>NW_012106609.1:906912-1028011 GCF_000951045.1 Mandrillus leucophaeus
CACAAGTTTTCTCTCTCACTTTCAGGATTTTTTTGAGCTGGTGCCTTTGCAAGAATACTCTGATCTCCAATCTTCTCCTAGCCATTCTTAGACATTCTCCAGGCCTTTGTTTGGGTATCACTACCTCTAGTAAGCTTTGCTTGGTTCCTCGCATCTGAGCTAGGTACCCTCTATATATTTTCAAGGTCCCCACCCCCTGTCCTGCATCACAGCTCCTACCACACGTCATTGTAATTTTCTTTTACTTCTCCGCCTTCTTCAATGTTCTGTGAACCCCTGGAGGACAGAAACTATATCTGTCTTGCTCAATCAAGATTATCTCTACAGACTCTAAAGTTAATAACTCTAAGAACATGGTTATAGTCAACTTTATTGATATAGTGTACAGTTCATCCATCTTATCAAACTTCAATTAAATCTCATTGGCCATTAAACGAGGGCCCAGAATGCACAAGGCAGTGATGCCTGGCACAGAGTAGATGCTCAATAAATATTTTAGCATCCATAAAGGAAGAGTGGAACTTAGAACCTCATCAGGGAGAAAATGTCACTAGCCATTCCTGCCACAGAAGTATCCAATTTCTCCCTCCCCGCTGAATACATCCTTGGCTACTAATCTGAGCATTCCAGAGTGAGACTTACACTGTCTGAGAAAACATGTAATAGGCCATGTAAAGATAAGATAAAGGTATACACATTTGAATATGGTCCTTCTTATTTATAAGTGTAAACCTAACCCTCAGGAAACATATCTTCTGGCTAGCAAAAGCCAAGTAAACAAGCAAATACTGGACAGAGAAATAATTTTGCAGAAAAATTGCAAAAGTTGTTTAATATCTTTGCTACATAAAGAATTCATATAAATTGATTTTTAATAAAAAAAAAAGAATAAAGTCCTCAATAGATAAGTAGGCAAGGGACATAAACAGAAAATTTCTATAAGGAAAGCCTTAACTAGTAAATAAAAATGTATAAAAATATCCAGCCTTGCTCGTTAAAATAATTGTGTGGTGTAGGACCTGGATCCAGAGATGAGAAAAGGTCAGTTGCCCCTCTCACCCCAGGCTTACTCACAGTAGGACCTATTATTGCTGCTGTATTTCAATGGGCAAGGTGAGACATTGTTTGAGTAGAAGCCCTCAGGTCTTTAATAGGCTGGGAGAGATGCAAAGAGCAACACAGTGAACAGCCCAAGAATGTGAATTCTGAACTGGCAGCTAATAGAGTGGCAGGAAGCTGGACAACAAGAAGAGGGATACAATGGCACGGAGGTGGCTTTGCTTGTTCCAGGACGCAGTGCCTAATGTGGCTAGCCCACTGCCTGGCACATGACAAACACTAGAAAACTGTGGGACTAAATATACAATATTGCACATGGAGGAGAAGGAGTCAAAAATATAAATGAATGTTTGAAACAAGGTAATATGTTTAAATAGGACAGAATCCCAGGGGCTTTATGATTTGCTGTGAAAGTGTGTTTTGGGCTTCTTGTTCAAACAGCTGCCATGTAGGGTTCCCTCTGGTGCGCCCACCAGAAGGGAAATGAGACTCATTCATGTATCATATCAGCATGGCTCCCAGGTGCCTCACAAATTCAGAGATGGGTCTGAGAAACAAAACGATAACAAAAATATGATTTACCCTATTAAACTTTCAGAAGTTAAAAATAAAGATAATATTTTATTGGTGCCGTATAAATATAAGCACGACAATCTTTTGAAGTTTTTTTGAAAGCAGTCTGGCAATATCTATCAAGCACCATGTATCAATTAGTTATTGTGGCAAGAATGTTGTGTAACAAATACATCAAGAGAGGCTGTAAAATCTGCAGGGAGTCACACATGTGTTTGTCTACCTGGGCAAGGCAGAAAACAGGGTAACGCCAACCCACGAACGGGAGGCAGCTCAGTCACTGGGCTCCTTTCCTGAGCTCAAAGGGCAATGCATAGAGTTCAACTGAATTCTCATAATTGCACATTAAAACCTCATTGAAAGGAACTTCATGGGGTGATAGAAGTGTTCTATATATTTTTTTATTATTATTATTTTAATTTTTTTTAACAAGCCTGCATGTTGTGCACATGTACCCTAGAAGTGTTCTATATCTTGAATGGGGTTAAGCAGGCATGTTCATCTTTCAAAACTCATTAAAATAATCACCTAAAATATGTTAATTTTATTGTATATAGCTTTTTCCCCAACAAAGTTGACTTAAAAAATAAAAGCCAGTTGAGAATCACTGTAATTTTAAAATTTGAATTATAGAAAACTGGTTTTAGCCGAAAGCAGGTTGGAAAACTTAAGTTGAATCAAAAAGTATTTATAGTTCTTTCAGTTCTGGCTAAGATGAAATAACAGGGACTGAATTTTGTCCTCCTGTCTGAAATAAACAAGGACAAAAGAACACATGAAAGAACAGTTTTCAAGACATTGGCTATCAGGCAAAACAACAGATATCAGGGCAGCAATGCCTGAGAGATGGAGAACAAGTGAGGCGAGCTGTACAATTGCCCCAGCTTGCTGCCTTTAGAATATTTCCAGACCACGGAGCAAGAAGGGGGATACCAGGCAGAGACTGGTGAACTTCCCGAGTTTAGGGTACAGAGCTGAAAGTCTTGGGAGACAATGCAGCTAGAGTTCCAAAGACAGAGAGAAGAGAGATGAACAGAGAGAGAACTCTAAAGTCAGCCAAGATCCCCTTGTGTATTCAACAAACTATTGATCAGCACCATGTACTGAGAAAACTACTCAAGTGTAGAAAAAGAACCCCCAGAAAAGATTAGAGAGAATAGTATCTAGTGTTCACATAGGGGCAAGAATACTGCCTGTTCTCACCAGCAAGACTGGAAAACATCATCATTCACCAGCATGAGGTAGAGCACGCACAAAGGGCTTGCCTAACTGGTAGGGAATAATTAACTGTAGGCTGAACACAGTTTGGTCTCACCTAAAAATATGAAAAGCAATAACCTAAAAGATCAAACTGTTGCCAAGTAACTTAACTGTATCACAGAACAAGGCTCAAAAATATTTACAGGAATACAAAAATATCCAGCACCCAACAATGGATAAAGAAGTTTAACTCATAGTGATAAAGAGGTAAATACACTGAGGGGGCATGATAATCCTAAATTTTTATGTTCCAGAAAAGAGAACTTCAAAAAACAAGAAGCAAAAACTGATAGAACTTCAAGGAGAAACAGACAAAGCCACAGTTGATTGTGGCAGATTTTAATATCCTCTCTCTAAACAATTGATAGAACAAGGAGACAGAAAATCAGGAAGGGATATACAAAACTTGAACAACACCGTTAACCAACATGATCTAATTGGTATTTATAGAATACACTCCACCTAACAATAGCACAATACACATTATTTTAAAGTGCAAATGAAATATTTACCAAGATAGATTATATTCTGAGACATAAAATAATTCTCAATAAACTTAAAAGGATTAAGTTCTTAGAAAGTACATCTTCTGGTCAAAATGGAATTAAATTATAAATCAGTAACAGAAAGATCTCTGAAAAATCACTAAATACTTGAAAAGCGAACAACATACTTCCAAATAACCCATGGGTCAAAGAAGAAATCAAAAGTGCAATTAGAAAGTATTTGAAGTGTAAGTAAATGAAAACACAACATATCAAAAGCTGTAGATGCTGCTAAAGCTGTACTTAGAGGGAAATTTATAGCACTGAATGCCTGTATTAGAAGAAAAGAAATGTTTCAACTCAGTGAGCTCAGCTTCCACACTAAGAAACTAAAAATGACAAAGAAATTAAGCCAAATATAAGCTGAATAAAGGAAATAACAATTATCCAAGTGAGTATCAATGAAAAAGAAAACAAATGCAACATAGAAAAAAGTGAGTGAAGCTAAAAGCTCATTCTTTGAGCAGACCAATAAACCTCTTGCCAGACCAAAAAAAAAAAAAAAAAAGACGAAAATCTCTTGCCTTTTTTTTCTCAGTAAAAGAGAGAGAGAGAAAAGGAGAGGGAGATACAAACTAGCAATTATAGGAATGAAAGAGGTAAAATCACTACAAATTCTACAGTTGATAAAAATATTATGGAGTATATTATGAACATCTTTATGACAATGGATTTTACAACTTAGGTAAAATAGACAAAATCTTTGAATGACAAAAACTACCAAAACTCACTCAGGAAGAAATAGATAGTCTGAATAGTTCCATACATATTAAAAAATTTAATTTGTAGTTAAAAACTACAAACTACTTGGAGTCACATAAAGAAACTCCAAGCCCAGATGGCTTCACTAGTGAAAACAGTAAAGAAAGAAATAACAAGAAATGAAGCAAGGAATAAAAACTTACCAACTAATCCCCATGAGTTCCGCATTACCCTAATACTAAAAGCAAGCAAAGATATTACAAGAAAAGGAAACTCCAGACTAATAGATCTCATTAATATAGATACAAACATTTTAAACAAAATTTTAACTATATCAAAAGAATACAACAGAGAATCCAAAAATAGACTCATATATATATATGAACAATTATTTTTGACAAAGGCAGACGAGCAATTCAATGGAGAGAGATTTACTTTTCCAAAATAGTGTTAAAATGATTGGATAACTATACACACACAAAAAAATGCATTATATGCAAAAATAACCTCAAAATGGATTATAGGCCTAAATTTAAAACCTAAAACTATAAACTTCTAGAACAAAACATAGGAGAAAATCTTTGTGACCTTGGGTGAGGCAATGATTTCTTATATATGACGCCAAAATCCCAATCCATAAGAAAATCATAAATTTATACTTCATCAAAATTGAAACGCTTATTCTTCAAAGGATACTGTTAAGAGAATCAAAAGACAAGATACAGACTGGAAGAAAATCTTTGCAAAGCATATATCTGATAAAGGACTTGTCTCCAAAATATATAAAGAACTCTCAAAACTCTGTAATAAGAAAACAACCCAATTTGTTTTTACATGAGCAAAAGGTTTGAAAAGCCATTTCAACAAAGAAGATACACAGATGGCAAGTAAAGTCCTGAAAAGGTGCTCAACATCATTTGTCTTTAGAGAAATGTATATCTAAATTACAATTAGACAGTCCCACATACCTACTAGAATGGCTAATGTTAGAAACACTGACCAGAGCAAATATTGATGAGGATGAGCAAGTATTGATGAGGATGCAAAGCCAGTGAAACTCTCATATACTGCAGGTGAGAATGTAAGATGGTGTAACCATTTTGAAAAACAATTTGGGATTTCATAGTTAACATATACCTACTATATGACGCAGCCATTCCTCTCCTAGGGGTTTACCCAAGAGAAATAAAAGCATATGTCCATACAAAGATTTGTAAACATTTGTTTACAACAATTTTATTTTTAAAAGCCCAAAGTGAAAACAACCCAAATGTCCATCAATAGGTAAATGAATCAATAATTTGTTGCTACATCTATACAAGACTACTCAATAAGAAGAAGGAATGAATGATTGACACAACAGTGATAAATATCAAAATAACTATGAGTTAAAGAAGCCAGTCAAAAAAATACATACTGTTTGATTCTATTTATATAAATTTTAGAAAATGCAAACCAATTCATAATGACATAAAGTTTATCAGTGGTTCCCTGTGAACAACAGCAGTGTGTGAGGGCAGGTAGATGAATAGATTACAACCCTTTGGGAAAACTTAGGGAGGTGATGGATAGACTCATTATTTTTATTTGGTTGATGGTTTCACAGGAGTATGCATGCACCCACACTTATCAAATTGTACATGCTAAAAATGTGCAATTTATTGTGTGTCAATTCTATCCCAATAAAGCTGTTAAAAACAAAAGTTATAAAAGTACAAGGGACGAGCAACATTTTAAAGAGATAGAATACTTTCATGTTTGTTTTATTTTATTTTGTTATATTGGTGCAGTGGGGAGCTTTTGAATGGGGACTGGAGAAAGAAAACTTATACTTCAAAAGAAAAACTATAGTACACCTGTTGTTAGCTGTTCTTGAGTTTTTTGTTTGTTTTTTTGTTTTGTTTTGTTTCTGTGGTTTGAACTAAATCCTAAATTCTTTGTGGGTTACAAGTCCCCAAACCAATGCTTTCAAATCTTTACTTTTAAAACGGGGAGTTGCACTCCTTACCCTAGTACTCAGTATTTACCTTATAGTACACTGTTTCCTTAAATGCGATGCTGAAACTATAGACGACAATACTGACAGCTTTGCCATACAAGCCTTGGAACCCCAGCCAGGCCTGCATGAGTACACTCAGACAGTTGCAAAGTGGTTTCACTCCTTTCACCTTGGGGTCCACACCTACCCCTACTACACCCCTGATCAGCAGGAAGAAATTAGAGCAGTCTTCACCCTTCTTCCATCTTCATTAGCCAACACCTTAAGATTAAGGTGTTAAAGAACCTAAAAGCAGGGATTGAAACCACTTTTGCAAAATTATGACTGAGGCAGTGAAGGAGATCTAACTTAACCAACTCCATTTTGCTTCTAACCTCTAAGCTGTCCTTGTTCATTCCTGGGCATAAGCTGAACTAACTTCGGGAGGAACTTAGTTTATACTTTAAAACAAACACAATAACAGCCCTTTCCCAAAACAAACCTCCTTCCTGTCTGGGTACTAGACTACTAACATTAGCCACAGGATTAGAAATTACGGTTTAGGAGTCATGCTGCTGGAGGCTAAAGATTCTGACCCTCCCTAAACTCCTAAGATCAAGGCTTGAGATGTTTTGCAGACCTTGCATATGATAGATCAACTGGCACCAACCAGATTGATAAACTGGCTCATCTGATCTTGTGACCCCCTCACCCATCCAGGAAATGACTCAGTGCAAGAAGGCAGTGACACACTATGATTTCATCTCCAACCCAACCAATCAGCACTCCCAGACTCACTGCCCCTCCCCACCCACTAAACTGTCTTTAAAAACTCTGATCCCCGAATGGGGGAGACTGATTTGAGTAATAATAAAACTCTGGTCTCCCGCAAATAAATAAACAAGTAAATAAAAAGATACTGCTGTAAAAGAATGAGGGAATAATGGAAGTGTCTTCAGAGAGTGGGGGGAAAAAACCAAGTGCCTCAGAGCTAGATGAAAGGAAAACAGGGGTTGGAGGAGATAAGTATAGCCAGGCTCCACACAGTAAAACCCAACTTATTCAGTTTCATCTGGAGCCATAGGATGAGATGGCATAAGGAAGTCACAAGGAGTGGGCGTTATCTGATAGCTGTTCAGGGAAAGGGAGACGATCAGCCAAGTTTCTGCCATTGCTTCTCACAGCTTAAGAAGAGTCCCCCACTGTTGACAGCGACAGAGAAAAGCTACCAGGAGCTTAGCAGACCCTGGAGGACTTCATAATCCAACTTCCCCTAAATCTCAGAACTTCAGGAAAACTCCAAGAGGAAACAAAGCTTTACAAATTTTCTGGATGACTTAGATCAGTGGTCTCCAAATAATTTTGATTGCAATCTGCTATAGGTAAAAAAGAATCTGAGCATGTTCCCTCTAAATAGGGTCACTCACTACAAAATTACATCCCCGTATGCTGTTATATCCATACAACATATTGATTTTTTAAAAAGAGCCTCAAAAGTAGAAACTGTACAAGTATAAGACAAAAACAAATAAAAAATCAGAGTTATAATATTCTTCCTACCCTCCATATTCCCTTGCTTACTGGGTGACTACATCTCACTTTGAGGACCACTGAGTTCAATAAAGCATTCTAGTCATGTACAGTGGACAAGAATAATCAGACTCAGACCCAGTAGGCTGTGTCAATATTAGGAAGAATAGAAATACTTGTGATAGCAAAACGTTGGAAACAATTGGTCTATTCAAAGAAGAATAACCAGTCAAATTTATATCCATTTGTCAGATAATTAAGCAACCATTTAAGATAATATTTTCAAAGAATATTCCTTGACACAGAAAAATGTTCATGATGTGGTATTACATGAAAAAAAAGAACAATGAATAATAGGAAGATTCTAATTTTAACAAATGAAAAACTATCAATGGGTCATAGAAAAAACTGGGCAGAAATGTATTCAGGTGTGGCTGAATTGCGGCTAATATTACTTTTCTATCTGATCTTTTCTGTACTGTCCAAATACTCTACAATGAACATTTTCCTCTATATAATTATAAAAACACAATAATTTGGTAAAGAAAGCATTGCAAATAACTCCACCAGGCAGTAAAGATCAGTGACTCCGAGGACGCACCTACAAATCTAGTGAGACATTAAAAGGGTTAGAAAAAAAATTTAAAAACAAAAAGTCAAAACTGTAAGCATAATGTAAAGGAATCTGGGCTCGCAGCAATACTCAGGAAATACATTCACCCCGACCCTCTACAGACATGCACCCTGCATGCACTGATCACGCCACAGGCTCTAGGCAACGCCCTGGGGGTGTAAAGATGATTCCGATGCAAGCGCCCTGCCCTTGAGTATTTCAGTCAGTTGTCTTGTATTCTCATGCTGTGTTATCAGAAACAAAAAGCAAAAATACTTCCTTCCCTTATGCAAAGCAGCTTTTTGTTTTTCTATTAAAGCAGTTAAGAGAAGTTCTCGCCACCACAATCCGGAAAGGTACGACAACTAGAGATTCTGACAAGGACAAATAAAATGGGTATATCAGACAAGGGGAAAGGTTAGACTCTTCAGTCTGAAGGCCAAGAGGAGAAGACATCCGCATCCACAAAACCAAGAACCAGCCATGCATGGTGGCTCATGACTGTAATCCCAACACTTTGGGAGGCTGAGGTGGGTGGATCACGAGGTCAAGAGATTGAGACCATCCTGGCCAACATGGTGAAATCCCGTCTGTATTAAAAATACAAAAATTAGCTGGGTGTGGTGGTGCATGCCTATAGTCCCAGGTACTAGGGAGGCTGAAACAACAGGATAATCGCTTGAACCCGGGAGGTGGAGGTTGCAGTGAGCCGAGATCCCACCACTGCACTCCAGCCTGGGTGACAGAAAGAGACTCTGTTTCAAAAAACAAAACAAAACAAACAAACAAAACAAACAAGAACCTTGAGGATTCATGAGGCACGGATTTACGCACCAGATTCCAAAACTCTGTGACTGGGGGATATCCTGTGAAATGTGATCCAGGTTTAGTTCCAGACATAAAAGGAAGCAATTTCTCTCACGGTGAGTAATAAATGGATTGAAACTTATTGGAATTCATCACCCCCAAGGGGTGGTGCTGGCAGGAAATATAAATGCCTTCCAAAAAGGTTCAGACAAATTTAGGAGTGACAGAATTGTGAATGACCTCCCTTGCTCACTTCCTCTTGCTCTCTGCCTCTAAAGCAGGCATGGTCTTTAGAGGCTGGGCTGGTGTTTGCACTAAAGGATTTCCCCTAGTGGCCAGGCAAGGTCAGGGCCCCCATTCCATGCTCCTACAGCATCCTGTATTTAACTCATCATAGCCCTGACCACACTGTATTACAGTTCCTCCTTGATATGCCTGAACCCCTGTGAGGATGTGACAGAGGCAGAGCCAGTACTGAGCAGGTGCTCAATAAATGTGGGTTGAAAGAAAGAGTGTGTGACTCTACCTGTCCTTTCCCCAAGCCTGGGAGGTGTGCCAAGCACTGCATTTAATCAAGGCCAAATTTTGAGAGCTTCCGACACTGGCAGGAATGCTGATTACTCTCTGGTCCTCACTTGCCACTGCTCCCGACTCCAAAACCATACAATCCTGGAGCATAAAATCTGGTAGAATGGCAGGGAGCACTGGTTGCTTAGGATATGCTCTCAGAGCAAGGGCCCCAAGTGAAGTCACACAAGAATATCTCATCTGAGGAAACGGCTCTTAGAAGCTCCTGAACGGCTAATGTCTTTTATCCTCCCTCCTCTTATCATCCCCCAGACTTGCTCAACAGACAGCTCTGTTGTCCACTGTTGTGGGCTTCTGAGCTTTCATCTGCAAATCAATTCCCTGGAAATTTCACAATAAAGTACACTGAGCTCTGTTATATCAAGGACACAGTCTCCTATATCTCCTCTAAAACCTTGTTTCATAAGATTAATCTTATCCAGAAGTGTGCCAAGATTCTTCAGATTGAGGGCATGGGGATTTTAATTTATTTTTCCATTAATGATCAGCATCCATGCTAAACCTGTAAATATTACTTCTACTAATGCAGTGCAATGCTCATTTTTAATCCAAATACACAGAGTGAGCAATTCAGGGACACACTTTGCCCCAATAGGGCTTTTGCAAATCTGCATTTGGCTTAGGAGACAAGAGAAGGGAATACTTTGTATTCTGGGAAGTTGCAGTGGTCAGCTAGGATTCAGTTTCCTCATTCTTAAGATTTCTCCAGGATATATGGGAAGGAGAGGAAAAATAAATCAAAAGTAGTACAGATCATAACACCACACAGTTGTTAAAGCTGAAAAGGATTTTAAGGACTTTCTACTCAAAAGCCTTTCTTTTTACAGGTATGAAATGTAGTCACAGATGAGGATGTATGGCCCACGAGTAACTGTACAAAGTCCAGAAACGGCAACCTCCTTCAGGTTCTCAGAAACGGGATGGAGTGACCACAGTGGCAAAGCACTCTATTGCTGAGTTCATAATTACCATTCAGGTGCCAGTGCCCACCAGGGTCATCATACACCACAGGCTCTCCCGGTCAGTGCTCATTTGAAATATTCTATTACACAGGTCCCATAAATGGAGTTTAAAATGTCAGATATTTAGTCTGATTTGGGGTTCCCAAAATACACTCTCTAGAATTACACAAAACCTGTAGAGGTAAAAAGTTAGGTCCTGCTGGGAATCCCGAGAGCCTAGACCTAGACCCTGCCAGGACTCAGATCCAAGGCATGGTGTGGCCAGGCCTGGAGGTGTTCCAGATGTGTTCAGGGCCTCCAACACAAGAAGGAAAAAACACAGAGAAACTGAAGATAAGTGGTTGCCCATAATTATCAGTCTAGAGGCCATGGGAACTGATGCTTCTGGGCAGTCAGGTGGGAAGAGAAATAAAGGTCACAATCACTCCCTGAGCAGTCTCCACAAGGGGCATTTCTCAACAGTTTTCAAGATAACAAGTTGATATGCTGGTTATAAAGACTATGATGGGAAAAAACATTATGGAAAGCAGATGTGAAATACGAGATTGGACTGTCACTAGTCACACCATGAGTCTCTACGGCAGATGGACTTCAAGTGACAGCTGCTTTCTGTGCTCACCCTCCTACCACCCAGCAATTCCACCTCTGCCCTGTGAGACCTGGGTTATCCTTCTGGAGCTGAGGGAGGAGAAGGGCAGAAAACATGCTGATATGATGGGGATCTGCATCCCAAAATATCTCTGTTCCCTATTGAGCTAGATAGATAAGGTAAGGGCCAAACCAAGGCACAAAAGTACTCTACCTTGCAATCAGGCAGTGATTCCTTCAAGGAAGACTCAAATGACACACTTGCTGAAACTCTGCACATGGTGCTCAATGCCCTGAGAGTCTGGCCTGCTGGGAGAAGACATAAGCCACAATAGGGTTCATAAGCTGATGTTTGTGGATCTGACTTGCAGTCCACTTGTCCCCTTGAGAACAACAGTTCCAAAGTATGGCTGAATGTCCGTTGGCCTGGGATTGCAGACTGCTGAAGGATAATGAGAGGAATAGCAAGATCGGGCAATAGCTGGACAGTGTAAGTCCAGGCCAGAGTCTCTGCCATCCATCACCCTGGACCACAGAGGGCTTTCCTTCCACTGGGCTTAGGCATGCGACACTTGGGTAAATAGTAACACACTTCACAAGGGAGAACAAATACAATTTTTATTAATTATATATTTAAAGTGCAGTTTATTCAGCCATTTACTCCTTTTTTCATTGCATTTAATTTTAGGGGTGTTAGTGGTGGTGGTGGAACCCTTTTGATTACAAACTGAGATAAACCACCTGTCATTAAGATATCTGAGATCTGTTTGTTCTTGCTTGTTTGCAGGAAGCAGCAAGACCTTGAGTACAGGAGCAAGAACTACAGTAGGACCGAGACAGCAATTATGCAACACACTATTTCAGGTGGACACAGAAAGCTCCTCTTTCAGAAAAGGAACTAAGGGAGGAAATGAAAAAGGAAAAACTCATGGAGTCCACCTTTCATCGTATTGTCACACTTTCTGGACTATACATCAGTTTCCACTTTTTCTGACGCTTCTGTAACTTGAAGAAAATAATCTCATAAGCTCTAAGATCTGTCTCTGGAAGGAAAGGTGGAGAGAAACAGACTAGACTGTGATCAAGTAACCAAGAAATATGTGATTTCTAAGCTCTGTCAGCGTTTTGGACTGTTGCTGTGGGAGGTCAGGGACCCCGAACGGAGGGACTGGCTGAAGCTGCCGCAGAAGAACATAAATTGTGAAGATTTCATGGACATTTATTAGTTCCCCAAATTAATACTTTTATAAGTTCTTACACCTGTCTTTACTGCAATCTCTGAACATAAATTGTTAAGATTTCATGGACACTTATCACTTCCCCAATCAATACCCTTGTGATTTCCTATGTCTGTCTTTACTTTAATCTCTTAATCCCGTCATCTTCTTTGTAAACTGAGGAGGATCTATGTCGCCTCAGGACCCTGTGATGATTGTGTTAACTGCACAAATTGTTTGTAGAGCATGTGTGTTTGAACAATATGAAATCTGGGCACCTTGGAAAAAGAACAGGATAACAGCAATGTTCAGGGAACAAGGGAGGTAACCTTAAACTGACTACACCAGTGAGGATTGTAGCTTTTGGGAATGTGGAGTTGGAGGAATATGGAGGACTCCCTAGTATGCATGGATGGCCTCAGCTCTCCTGAACTAGGATTATAGCAGCTCAGTACTCCTTGTTAAGTCTGTGCTTGGACTCAATTTATCTTTATCTTCCTATTACTTTCTTAAACAGAGCAGTTCATCTCCCCTCTTCAACCTAAACCAAGCGCTTGACCCAGGTTCCTATACCCAAACACTCATTGAAGTGTCCTCTAAGCAGAGGGTCATCTATTCAAGGTCTCCATACAATCCATATGTATGTCTCCATACAATCCATATGGGGAGACAGATCCTGTCTCCCCATACATATGATTTCTCTCTCTCTCTCTCTCTCTCTCTCTTTCTCTCTCTCTCGCTTCTCTTTCTCTCTCTCTACCACCCCCACCCGGGGCTCCTCATGGAAAGCAAATGTCCCCTCACTTTGGGTAGCAGCCAGAGTATCCAAGCTACTAATCCCCCACCCCCCACCCTAGACACCCACTACTCCCTACTCCCCTCCATACTCACCACAGACAAGTCTTCTGTGAATTTCTAGGTTTCTGGAATGCAGGGCCAGGACTGGAAGAGAAGATGAAGATGAGGATGGAGAAAGCTTATAAACACGCAAGCCAGCAATCATCCCTCTTCTTTCTACACCAATTATGGGTCTGTGCTTTCCTGTTTACAAATCTCATCAGCCTGGCTCTGTATCCCAAATTTGATGCCTTAATGTGCTATTGTGTGAGGCAAATAACTCTATTGCCCAAGCCTAAGACTCTCCCTATTACTTGGGCCTAACCAGTGAGGAAAAATGGAAAAAGGCCACTGTGGGCTGTTATGCCCAGACCGTTTGTTCCTCAAAGAAGACCACCAGAGTCCAGAGTCAAAGCCAAGCGGCAAGGATCTTTACTACAAGTTCGAACTTGGTCCCTCCATTCCACAGCATACAAGAGGGCCTCAAACAATGCAAGTGCTTGCTTTTTATAGCCTGATGTAAACAGGATATGTAAAGTTACAGGGAACAAGGTAAT
Source organism: Mandrillus leucophaeus (assembly GCF_000951045.1). Lineage (NCBI taxonomy): Eukaryota > Metazoa > Chordata > Mammalia > Primates > Cercopithecidae > Mandrillus > Mandrillus leucophaeus. The sequence goes on from NW_012106609.1 coordinate 920,729, forward strand.
TCTCTCGGTTACAGCATTACGATTGGTTAACATTCTACATTTAGCATTCCTTATCGGAGATCTCCCAGGTGATGTTTTTCTGAAGTTTGAAAGAAATATGGAGGAATGTGTTTGTGCTGGGCTCAGGAAGTTGGGAGATATATGGGGGATGTGCCTCATTCCTTTCAGGGCTAGTAAGATTGCACTCTCAATTTTCAACTGAACCAGGTTCAGAAGGACAGCAGCTATGGAAAATGAGGAACACTTGGAGCTAAATGTACAATATAAATTTAAGATTAATAAAATATGATATTTCCTTGTATTTATAATAGCAGTAGTTGAGGTAAAAAAGGCATATGAAGAATGTTGCTCCATTTTTAAAAATGGTAGCTTAGTAGAGGGTTTTGGGAGTGGGGAAACTATTTTCCCAACAGGGCCTTGCATTGCTTAGACTTACTACAGAGTCTGCTGGGAAATGGAGTCCATTTGTCTAATAACGGTATGCCTGCCCTATCTGCATTCCTCAAGTCATTATGATGTATCAGGTACTACTTTCTTTTTCCAGATGCTAATCCCAATAAAGCTATTTCTTCTGGGGAAAAAATAAATGAATAACTGGGAGTTTGTGGTTTGTGACTTGGGAGCCATAAAATGTAATAGAAGTCTCGGAAGAAAGAAGGCAACAGGGCAGGCCTACTTGGGATTACAGCTAATTTTAGAATCGTGGCATTAGTTATAATGCCTCTTATTCAATTTTAAGTGATTGCCTATAAGCTGTATCCACTATCCACAGACAGTCCTTAAGTAAAAGTCTCCAGTGCACATAAAATGTGTTAGTGCTAACTAGGAGTAGATTTAAGGAATTGGGGAGGCCTTCAGTTTGAAGCAAAGATGTGTGGAAAATTAATGGTGGTCAAAGTAGAAAAGTTACAGGCAAAAATCCAAAATTCAGGAAAGCAAAATACTAAATTAAAAGCTACGTAGGAGAAACACCAGTTTTCCAGGTAAACTTTAATATGAAGTTACTGGTTGTTATAGACTGAATGTCCTTCTAAAATTCATTTGCTGAAATCCTAACCCCTAATGTGATGGTATTAGGAAATGTGACCTTTGGGGAAAATCAGCATTCACATTTCTGTGTTGTCTTTCTTCTAATCTTTTACAGTTTGATTCAATTCAGATACAAAAAAGGGCCATATATTATAACTGTTGATATCTAGCTTGAGTATCTTTTAACCTAAAGGTTCCCCTTTCCTCTCTCTCTCTCTCTCTGTCTCTCTCTCTCATCTTTTCTTTATAATTTAGTTGATAAGTAAACTGGATTGCTTTTCCTAAAGGGTTTTCCACTGTCTGAATTTTGCTAATTAGATCCCATGGTTTCACTTGATGAATTCCTCTGTTCCTCTAAATTGCTAGAGCTAAGGACTTGATATAGATTCAAGTTTGTTTGTTTTCTTGTTTCTGTTCTTTTTTTCTTTTTTTTGGCAAAACCACTTCACTGGTAGAGTTGTGTACTTTCATCAGGAGATCCATAATGCTCAAGTGTCTTTGTGTTGTTAGCAGTATTGATGATTATTGCCTAGATCCAACAATTCATTCGTGATTACCGAATATTAATGTTCTAATTATATCATTTCTTCTTCACTTAGCATTATCTGTATAGCAATATAAAGAACTTTCCCTTATCATTAATTTGCTTACTCTGAGGTATAGCTCTTGTAGAAAGGAAAGATAATTCCTGGATAATTTCCTTATAGTAACCAGTTTTCAGAATAATAAATTAGTTTCCTAATTTTCTATCAGTTACTACTGAGTTTCTTCTTTACTGTTATTTTTTAGCCACCTCATGAATTTATGAATTCAAATATATTTGATATGATATGAATCCATTAAACTGTATCTGTATCAGTGGCCAAATCATTCCATTTTTGGATAGTGGTAGCCTTTTCAATTTGGAATCTGAGTCTTTGACAAAATCTTAGTAGTCTTTCATTAATTATCTCCTTGATTTTTAGTATAATATGATATTTAAGGCTTGCTTGTTCATTCCCTGTTTCAGAACAGGAATAAGCCTTTTTTGTTAAGAACAGTCCTTTTCAGGGAAATATTTAGAGACCATGGTGTGGTTACTAGGGGTGCTCATTGTTTCTGGGTTGGCCATTACTTCTAGCAGCACATCAAAATATTAATCTACCACAATCAAGTAGGCTTCATCCCCAGGATATAAGGTTGGTTGAACATATGCAAAACAATAAATGAGATTCGTCACATGAATGGAACTAAAGACAAAATCCACTTGATTATCTCAATAGATGCAGAAAAGGCTTTTCATAAAATTCAATACCACTTCATGTTAAAAACTCTATATAAACTAGATATTAAAGAAACATACCTCAAACTAATAAGAGCTATCTATGACAGATCCACAACCAACATCACACTGAATAGGCAAAAGCTGGAAGCATTCACCTTGAAAACCAGCGTAAGACAAGGAAGGCCTTTTTCATCACTCCTGTTCAACATAGTATTGAAAGTCTTAGCCAGAGCAAGAGAAAGAAATAAAAGGCATCCAAATAGGAAGAGAGGAAGTCAAACTATGCCTGTTTGCATGATATGATTCTACGTCTAGAAAACCTGATAGGCTCAGCCCAAAAGCTTCTTTAGCTGGTGAACAACTTCAACAAAATTTCATGATAGAAAATCAATGTGCAAAAATCACTAGCATTCCTGTATACCATCCACAGTCAAGCTGAGAGCCAAATCAGGATGGAAATCCCATTCACAACTGTCAAAAAAGAATAAAATACCTAGAAATACAGCTAACCAGAGAAGTGAAAGATCTCTACAGTGAGAATTGTAAAACACTGCTCAAAGCAATCAGAGAAGACACAAACAAATGGAAAAACATTTCATGCTCATAGATAGGAAGAATCAATTTCATTAAAATGGCCACCCTGCCCAAAGCAATGTATAGATTCAATGCTATTCCTATCAAACTGCTAACATAATTATTAATAGAATAATGAAAAACTATTTTAAAATTCATATGAAACCAAAAAAGAGCCCAAATAGTCAAGGTAAACCTAAGCAAAGGAACAAAAGCTGGAAGCATCACATTACCCAACTTCAAACTATACTACAAGGCTACAGTAACCAAAACAGCATGGCACTGGTACAAAAACAGGTACATAGACCAATGGAACAAAATAGAGAACCCAGAAATAAAGCTGCACACCTATGACCATCTGATCTTCAACAAAGCTGACAAAACAAGCAATAAGGGAAAGACTCCCTACTCAATAAATGCTGCTGGGGTAACTAGCTAGTCATATGCAGAAGATCAAAGCTGGACTCCTTCCTTACACCATATATAAAAATCAACTCAAGATGGACTAAAAACTTAAATGTAAAACCCAAAACTATAAAAACCCTGGAAGACAACCTAGGCAATACCATCCTGGACATAGGAACCAGCAAATATTTCATGACGAAGACACCAAAGGCAATTGCAACAGAAGCAAAAATTGACAAGTGGGATCTAATTAAGCTTAAGAGCTACTGCACAGCAAAAGGAACTATCAACACAGTAAACAGACAACCTACAGAATTGGAGAAAATATTTGCAAACTATGTATCTGACAAAGGTCTAATATCCAGCATCCATAAGGGACTTAAACAAATTTACAAGAGAAAAACAAACAACCCCTTTAAAAAAGTAAGCAAAGGGTATGAATGGACACTTTCCAAAAGAAGACATACATGTGGCCAACAACCATATGAAAAAAAGTTCAGTATCCCTGATCATTAGAGAAATGCAAGTTAAAACCACAATGCGATATTATCTCACCCCAGTCTGAATGGCCATTAGGAAAAAGTTAAGAAAATAACAGATGCTGGCAAGGTTGCAAAGAAAAGGGAACACTTACACACTGTTGGTAGGAGTGTAAATTAGTTCATTGTGGAAAGCAGTATGGTGATTCCTCAAAGAGCTAAAAGCAGAACTATCATTCAACCCAGCAATATATCCATTACTGGGCATAAACCCAGAGGAAATATAAATCATTCTATCATAAAGACACATGCATGCAAATGTTCACTGCAGCACAATTCACAACCGCAAAGACATGGAATCAACCTAAAGGCCCATCAGTGACAGATTGGATAAAGAAAATGTGGTACATAAACACCATGAAACACTATGCAGTCATCAGAAAGAACAAGATCATGTATTTTGTGGGAATATAGGTGGAGCTGGAGGCTATTATCCTTAGCAAACTAACACAGAAGCAGAAAATCAAGTAGGCTTCATCCCCAGGATATAAGGTTGGTTGAACATATGCAAAACAATAAATGAGATTCGTCACATGAATGGAACTAAAGACAAAATCCACTTGATTATCTCAATAGATGCAGAAAAGGCTTTTCATAAAATTCAATACCACTTCATGTTAAAAACTCTATATAAACTAGATATTAAAGAAACATACCTCAAACTAATAAGAGCTATCTATGACAGATCCACAACCAACATCACACTGAATAGGCAAAAGCTGGAAGCATTCACCTTGAAAACCAGCGTAAGACAAGGAAGGCCTTTTTCATCACTCCTGTTCAACATAGTATTGAAAGTCTTAGCCAGAGCAAGAGAAAGAAATAAAAGGCATCCAAATAGGAAGAGAGGAAGTCAAACTATGCCTGTTTGCATGATATGATTCTACGTCTAGAAAACCTGATAGGCTCAGCCCAAAAGCTTCTTTAGCTGGTGAACAACTTCAACAAAATTTCATGATAGAAAATCAATGTGCAAAAATCACTAGCATTCCTGTATACCATCCACAGTCAAGCTGAGAGCCAAATCAGGATGGAAATCCCATTCACAACTGTCAAAAAAGAATAAAATACCTAGAAATACAGCTAACCAGAGAAGTGAAAGATCTCTACAGTGAGAATTGTAAAACACTGCTCAAAGCAATCAGAGAAGACACAAACAAATGGAAAAACATTTCATGCTCATAGATAGGAAGAATCAATTTCATTAAAATGGCCACCCTGCCCAAAGCAATGTATAGATTCAATGCTATTCCTATCAAACTGCTAACATAATTATTAATAGAATAATGAAAAACTATTTTAAAATTCATATGAAACCAAAAAAGAGCCCAAATAGTCAAGGTAAACCTAAGCAAAGGAACAAAAGCTGGAAGCATCACATTACCCAACTTCAAACTATACTACAAGGCTACAGTAACCAAAACAGCATGGCACTGGTACAAAAACAGGTACATAGACCAATGGAACAAAATAGAGAACCCAGAAATAAAGCTGCACACCTATGACCATCTGATCTTCAACAAAGCTGACAAAACAAGCAATAAGGGAAAGACTCCCTACTCAATAAATGCTGCTGGGGTAACTAGCTAGTCATATGCAGAAGATCAAAGCTGGACTCCTTCCTTACACCATATATAAAAATCAACTCAAGATGGACTAAAAACTTAAATGTAAAACCCAAAACTATAAAAACCCTGGAAGACAACCTAGGCAATACCATCCTGGACATAGGAACCAGCAAATATTTCATGACGAAGACACCAAAGGCAATTGCAACAGAAGCAAAAATTGACAAGTGGGATCTAATTAAGCTTAAGAGCTACTGCACAGCAAAAGGAACTATCAACACAGTAAACAGACAACCTACAGAATTGGAGAAAATATTTGCAAACTATGTATCTGACAAAGGTCTAATATCCAGCATCCATAAGGGACTTAAACAAATTTACAAGAGAAAAACAAACAACCCCTTTAAAAAAGTAAGCAAAGGGTATGAATGGACACTTTCCAAAAGAAGACATACATGTGGCCAACAACCATATGAAAAAAAGTTCAGTATCCCTGATCATTAGAGAAATGCAAGTTAAAACCACAATGCGATATTATCTCACCCCAGTCTGAATGGCCATTAGGAAAAAGTTAAGAAAATAACAGATGCTGGCAAGGTTGCAAAGAAAAGGGAACACTTACACACTGTTGGTAGGAGTGTAAATTAGTTCATTGTGGAAAGCAGTATGGTGATTCCTCAAAGAGCTAAAAGCAGAACTACCATTCAACCCAGCAATATATCCATTACTGGGCATAAACCCAGAGGAAATATAAATCATTCTATCATAAAGACACATGCATGCAAATGTTCACTGCAGCACAATTCACAACCGCAAAGACATGGAATCAACCTAAAGGCCCATCAGTGACAGATTGGATAAAGAAAATGTGGTACATAAACACCATGAAACACTATGCAGTCATCAAAAAGAACAAGATCATGTATTTTGTGGGAATATAGGTGGAGCTGGAGGCTATTATCCTTAGCAAACTAACACAGAAGCAGAAAATCAATACCACATGTTTTTACTTATAAGTGGGAGCTAAGTGATGAGAAATCATGAACACAAAGAAGGGAACAACAGACACTGGAGTCTACTTGAGGGTGGAGGTTGGAAGGAAGGAGAGGTACACAAAAAGTAACTATTGGGTACTGGGCTTAATACCTTTTTACAGAAACAGTTTGTACAACAAACCCCCATGCCATGAGTTTACCCATGTGAGAAACCTTCACATGTACCCCCAAACCTAAAATAAAAGTTTAAAAAATAAAAAGAAAACCGCATATACCATGATTTTCTATACCCATCCTCAAAAAATTAAAAATAGGATTACCATATGCTCCAGCAAGTCCACTTATGTGTATATACCCAAAATAAATGAAAACAGGGTCTTGAAGAGATATTTGTAACCCATCTTCATAATAGTATTGTTCACAATAGCTAATACATGGAAGCAACTCAAGCGTTCATCAATAGATGAATGGATAAACGAAATGTGGTATGTACATACAATGAAATATTACTCAGCCTTATAAAGGAAGAAAATTCTGCAATGTGCTACAACATGGGTGAATGTTGAGGAGATTATGCTAAGTGAAAGGAGCCAGTCACAAAAAGACAAATACTGTGTGATTCCACTTACGGGAAGTACTCAGAGTAATCAAAATAATAAAGACAGAAAATAGAATGGTGGTTGCCAGGGGCTGTGAGGGAAGAGGAACGGGGAGTTATGGTTTAACAGGCACAGAGTTTCAATTTTACAAGATGAAAGAAATTATGGACATGGATGGTTGTGATGGTTACTCAGTATTATGCCACTGAGCAGCCTGGAATTGACTAAATTTCACATGAGATTAACTTGGACTTTGCTCTGAGTTACAATCTGAGATGATCCAGGAATACCTTTACACTATCAATGGTAAGTTTTATTTTATGTGTATCTTACCATAATAAAGAAATAGAAAAAACTTATACCACCTCTCTCACATACTGACATTACCTGCCTGGCCCTGGAAAGTTGGGAACCCCTGACTCAGACCCTAAATTCTAAGAGAATCCTAACCCAAAGATTTAGAGATTCTCTGTATTCTGTGGCATTTTGAAACACTTTCCGCCACAAATCCTTTTGCTAGTTTGCAGTTCAGTCAAACTCAGTAAGCATTTTTTCACCCATTCTGTCTCTATCTTTAAATCTTGAATCCAAAAGATTTGTATTAATATCGATTGACAAAAATATCTTCATATAGCTCAGTGAAATATTTCACTTTATCCTGTTTTCTAAACAAAAATACTTATAGATTCTTAAAAATCATTGGTTTGATTTGACCTAGTGAGAAAAGTGAAGCCAAAGTAGCATATCTAATTTAGATAAAGTAATTGCAGTGGCATGAGTAACTTTATGTTAGTCCTCCTTGATTAACTTTAAGATGAATCCCGACATTAGTTCATGGAAATTATTCTATTATCATAATAGAATATTTCTGCTGAGGAAACCTTGCCTCTGAGGAGCAAATGATTGGCCTCTTTCAAACTGCTTTAGAGGACTACAGTTTGGAACAGTAAAACAATCTGGGGGTAGTGGAATGAACTATACCTAGAATTAGTTTACAAGAGTTTGAAGACTGACTCTGTCAGTACTTTGCCTTGTGCAAGTCATCCTACCTTTCTGAGCCTCAGTTTCTCAGATTTCTCTATGAAATAGAGAAATAGAATACGAATAATTTTATCCACTTTACAGGGATGTTGGAGGTTTAAACAAGATCATGAATGGAGAGAGAGAGACTGGCAGATAAATGTTTACTTATTGCTTCCTCCTTGTTATTTAAAGGTGGAGTGAAACCGTATCTTAGCAAAAAAAAAAAAAAAAAAAACATGGTATGTTCTTCCAAAATTCACAGAAGTACTTCAGAAAAAAAATCTTAGTAGACATTTTCCAGTCAGAACCATCATAAAGTGAGGAGACAATGACTCTGAAGAGATACTGCACTGTTGATTCAGAGGAAAAGGTAAGTTGACATTTGGAAGAACATAAACATGTGGAATTGAAGACAACATATTTCTTACAAATTTCTAGACTTCTCAATGGTTCTTGCTCCTGAACTGGATAATTTATAGAAAACTATAAGCTGTGTCCAAAATGGATATATTATACCCACAGTATTTGCCCTAACCAATGTATTAGAACTGATAAGATTGTTTTATCTATAGGTTTATGTGATGGTCCCTGGCAAATAGCCATGGAGGAGGTATCTCTATAGCAACATTTATAACACCAATTGGGATGTTGGATTTTAATGAGTTCAATTTGAACCAAGAGCTGTTTATGTCTTTACAAAGGTTGGGCAATGAAATATGCAAAGGGCTGAGCATTTTTACCATGGCCTGTGCTCATAAAATTGCTCTATTCATCGATAGTGTAAAGGTATTCCTGGGTCATCTCAGATTGCAACTCAGAGCAGAGTCCAAGTTAATCTTATTTGAAACATAGTCAATACCAGGCTGACTTCCAGGACCCAAAGGTGGCAAAAAGATAGAATGCAAGAGTCTCATCTTGTTATTTTTTGGCCAAATTACACCTGGAATATTGTGTGTTCAAATTATGTTTCCCACACTTACAAAGGGACTTTAGCAAATTGTAGCACGTTCCAAGAAAAGCAAAATTTCTGGAAACCATTATGGATGAGGTCTTGTTCAAAGACTGAATAAAAAATGAAGATTTATTGAGAGCCAAAGCCTGTTCTTAAATGCTCCACAGTCTGCCAAAGCATTGGGATTATTTTCTGTGGTCCCTGAGGACAGAATGAATGGGTAGAGGTTACACATGGGCAAATCTCAAATCGCAACCAAAATAGTGGTATGTTGCTTATGTATGACTGAATATACATTATGGACTATCCAGAGAGATGGTGCATTCTCTGGCACTAAAAGTAAGCATGCAGAATCTAGAAAACCACTTTCCAGCAGTGCTGTAGAGGAGCTTTACACACCAGCAGCAGAGTTGCTTGGAGGACCCCTAAAGTCACTGTTATTGTCTGAATGTTTGTGTCCTCCTAAAACTCATATGTTAAAATCCTAACCCCCAAAATCATAGTATTAAGAAATGGGTCTAATGGGAGGTAGTTAGGTCATGTGGATGAAGTCCTCATGAGTGGGATTTGTGCTCTTATTAAAGAGGCTCTAGAAAGTTGCCTTGCTCCTTCCACCATGTAAGGTTACAGCAAAAAGTTGCCATCTATAAGCTAGGAAACGGGCCCTCATGAGACATCAAATCTGCTGGCCCCTTGATCTTGGACATCCCAGACTCTGGAACCATGAGAAATAAACTTATTTTGTTTATAGACTACTCAGTGTATGCTATTTTGTTATAGCAGCCTGAACAGACTGAGACTGTCACCCAGCCCTGACATTCTGCACCTTCCCAAAAATTGTAGTTCATGAGAAGCAGTGTGGCATAGTGGTGCCCTTGACCTCATGACTTGGGCAAGATATACACCCAGGTTGTAATTCTAACTCTGCCAGCTTGGTCAAATGTTTTAACATCTCTAAAGTTCAGTTTCCATTATAAAATAAGAATCATAATAGGAACAACCTCCTACTGCGTTCTGAGAGTTCAGCCAAGTCATCTTGAGCTCAGCATCCCCAGGAAAGACAAAACAGGTCTTCCTCACCAGTTTGACGACACTGGGCTTTTTATAGGTGTATCTAATGATGGATTAGATGCTGTGTTCTGTTTCCTTTTGACTTGTTTCTATAAGAAGATGAGAACTTTAAGCAGGCTGTGAATTCTTTCAATACAAAGCAATCTCCAAGGGGAAACATTGGCAGTGGTTTTGGTGTCTGTATATTTTGAGTCAGGAGCTTATCCTATGGACAGATCATCAGCAGAGCTCCTAATGCCCTGCCACATGGGGTGTGAGGATATCAGTCTTCCAGTTAAGCACTCAGACTGCTGGGGATGAAAACAGCTGGCAGACGAGCTTTCTTGACTATAAAAAGGGAACTGGCCTACAGTCGTTCTCAGACTCAGCCTCAGGAATGGTGCACCCTAACCTTGGCCTAAGATGGCAGAAAAAGAGAGGGGTTGCCTGGGGGCATCTAGTGAGGGTCGCAGGGATTGTAGAGTAGGTAAAAAGGAATTATTCCACAGTTAAACAAGGAGAGGTGAGATGAGAGGTGGATTTCCAGCCACACTGCCAAGCCAACCTCACTGAGCTGACCTCAGTCATGTTCTGGCTCAGCTTTCTTCCTTGTCCAAGAATGAGAAACCCAGAGCCTGTTCTTCCCATCAACTTCCTGCTGGTGCATAAAGAAAGCTCACATCTCCTGGCTGAGAAAAAGCAGCCCCACAAGGCTTGTGAATAAATGAATATGCACTCCAACCTACTGATGCATCTGTGAACTTTGATTTCACTTCTCAGGAGCACAATTTTATTACAACCAAGTGCTCCATTCTGCAAAGAAAAAAAAATGCCACAGAGGGAAACAATGAAATTATACCTGCTTTGTTTGGACTTCAATGGCATCACAAACCACAGAAACTTTCCATGATATCACCTTCCCTTAATGGGAATATTTACTGCTTCGGTCCCTTGAGTAATATCTTCTTTCTTTCACACTCTGTTCAATTTCAGGTTTCAATTTCAGTAATTTTATTGACATGACAACGTACACAAATGCTGCTGGAGTTAATCCAGCAATGCTCCATGGCTGGGGCCCATTTTATATCATCACTGTCTTTTCTATTATTCTCCATCTCTCATTTGGTGATAGGCTGTCACAGAACAGGAGAATTCTCTGCTTGTCCTTATTTTCCCTGAAAGCTATAGAGAATTTTTCCTTCCATCTTAGAAGCCGCCAGTCTATTGCACTTTTGGGCAATTTGAGGAAAAAAAACATTATCCATTTTCTTCATATTTTACACACAGGAGGCTTCTCTTCCATTTCCCCAACTCCCCTGATTTAAAAGTCTGTTTCGTGTAAGTTTCAAATCATCTCTGGTTGTTGTTGCTTTTTTACATTTCTATTTTGAAGTTGGAATTATGTATCTTAAACCTGTTAAAGGTTTGGGACATGTATTCATTTATTGGGCTGTGGCAAGCAATTGCCACAAACTTGGTGGCTTTAAACAACAGAAATGTATTGCCTTCCAGTTCTGGAGGCAGAAGTTCAAAATCAAGGTGTTGGCCAGGCTATCTCTAAATCCTCTAAGGGAGAATCTTTCCTTATCTCTTCCTAACTTATAACCTTGATGTTCCTTGACTCGTAAGTGCATCACTCCAATCGCGGATCCCATAGTCATATGATGTTCTCTCTGTTCTGCCTGCATCTGCATCCACATTTCCCCCTTCTTACACAGACAACAGTCATGGGATTAGGGCTGACCCTAATCAAGCTTGACCTCATTTTAACTTGATTATATTTGCAAACATCCTATCTCCAAACAAGGTCACATTCACAGACACTGGGGTTAGGACTTGAATATCTCTTCTGGGGGACAAAATTCAACCCATGACAGGACATTTTAAGGAAATACAATAACCTGTTAATATGACTCTCAGGAACCCCATTCTGGAACAATCGAGCAGCACAGTCACATTCAGTGGCTTACAGCCCGAATTTTGGAACATTTCTACAAGAGATGTTTAAGTCTCTAAACCAACCAATAACTGAAGTATTCGACACTCCCTATGCCCCCCAAAAGTTCTCATACTTACCTACCTGCATTGTTTGCTGGAAATCAAATACACAGAGGCTGAGACCATGAAGTACTAATAGCTAAGTTACTCACCTCACCCCATCACCTATTGCATACAAATGCAGGTACCAGGAAGCTAACAAAATAATTGGAATCCAAACAGAAATCCCATACCACAGCATTCCCTAGAATGTGCTGTGCATACACACACATACACTTTACATATTCTTTTCATTAGCACTACTGGTTTTGAGATGTTTCCTCTGTCTGGAATAATCACTCATCTTTGTGAAGTAGTTCTGATGACTCAGAAAGAGCTCTTGCTTCCTCACTGTGAAGGTCAAGGGGAAGACATAGCTAATGAGCACATGGATGTTAAGGTACACTGGAGAATGTCCCCCTCCCTATTAGCTGGCCTGACCATACTGGGCCATTTCACTGTAACCTCAGTCACAGCAGCAAATGTCCCCTGACCCTCACCTTCCAAATCCAGCTGGCCTCAAAGTCTGCCAAAAAATTTTCACCTCTCACCCCTGTGCTCTTCTCCCCAGTTCCTCTGTTTCTGCCCTGCCTAGATCTTGGTCATTTCTCAACTGGACTGTTGGAGCACTCTTCCAACTGGTGACTCTGTCACAGGGCTTGCCCCTTCCAATCCTGCTTCCACATTGCTGTAAGAGAGATCTTTTGAAACTATGTGCTTCCCAAAGCTCAGAACGTGCTGTGGCTCCTCAACCCCTAAAGCAGAGGTTCTAACAACTGTGTGCATCAGAATCACTCGGAGATCTTGTTAAAATTAAGATTTCCAACTATATCCCCAGAGTGTCTCCTTCAGCTGCTGGAGGAGGGGTGGAGAATCTACACTTCTAACAAGTTCTCAGGTGATGCTGATGCCGCTGATCCAGGAACCACGTTTTGAAAACCACTGGCCAAGAGAATAAAGGCTGTGCTTCTAGGTGTATAAGACAATCTGTGACTTGGTCCTGCCTATTTCTCCAGCTTCATTTCCTTTCACCCTTCCCACTGATATTTTAAACCCCACCAAAACTATCTACCTGTGTTTCTCAACGGACATCATGCTGTTGCCTGTGGTTGTCATATCCCATTCTTCCTGCTAGTTGATTTTATCCACTTTACAGGGTTGTTGGAGGTTTAAACAAGATCATGAATGGAGAGAGAGAGATTGGCAGATAAATGTTTACTTATTGCTTCCTCCTTGTTATTTGAAGGTGGAGTGAAACCGTATCTTAGCAAAAAAAGCAAATTAGCTTTCCCACTTTATCTGTCTTCAAAATCTTACTCAAGCATCCCTGCCTCAAAGATGTCTTCATTTGTCCCCTATTAGGTACCTTATACACAGTTCTATTATTTTTCTATTTGTATACTCCCTCAGTCCTTCCCTAGCTAAACTATGGAATCCTTAAGGGTTAGAATGATACCTTTGACTTGCTTCCCAGAATTCTCAAGAGATGCTCAACCAGCACTTATATTTCTGCACTTAACCAGGAAAATTGGTCAAAGAAGTCTGCACAGTGAGGTATCTACTCTGCTCTTTTGTGAGCCTTATAAATCCTCAGTTTCATCTGTATATAGGATATCTCTTAAAATTGTGTTTGTGATCATCCAAACTTGGTGGATGAGGCAATATACAGCAAGGTCTGTCTGTGTATAGGACTTTTCCTTCATAATACTTTCATCGATGAAGAATAAAAGGAAATACACAAATATGTCTGAAAATACTTTAGCTATAAGCAAACATAAACTGGAAAAAAACGGGCTCTGCCACAGAATGAAAAGTACAAGGACAGTGGAAAACGATATATGCTGGTTTAATAGCAACTGGGTTGAAAGAACTGCCATAGGGAGGAGATTTCTAGATCACAGAAGTCCATTACGGTCTGCACACATCTCAAGGAAAATCAGCCAGGGTCATCACTGCAGAAGGTCATCACTGCAGAAGGTCATCACTGCAGAAGGTCATCACTGCAGAGTACTAAGGACAGCAAGTACTAAGTACTAAGTACTAAGGACAGCACCTCCACATAATGATAACGTGAAAGCTGAGCAGAGCCAATATGGAGACCTTAGTGGGGAGTGGCTTGGGTTTTCTGATGTTTACAAATCCAAGCGAGCCTGATTGGGAGCTGCTGGGATACTACACACCTGCCACTTTACATGCTTGTCCTGATGAGCTCAGTGTAGGTAATAATCATGAAAAAGCCATATTACTTTGGCTTCCTGCCAACCAGTCCTCATTGCTAGGCGTGGCAAAACTGAGTGTTCCCTCTCCTAATGCCCAGGGCTATGGGCCTGGGACTGGACCTTCCAGAAAAACTGTTGCCTGGGTAGCTTTCCTTGTCCTTGTCCTAACCTCTGAGACCTGCCAGAAGGAAAGAATAACAGCGAATGGGCAATTACTATTTTCTATCTTTGGAGAAAAGAGCAGCAGAAGTCACACTTAAGTGTAATGTTGAGAATAACATAACTTTGTGCTGATCAGCCCAAACCTGTCAAAGAGAGACTTTGACTTCTAACATTACTGAACTCTGTCTCACCTAAGTGAGATAAAGTAGGTGACTTAGTAATCAATTTAGACCCTCTTATGGGCAGGCATGAGGAAGATATAAGCTAGCTGAAATAGTGCATCATTTTTTTTGGTAGTGGTCTTGGGGAATATGGGCCGGGAAATGGGGAGAAGATCTAACTGTAAGGAAGCTGAGACTGATTAGGGATGGGGCTGCTGTGGTGAACATTTTCTAGGTTCAAAGACCATGATGACGCAGGTACCCCTGACATCAGCATCAGCTCCGACTCCAGAGCTAATCTCGTATTCCCCTTTTTAAAGCATGCAGTTAACCTGGCAAATGACCACATGTCACTGTGGAGAAGGGTCTGTGAGATACTTACCATACATACATGCAATTATACCACAAGGTTTTTGCTGAGTGGATGTGGCCTTCTATTCACAGAGCAGACTCTGGGATTGTGAACTAGAACAGGTGAAGGACTGGCTTTCCACTGTGGCAGCTGAGATGGCCTTTTTTCTTATTTTACAAATGGAGCAACACTCTCATCCGCTGTCCCTCTATCACTGCACACTGCCCTTCCCCACCACTGCCATGATCTGTTTAGTCATTTCTACAAACCCCTGTAAGTCAACGCACCCTGGTTACCACTTGCCTATTATAGCAACCTTGACCCTAAGTGCTGCCACCTGCCTCCATCATCCTATAACCTTATCATCCCGTTGGCATTAGGAAACCAGGTTCATGAGAGCATCTCCCATAGTTAACCCCATCCCACAGATGACAGCCACCACCAAGTTTTTTAAAAGATTCTAGTGTTCCCCTCGCCTGTGCCTTCTGTATTGCCTTAAGAAAGGGTGCACTTAGAACCCCCAAGGGAACATATCCAACATGGTTCTTGTGTCTTACTTAATAAACCCATTCTAACAGTTCCATCTCCCTGAGCCCCCGACTCTTTCCTTAAATACTGTGCAAAAGAAATTCTAGTTTCTCCACCTTATTATTATAGGCCAGTGGTTTTCAAAATTTAGTAAGCATCCAAATCACCTGGAGGGCTTATTAAAACATAGATTGTAGGAGTCCACTCCAGCGTTTCTGATTCAGTAGAGGAATTGCATGTCCCCAGGTGATGCTAAATCTGCTGGTCTGGGACCACACTTCAAAAATCTCTGTGAACTGTAATCCATTGTCATATATAAGCTTCAAAGGGCCATCCCAACAAACTATTGTGATCATTTCAAATGCAAGTGTCCCTGTCAAACCATTGAATCCTAATTCATGGGCAAGTGCCCCAACAATAAATTTCTATCTCGTCACATTCTTCTATGGTTCAACACCCATAAGATCCATGGACACATGTGTTCTAGCCCCTGCTAGTACATATTAAGTAAGGACTTTTTTCACACTATAAGCTATTTTGTCCTGTAAAAGAGCTGTACTTCTCTACTTAGGATGTGTTGACATCTGGCCTTTGTTAATGGCCTAAATGAATTGGGGTTGGAGGAGTGAGAGAAAATCTTGTGAAAAACAAGCAGAACTTTGTGAGGTGCCTACCTCAGGTGAGGTCATCGCACAATCTGCAGGAAAGAGGAGTCTTCTGTCCTCTAACAAAGGATGGAAATCCTTTGCCATTCCAGAAAGTTCAAAGCAATCTGAGAATTCAAGATCCTCTGGCTCATCTACCAAATTGCCTTCTTCCAAGTCTCAGGATTCCACTATTTTTTCATACAAGACATGACCATGACATGGGAGACTTGTCCAGCTACACATTCTGTTCCCTTTGCAGCCCCAATGCCCTTACAATTAAATGCTGGGCCTGATCTCATCACAGCCTGCCCTGTGGCTACAGAGGTGAACATCTCTTTGAAAGCTTCCATAGGAATTTCTGATTTCCACAACATAATTTATCAGTTGGCTGTTCTGAGATTGTCATTTTTAAGGCTCTAATGAGGTTTTTTAAACCATTACATTATGCAATTCCTATAATTATCATTGCCCCCGTACTGTTCAAAAGCCATAGCCACCATATATTATAACACTTCACTTTGTGTCTGCACTTCATCCCAAGGAAACCTAAGTGAAAACTTTACTTGTTATAATGCCACTGCCTTTCAGAAGTCACCACTATCCCACTTATTACTGGCATAAACATTTTTATTCTCATCCAATGCATGGATAGCATGGCTCCAAAATGCCATCTAGGAGTTGACTCCCTTGAACCACTGCTAGTGCCAGCTCTTAAAGCAGGAAAGAGAGCCTGATGCAAGGGGCTTATGTGCTTTACTTACTTAAGGAGTTCAATCTCAGGTGGTAGGAATGAGGGTCAAAGAGAGTAAAGCTGGAAAGGTAAGGAAATGAATACAGGAGCATTATATTTGCCACCACTAAGTGAGGCTGATTGCTCGATCCTGCAGGACCATCCCTGAGAAGTAATGTAAGGACCATCCATTAGGAAGTGATGAGAGAAAATGTATCCCCTGAATCCCATCTCCCACTAAAATGGTTCATCCCATGAAGGAAACCCGCACTTCAAAGTAATACATGTTACTTGAATGGGTGTCTTGCAGCAGCAACAACAATAAAACACTAGAGCATGAGGCAAGAGCCACCAGATGCAAGCATGAGGCAGAACTCCAATGATTTTATAGGAGACAAGTTGTGTCTCTGTAAAACCACTGGAGTTTATGCATATTTGGTCACCAAAGTGCCAGCTGGGACAAGAGGGAAAGAGGTATGGACAGAGATAAATATTTAAGAAATATTCAATATAAATAATGTACTAAGCACAATTCCTGTTCTTTTTCTGTTGGCCAGGGGGTGGGAAGATTGACATTTAACAAATTAATATATTTGCAGTATGTCAGATGGTGGTCAGTAGATGTATATTAGAGAGGGTCCATCAACAAATGCTCACTGTCGATTATAGATATGTTTTAAATGCAATCCTTTCAGAAAGTATGATCAAGGGATATTAGCTTTCATGTTGCCATCCAATGTCACTAAAAGGCATAAAGAATTGAGAATCCTGGTCACTGTCTGATAAAGTATTTGGTTTTAGGTAAGTCAACTAACTTCCCAGGATATCAATTTCCTCATCTTTAAATATATATGATAACACCTTCTAATGCCTTTAAAAGTTTTTAGTTTTATTGAGGTATAATTAACATATAGTAATTAAACTTCAAACATTTAAAGTGTACAATTTGTTAAGTTTTGATATACATATACACCCATGAAGTTATCATCAAAATCAAGAGAATAAACACAAACGTTACTTCCAAAAGCTTTATCCCCCACTTTGTAACCCTCTCCCACCTTTTCTTGTCCTCCACATCTGCAGGCTTCTTTTGCATTTTCCAGAATTTTATGAGTGGAATCATACTCTCTCTCTCTGTGTGTGTGTGTGTGTGTGTGTGTGTGTGTGTGTGTGTGTGTGATTTATTTCACTTGGCATAATTATTTTAGGATTCATCATGTTGTATTGTAAATGGATAATGTTATCAGTAGTCTCTGTTTCATTTTAGATCATTTCTGGATCTTTCATTCGGCAATGTCTAATCTTCCCTTAATTCCATCTAGCGTATTTTTTATCTCGCACACTGTAATTTTCGTCTTTAGCTCAGTTTTGACCTTTTCAGTATTTTCTGTCTTTCCTTAACTTTTTGAACACAAGAAATACATTTACAACTCTTTTAATGCCCTTGTCTATATTAGTTCTGAACTTATTTCAGTTGACAAATTTTTCTCCTCATTCTGGTTTGTATTTTCCTTCTTTGCACGTCTGATAAATTTTTATTGGATGTCAGACATTGTCACTTTACCTTGTTGGGTGCTGGATATTTCTGTATTCCTATAAGTATTCTTGAGATTTGTTTTAGGATGCAGCTAAGTTACTTAGAAACTGTTTGACCCTTTCAGGCGTCATTTTAAAGACTTGGTAAGTGGGACCACAGCTATCTAGAGCTAATTATTCTTATTAAAGGAGATTTCTTCTGAAATCTACCTAACACCTTTCAAATCATTATATTTTCCAGTCTGACTATTGCGAACAGGCATATTCCCAGCCATGTGTGAACACTGGGCACTGTAACCTCTAATCCTTTTGGGTGATTCTTTTACTGGCCTTAGTTGTTAACCTCATACACATGTACTGATCAGTACTCAGCTAAGCAATTGAGAGAGACCCTCTGCAGGTATCTGGATGTCTCTCTATGTGCAGCTTTTCCCTTGTTGGGGCACTGTTCCATACACTCTAATTGTTCTGATCTTCTCAGACTTGCAGCCTCCTTAACTCAGGTTGTCTGCTGGGCTCTACCCAAGTTCCCCTTCCCTGTCCCATGGCCAGAAAGCTGGGGCAATCACTGGATTACCTTGTTTTTTTCTCATTTTTCAGGTATTACTCTCCTCTGTTGAAATATATGAAATAATGGTATTGAAAACCATTATACATGTATTGAAAACCATTATTTCATGTATTTTGTCCATTTTTTTTTTTGGTTATTTCAGATAGAAAGATAATCTGGTTCCATCTGGGCGGAAAGAACAAGTGTTCTGTAATCTTTCTAAGGATTATGCGTTAATATACTTACTGATCATGGCTCAGTTCCTAGCCCCTGGCAAGCATTCATTAATAGCAATAATTACGGTGGTTATGACACTAGTAGTAGAGGGTAGTTTTGTGTAGATTTTCTCATTATATGTATTATAATTCAGTTGTCCCACAGCTCAAAGTTTGTAAGTGTGTGTGAAGTTATATTAGCAGCAAAAATCAAAAACAAGAAAACACACTCCTGTCCTGCAAAATCTCTCCAGTGTCTCTGGGTAGTTTCAGGGAATCTCACAAATATACTCACAATGAAGCATTTTCCCTCTATGACTGTTGTTCCTCCAGCACTCATCCCAGTTCTTTACCACTACTCCTCAGGGTACTGCAGACCCTGCATCTTTCACATTACCACCCTGCTGGGCCTATGTTTTCACCTGCACGTCTGCCAAACGTTGTGCTCTTTGTCACTGACCCAGCAGGTGCTATGGTCTCCTTTTATGCTCTCCTAGAGCCAGAGATGTCTGCTTTGCCGGATATTATCTCCTCTTGCTTTACCAGAAAGTACCAACAATACGTCAGAGTCCTTATGGTGCTGAAGGGCCAAAGTGGTCAGCTTTGGGTTATGGGGTGACCATTCTCCATTCAACACCTGGTTTTAGAGAAGGCAAACTACTTACGCTCCAGTATCTGCCAGACTGTTCAGAACACCAGCTCTTTCAGATTTTACTCTCAGCCTCCCTAATGTCCACAGAATACAAATACTCGTTGTCTCTATCCTGTTCACTGTTGCAATTATACACATAACACAGTGACTGCTACATATTAATGCCTCAGTAAAAGTGTTTTAAATGAATGGATGAGTGAAATGGGAACTGGGCTAGGAGAAAACATAAGGACTCTCAGCCAACAACTAAGGCTTTTGTTCTAGACACATGAACTAGCCTGGCTCCTTCTCCCATTGGGGTGAGTTCACACAGGAGTCTCGTCAGTCTCCATTAAACACAGCAATCTGGCAGAAGAGCCCCTCCAATTTTCCATTCATGCCAAGATATATCTGGAACCTCAACAACACCATTTAAGGCAGTAGGCCAAGAAGTCACTGCTGTCCTATTTCCCATCTTAAATAATGCCCAGCCATGTTGTCCAATCAAGCTCGCCAGACAGTGTTAAACAATATGCAGCAGATGATAACAACATAGTCCAAAGAACACAACGCCTACATAATAAAATGTCCCAAACTGGCCCATAAAATTGAACATTGTATTCCTTCTCCTTCTTCCAAGTCCTTCCCTTGTTGATGCAGAAGAATCCAAATTCTAAAGAAATCAATTTTCTATCCCCTGTTGCCATGTATAAAATTCCAAAATATATGCAAATTTTTTCCTTCCACCACTTGCTTTCATTTCAGCTCACCCCAGCCAGAGGGGTCGCACTCAAGGCAAAAGCACCTTTGTACTCCTTCTTCAGCATCTGTGGCCTGCTCCACCTTCCCCTGGCAGTGAGGACACCACCTTCCCACCTAGTCTCTCATGTGTTCCATTTTCTCAAAAAGCCAGGGAATTAACAGGCTACATAAGAATACCACTTCACCAATTCCAACCCACAAAATTTTAAAAATACAAGCACATCCCCATATTAAATGTGGCTATTGCCACAGCTTACAATTTAAGCCCCAACACTGTTATGCAACAGCATTTCCCAAGGAAGAGCGATAATGTCTCTAGGATATAATGTATCTGCTGCAAACTGAAATTACATTGCCATTACCACACAGCAGGGTCACAGCATAAGACTAACCCTTTGCTCAACACAATCTTGGAAGTAGCTCACTGATATTTTGGAAAATGTTAGTGGAAAGCATCCTGGCGTATCACTGCCAGAGTTAACTAATCCCCAATGTTTTGGCCATGTTGAGGACGGCGATGTTTGCTGAAGAATTTTCTCCTGGGTCCTCTGTCTAGGATTAAAGCCCTAGCTGTCTTCTGAAGCCTGCTTCAGGCACACAGGTACAGAATATCCTAGGCATCATTCCCATGAGCTTTGAGTCCTTGGCTTTCAATTTTTTTTCTTTTGAGATGGAGTTTCATTCTTGTTGCCCAGGCTGGAGTGCAGTGCGACTCACTGCAACCTCCACCTGCGGGGTTCAAGTGATTCTCCTGCCTCAGCCTCCCAAGTAGCTGGGATTACAGGCACCTGCCACCATACCTGGCAAATTTTTTGTATTTTTAGTAAATACGGGGTTTCACCATGTTGGCCAGGCTGGTCTTGAACTCCTGACCTCACGTGATCCACCCTCCTCGACCTCCTGAAGTGCTGGAATTACAGGTATGAGCCACCACGCCCAGCCCTTGGCTTTCTTTATGTGTATTGAATCTGCTTCCTGCATCCTGCATTGCCAAGCAATGCAGGCTGTAGGACTCAGTAACTCAAATATGATTGGCAGATCTTAAATGGCCTGCAGTGTCTGCAGAGCTAGGAGCTCACCTGTTTATCAGAGGCCATTACTAGTCGTTTTCACCCCGTGTGTCATAGACATCATTTTCACCGCAGGCCACACTCCAGGCATCTGAAGCCACAGTAAAATGTACAATTTGATTATGTTGAGATGTTGCTAAAGGACTTTATCTAAAGATCCATTCCAGAGGTCTGCAGATGGCAGTTGAGGAAATTGCTGCTCCTTTGCTGAGCTGAAGCAGGAGAGTGCCTGGGTGTTCACTGTAGCAATGCTCTCAGCAGGCTGGCCTTCCAGAGTGAAACTTAGATCTCCATACAAAGAGAGATGAGAATAGTGAGCAGGGCTTAATGGTCATCTGGTCCTTCTAGTCAACCCTAGCCTTAGAGGAAGTAGTTCCGAGACAGACCTGATAGGCCATACTTCACTCAGGGGAAACCATACACCACTCAGGGAAAACCTCCCGTCACCATAATGGAAAGTGATACAGGCTAGTGGTTTAACATTTGAGTTTTGGAAATCAAAGAACCTGTATTTGAATATCTGCACCACCATGTCCTGTCTATGGGACTTTGAAGAACTTGTAGATAAGCTTTCAGAGAGTCTTTCGTCATCTGTAAAATGGGGATCATGATAGAACCTACAACCCAAATCAGGAATTTTATGTGAAAATGTATTTAAAGCATTTGCCATGGGGCCTGGATGATAGTTTATGTGCTCAGTAAATGGAAGCTATTAAGCAGTATGAGGAACTTGGATTTAGACAGAGCTGGGCTCCAACTCCAGTCAGTCTCTGCTGTAGCCTTCAAGACATACATCTTTCTGGATCTTCTATTCTGCACAAAGAATAGAAGAGTAATTGCTTCACATAGTTGTTGAGGGAGTCAATAAGAAAATGTCTATAAAGTGCCTGGCACTAAGTAGACACTAACTAAATAGACCATAAAAGTCTCACTGAACTCCTTCCGGCTGGTTTCCAGGGCAGTGCCTTTGGATTCATACTCAGTTTTACAAAGATTCCTTGGAATTGACCTATTTCTGACAGGCAGATCTCTGCTTTTGGGGACCCTTTCACATCTGTGCTTCAACATCTGACTAGCTTCTCCTATAGGGCGGAACATCTCTAAATTTTTGCCTTCCTTCCCTTCCCCTCCACCACCTTTTTAAAAAAGTTATCTTTTTTTTAGTAAACTTTTAATTTTATTATAGTTTTCTATTTGCAGAAAATTTGCATGGATAGTACAGGTAGTTCTCTCACCCTTCATGCCCAGTTTCTACTGCTAACATCTTACATTAATATACTTGTCACAACTAATAAACCAATATTAATACATTATTATCAACTAAAGTCCACACTTTATTCAGATATCTTAAGCTTTTACCTAAGGTCATTTTTCTGTGACAGGATATTATCCAGGACACAACATTGCATTCAGTCATCATGTCTCCTTACGTTCCTCTAGATAGTGGCAGTTTCTCAGACTTTCCTGGGTTTTGATGGCCTTAACATTAAAACCTGAGAAGTCCTGGTCAGGTATCTCGTAGAAATTCTTCAATTTAGATTTGTTCAATATTTTTCTCATGGTTATACTAGAGTTATGATTTTCCTGGCAGGAAGATTTTCATAGAGGCAAAGTGCCATTCTTGCCACATCAGATCCAGAGTACAAGCTATGAACATGACTTATCACTATTGATGTTAATCTTGATCATCTGACTGAGGTAGTGTTTCCTCCACAGCAAAGTAACTTTTCTCCCCTTTTCACACTGTATTCTTTAGAAGGAAGTCTATTCACAGCCCACATGTAAGAGCTGGGGAAGAATGTTTCACCTCCTTAAGGGTGAAGTATTTATATATATTATTTGGGGTTCTTTCACAGGGGAGATGTATCTATTCTATACTGTTCATGTATTCACTCAATCATTTATTTATGTCTCATAGATATTTTTACTTTATATTTTGGGTTAAAATGCAATATCACCTAATTTATTTTCTTGCTCAATTTGTTCCTGCTTTGGCCATTAGGAGTTCTTTCAGCTGGTTCCTATGTCCCTTTGACATACTTCCATCATTGTGTGTTTTTGAACACTTTCTTCCTTTCTGGGACTATGAAGATGCACCAGGTTCACCTTGTATATTTCCTGCCCCAGCCTTACTTCTCCAGGATCCCTGGTTCCTTTTACTAAAGAATAGCATTAGAAACCGAGGTTGGGCTGCAGGTATGCTCATTGCTACCAGAGTGTCGTATATTACATATATATGTGTATATATACACATACACATATATATACACAAATATATGTAATATGTGACATATATAAATGTATATATAATTTATATTTTATATATATACATTCCATCTGTTTCTATATTAAGCTGAACATTAAGTTCATAGACCAATGTCTTCTACTCTAATCAAGTACTACATGGATTATTCCTCCTCTTGCTTGTCTATAACCTTACACTCCATGAGTGAGAAATCTGATTCTCATCATCCACCATCCATATGCCTAATTCTCCAGTTCCAGTATACATGTACAGTGGTTTCAGAATTGTTCACCTGCACTCCAATGGGAAACAACATCACTAGTTGCATTACAGTCTTTATGTACAGATCCTTTCGTCTTTATAGTCTTCACCCATTTCCAAAGCTACTTAGGTCAGAAACTTTTTCCCCTATCTCTTCAATTAAGTTGTATCATACATTTGTAATACAGTTGTATTCATTTGCCCCAGTCTGCATTCCATCTTGGAATGTCCTTACCTCTTAAACGAATTTTTAATTTTGTATACATTAAGGTTCACTCTTTGTGCTATGAAGTTCTATGGGTTTTAGCAAATGCATAATGTCATGTACCCACCATTATATTATGATACAGAATGGTTTTATCACCCTAAGATAATTTCATGTGCATCATATATTCAACCTTCCTCCCTTTGCATCCCTGACAACCATAGAGTCTGTTTAATGACTCCATAGCTTAGTCTCTTACAAAACATTATATACCTTAAATTATATAGTATGCCTTTAGACTGGCTTCTTTTACTTAACAATATTCATTTAAGATTCATTCATCTCTTTTTGTAGCTTGATAGCTCACTCCTTCTTAATCATTGAGTAATAATCTGTTGTGTGGATATACCACAGTTTGTTAATCCTTTCACTTATTAAAAATCTTTTTGGTTGCTTCCAGCTTTTGGCAATTATGAATTAAGCTGCAATAAATATTCGTATGCATGTTTTGTATGAATATAAGTTTTCGTATTAGTTGGGTAAACATCTAGAAGTACAATTGCCAGGCTATATGGCAAGATTATGTTTAACTTTATTAAAAACCTACTGAATTGTCTTGCAAAATGTTTGTACCATTTTGCATTCCCCCAGTGATAAATAAGAGTTTCTGTTCCTCCACATCCTCACCAACGATTGTTATTGTCAGTTGTTTGGATTCCGGCCATTCCAAGAGACGTGCAGGTGTACTTCACTGTCGTTTTAATTTAAAAATCCCTAGTGACAAATGATGTTAAGCATTTTTTAATTGTTTATTTGCCATCTGTATATCTTCTTTGGTGAGATGTGTGTTCAGATCTTCTGCCCATGTTTCAACTAGGTTATTTTCTTATTGCTAAATTCTAAGAACTCGTTACACGTTTTGGATACAAGTTCTTTATCAGATATGTCTTTTGTAACTATTTGCTCCCACTCTGTGACTTGTCTTTTCATTCTCCTAACAGTGTTTTTTGCAGGGCAGAAATTTCTAATTTTAATCAAGTCCAACTTATCCACTTTCCCTTTCATGGATTATGCTTTTAGTGTCACACCTACAAATATATTGTCCAATCCAAAGTCACCTGGATTTTCTACTATGTTTTTATTAGAAGTTTCATTGTTTTGTATTTTAAATTTGTTTGTAATCCATCTTCAGTTAAATTTTGTGCAAATTGTAAGGGCTGTGTCTATGTTCACCATTTGTTGAAAAAACAACTATCATCCTTTATTTAATGACCTTTGCTCCTTTGTCAAAGATAAGTTGATTATTTTTGTAGGGGTCTATTTCTGGGCTCTCTATTCTGTCCCATTGATCTATGCATCTGCTCATTCATCAATACCATGCTGTCATACTGTAGCTATTTAGTAAGTCTTGAAAGTAGGTAGTGTGTGTTCTCCACCTTTGTTATTTTTCTTCAATATTATGTTGGCTATTCTAGGTCTTTTGTCTTTCCATATAAACTTTAGAATTAGTTTCCTAATATCTACAAAATAACTTGTTGGGATAGCAACTGAAATTGTGTTGAATCTATATGTCGATTTGGGAAGAACTGATATCTTAACAATATGGAGTCTTCCAATCCATGAATATGGACTGTCTATCCACTTATTTGAATCATCTTTGATTTCTTTCATCAGAGTTGTGCAGTTTATTTGCATGTAGATCCTGTACATATTGTGTTATATTTACAGCTATGTATTTCCTTTATTTTGGAGGTCCACCATTACAAAAGATAATTTTTCTATTTCAAATTCCAGTTGTTCACTGGGAATATAATAGGAAAAATTGTCTTTTGTATATTACCTTGTATCCTGTGACCTCACTATAATCACTTATTCATTGCAGGAGGTTATTCTTTTGGATGTTTCATGTAGGCAGTAATGTCATCTGCAAACAAACTGTAATGTCTTCTTTCTCCATCTATATACCTTTTATTTCTTTTTCTTATCTTACCACACTAGGCAGGACTTCCAACATCATGTTGAATAGGAGTAGTCACAGAGAACATCTAAGAGAAAAGAGTCCAGTTCCTCTCTACTAGGAACGATGTCAGTTGCAGGATTTTTGTAGATATTCTTTATCAAGTTGAGGAAGTTAATGGTGTCTATTTCTAGGTTGCTGAAAGTTGTTGCTATGAATGGGTGCTGGATTTTATCAGATGCTTTTCTGCATCAGTTGATATGATCATATGGTTTTTTCTTCTTCACCCTGTTGATGTGGTTGACTTCACTGATTTTTGTGTTGAATCAGCCTTGCATACTGGGAATAAATTCTGCTTGGTCATGGAGTATAATTTTTTTTTATACATTGTTAGATTGAATTTGCTCATATTTGTTGAGCATTTTTCCATCTGTATTTGTGAGAAATCTTGATCTGCTTTTCTCTTTATTATAATTATTTACCTCATTTTAGCATTAAGGTAATTCTTGCCACATAAAATGAGTTAGAAAATGTTCCCTCTGCTTCCATTTCCTCAAAGATATGGTGGAGAATTGGTACCATTTCTCCCTTAAATAGTTGGTAATATTCACCAGTGAAATTATTTGTGCTTGGTACTTTCTTTTTTGGAAAGTTAGTAATTATTGAGTCAATTTCCTTTATAAGAGGTAGAACTATTCAAATTATCCATCTCTCTCCATGTGTGTTTTGATAATTTGTGTTTCAAGTACACTATGATTTGAATATGTCCCACAACATTGATGTGTTGAAAACTGAATCTCCAATGCAACAGTGTTGGGAGGTGGAGCCTAACGGGAAATGTTTAGGTCGTGAGGGCAGACCCCTCATGAATGGAATAATGACACTATGAGAAGGGTTTTGGGAATGGGTTATCTCTCTTCTGCTCTTCCCCTATGTGAGGATGCAGCATTTGTGTCTTTTTGGCCCTTGCATCTTCTGTAGTGTGAGGATTCAGTACGAAGGCCCTTACTAGATGCCAGTACCTTGATCCTGGACTTTCCAGCCTCCAGAACTATGAGAAATAAATTTCTGTTGTTATAAATTAGCCGGTATTAGGTATTCTATCCTTATGAATTACCCAGTATTAGGTATTCTGTTTTAGCAAAACAAAACAGACTAAGACAAAGAAATTGGTTCATTTTATCTAAATTTTCAAATTTGTAGGCATAGGACTGTTCATAGTATTCCTTTATTATATATTCATGCTCATGGTATTAGTAGTAATGACTCCTTTGCCTTCACTTTTGAAGGATAATTTCATAGGCTGTAGAATTCTCTATTGGTAGGGTTTTTCTTTCTCTTTCAACATTTTGAATATTTCACTGCATTGTCCTTTTCCTTATATCGTTTCAGACAGGAAGTCCACTATAATTTTTATTCTCGTTTCTCCATAAACAAAGTGATTTTTTTTCCCCTTGCTTCCTTCAAGACTTTATCTTTGTCTTTTGTTTTCTGAAGACTGAATATGATAGTCTTTAGGCTTACTGGATCTATGGTTTGGTCTTGTGTCTATCATTAATTTTGGAAAGTTCATTGCCATTATTACTTCAAATGTTTCTTTTTCTTCCTAGCATTCCAATTTTGCATATGTTACACTTTTGATATTGTCCCACAGTTCTTGAATGTTCTGTTCTGTTTTTGGTTTGGGGGAAGTTTCATTAATCTATTTCAAGTACACTGATTCTTTCCTTGGCCATTTTGAGTCTATCGATAAGCCTATCAAAGTGTCATTTCTGTTACTCTGTTTTTGATTTCTAAGATTTGCTTTTGATTTTCTCTTAGAGTTTCCATTTCTCTGCTTAGATTACTCATTCATTCCTGTACTTTCTCTACTTTTTCCACTAGAGCCCTTTACATATTAATCATAGTTATCTTAAATTCCCTATCTGATATTTCCAACATCTGTACTGTATTGGAGTCTATGCTGATGATTGCTGTGTCTCTTCAAACTGTGCTTTTCTTGATTTTTGGCATGCCTTGTAATTTTTTGCTGAAAGTTAGATCTGATTTATTGGGTAATAGAAATGAAGGTAAATAGGCCTCTAGTGTAAAGATTTATGTTAATCTGGCTAGGAGTTTTACTGTGTTTAATGTTTGTTGTAGTTATAGGTACCAAGGGCTTCAAATTCCACTGTGTCCTTGTTTTTGTCTCCCTTCTTGTCTTAGGGGCTTCCCTATGCATTACTCCTCAGAAAGAGTCTGTTTCTTGCTGCCCATTAAGTTGTAACCCACTGATATTATACTGGGGTCTTGTGGTGGTAGTAAGGTGTTGGAGTAGGAAGAGCATTCTATCATCTTTCCATTAAGTCTGAGTCTTCTACAGGACTTGTGTCTCAGTGCTGTGGACTTCATGAGGGCTTCTGACACTCTTCCAGTAGTATACTTTTCCCCCTCCCCTTGCACATTTCCCTGACTACATTATTGCGAATCTATTTTCTTGAGGCTCTGTCCCCAGTTGACTTTGTTGGTTTTTTTCTCCCTTGGGTGAGTTAGGAAGGACGGAGAAAACAATCCTTTTCCTCCACTGGCATAAAGTTTCAGTATTGTGCTCCAGCAAAACCCCTTCTCCTGAGTAGTGGACCTTTGCTATGGAGGAGGCTCTGGGCATGTTTCATAATGATCACTCTTCCCCTTCCCTTGCCAGAGCCACAGGGGGATCTTTCCAGCATCCTCACTGTGAGAATATGGTGGGGCTGCTAAAGGGAAAGCTTATAAATGGGATTCCCCTAAGACTGTGGCTCTCATGGGTCTCTCCCTCTCACTCTGATACACATTCAGCCTCCAGCAACTCACCCAATTAATGTTTCCAAAAGTTTATAACTCAAGAATGTCTCTGATAAGCAAATATTAGTTGCAATCTCTTTCTGGATGTTATGTCTCTCCAGATTTGAGGGTATTAGTTTGCCCTGTGGCCACAGTTTTATGATATACTCAAGAAAAGTTGTTGATTTTCAGCTTGTCTAGCTTTTCCTTGCCCCATAAGACTGGGAGTGATGACTTCTAAGTTCTTTGCATATCAGGGTTGAAACTGGAGGTCCCTCCCTTTTCATCACAATACTGCCTTTCCTTACCCTCTCACCTTACCAGGGTCTCCCCAGCTGAAAGCACTACCTCACCTATTCCCTCCATCAAACCTTGTCAGACCAAGCCAGCCCACAGGGCCTTCTACCTGCTCTCAAACCTTATTTTATCATCTACTCACTGGGTATTTACTCATCAGCTCGTTTGACTTAAGCTATTAATTATTATTAAACTATTATTATAATGCTATTATTTTCTCACATATCTAGGTAGCCTGAATTTCCTGTAGGTTCAACCTTTGCAAATCCTAGCTTAGGTCGCTGTAACACTGGGACCTATAGTCTGCCAAATCAATGACCCCACTCACTGAATGACAGCCTTCTCATCCCTTCCACTATCCTATCTCTCTTTGGAAGGCCCTGGTGGATGGGGAAAGAGGTGACTCACATAGAGTTCAGAATGCTTCCTCCTCCTCTGTACTTCATCCTTCTTGGCCCTTTTGATGCTCTGACCGACAATGTGCTGCCCACCATTCACTTAGACCACCTGCCATTCACTTAGACAGCCTGCCATTCACTTAGACCGCCCTCCATTCACTTAGACAGCCTGCCATTCACTTAGACCGCCCTCCATTCACTTAGACCACCCAGCTTGCAGCTGTGCTGCAACCACTACCACCTACAAAACCTTATACTGGCCTCATGACTTCCTGGACTCATACTTTTCCAATGGAGAAAACTCTTCCTCTTGGGTCCCAAGCACTGGTTTGGGTTCGGGTACCACAGCAAGGGGGATACCTGCTTGGGCCCCAAAGGCCAATTTTTCTTTCCCCCTCCCTCCTCATAGAGAATTTTCTTATTAATTTAATATGTTTGCACAATAGATAAATAAGAAAACTAAAAAGTATGCATCATTTGCCCATTTAAAAATATAATTATCTGTTCAATAATTCTATGCTGGTAGACAAATATCTCTCTTTTTTCTCTTATGCTGTATGAAAGCTAAATGCAAATTTCTGATGTCAATTTTCTTTTTTCCATGAACTCAAGCTGGTCAACTGTGGTGCTGAATTTATGAGGTGAAAATATACATACCCAGGTAAATGTGCGTGCTGTTCACTTCCCTGGCACCTTTTTTATACATTAGCTTCATATGCACATTAGAAACTCCCATAGGTTTCTTTGGGAACAATGTGTACCTGACATGTATCAGGTAGTGAATCAACTCTCCCTTTTTCACTAATCTATTTCACCTCTCTTGCCTTGCTGAAATTATTGGTTGCCAAGCACATTATGTATATTTGTCCATCTCCAAATTTTTAGCTTACACATCATTTACATCACCTACGATGTGATTTAATTCCGTAATGAGAATACAACAGCTCTCAGTTTTGCTGCACAGTCCCTCCTCACAGCACTACCCAGCAGGGTACCCACTACTACATCGGATTACATTAAAATACAGCCTCATCTGTACCTGAGCAATCGACCACCTTCCACACTCAGGCTCTTACTTGTGCTGATCACTCTCCTTGCTTGGGGAGCTTGTTGTCCCCACATGGTATCCACTGGGGCACAAATGAGCATGTACTTGTATTTGAACCATAGCTGTGGAAAAGATTCAAACTCTGTGCTCCTAGTCACACTCCAGTTAGAGGGGAGGGCTTGATTGCCAAAGATTCCTCAAACCCTTGGGCTGGCACATCTAAGCTTTGGCATGGATCCTGCTGGGACCTCTCATGGTTTTTGTGTTTACTGTTGTTTTGTTTCGTTTTTCAGTAAATTCTGAGCTTCTTTAACACAGGGACTGGACCTCTTTTCTCTCTAAATTCTCGTTACCTAGCACAGGCCTGGCACCTACACAGGGAGTTATGTGAATTGACTTCATTATATTTACACCAGCTTCATTAGATTTGCATGGTATGATGAAACAGAACTTTATTATGTACTCCCCACACTCCCATCCAGGAATTAGAGGGAGGCGAATTTGGGCTCTCGGTTCTTTCTTGTCAAGTTAATGCAGAACTCTTTGTGACATAATCCAGACAAAGAAGGGGTGGACACTATTAGCATAATAAGGCCAGGGTATTAGTTGGCAAAAAGTAGAACAAAATTTAAGCTAATGTGCAGAATATGAATTTCTTTTATAAACCCAGGAGGGTCAGGGAGAGATTTCAGAAAGAAATGAATCCCCACACTGGCCTGGCAGCATCTATTTTTACCTTAGATATGAGTGGTGGCTGAGGGGGTACAGGAAGAAACTAGTCCCGGCTCAGAATTTCAGTCCTTACCTCTCTCCCACCAGGGGAGCGGTCTCAGTAAGACTGAGCTCACCCACTCCCACTGTGTCATCTCATTTGGATGACACTGAGAAGGGTCAGCAGGGAGGGGGAGGAGCTGGAGAAGTACAGAGAACTGGAAAGGAGGGAGACCTCAAAAGAAGACTAGAAAGAAGGACAGAGGGAAGCAAGGAAGAGAGAGGTCACAAAGCCTGCCCACACCCAGGATCCCTACTCCACCACTACCTCCCCAGGAGGCCCAGGTGCCGTCAAAGTTAGTGAAGATGTCATAGACACCTGGGCTGCCTAGGACTTGTCCTTGTGAGTCAAAAAATGCTCACTCATAATGACAGCAAACATGTAATTTTCTGCTAAAAAAAAAAAAGTAAGGCTGTATTTCTGAGACAAGTAGACTTAATAAGCCAAGAATAAAGAACTATATGAGTTAAGAGTCTAAATGTACACATTAAGTGACCTCAAATCAGAAATAAGACAGCTGGCTGAATCCTTAGCTTTAATTGAATGGGGCCAAAAAAGCCTAGAAAAGACTTAGTAAAGCTGCCTTTGAAAAAAGCATCAAACCACAACAAATCAAAGTTCCGGAAAGATTTTTTTAAAGAGCTCCAAGAAGAGATAAAAGAACTTAAGGATGATCTTAAGCAAACATGAGCTATAATGAGGAACAGTCTAAGCCAGAAAATGAGGGAGGCAAGAGGCAGACAGGCTGGGAGGAGTGATTACAACTTACAGATGAAACCCAAAACAGTAGGATGGGACATCTGAGAGCTTGGTCAGCTAAGGTGGAGCAGGAAATTCAGGTCCAAATTAGACAAAATTAAATATCTGCTTATGTGTGTGATGTTGTCAACTTGAGGAGGGGCTGCACATTTTGGAGAAATCATGTGGACAGGGCCCTAAACTGCTTGTGTTTAAAGCTGATGACATGGGGCTTTGATGGGCCTATGTTGGAGAGGTTAGAAACAGGAAAGCCTGGTTCTAGTTTCTGTTCTCCCATGATCTTGGGAGGTGATGTGGAGTAGAAAGTTAAGACAAACTGCAGTCAGCAACTTCTGGATTCAAATCCTAAATCCCCTGCTTATCAGCAGTACAACTTGGGCACTGGCCTCAATTTTCAGAGCCTTAGTTTCCTGATTGGAGAAACTGTCAGGGTTCTTGAAGAACTACATGAGAAATTTACATTTTGCTCCCAGCACAGGGATAACAGTTAGTCAATAAGCATAAATTCTTTCCATCTCTGGGGTTAGTTTCTTCATTTAAAAAATGGGAGAAGACTAGAACATTTCTAAATTCCCTTCCAATCCTAGACTTCCCCAATTATGCAACAGAAGACTATGGGAAAGACTTGTGAAATGGGGAGGAAGATATAGAGCAAGACACTGAGCCACTATGAGCCTGTTTCCTTCTTCATACAATTGGGATAACATAATAACAATAGCAATCTGACAGGATTGTTGTGAGGATTAAATGAACTAATGCATGTGTATATGTTGCATATACATAAACCCTCCTGAGCATTTGTAAAGATGAAAAGTATGATGATGAAGTGGATGCAGAAGAAACAGTTGTTAGGAAGGCCATATTGCAGGTCACCATGTTGCAAGATCCCACGATGTTCAAAGTCCTCATCTCCTTTGGCTTTTCAGTAACATTTGGCACTCTTGATGCTCTCTCCTTCTTGAAACAACCCCGTCCCTCTAATTCCACAGCAGACTGCTCCTCTGGTTAACCTTCTGCCTCTCTGGATGCTGCTTCTCAATCTCCTGTGCCAACTCCTCTTTTTCTACCAAAGCTCTAAGTGTCAGAGTCCCTCAAATCTTGGCTCTACTCCCTCCTTTCTCCTTACTCTACTCTCTTGTCACTGAGGATCTCATCTGTTCCCCTGACTTTACACACAATCTACAATCAACCCAGATGTTTCCTTACAATTCCAGACTTACAAATTAAATTGCATGCTTGACATCTATACTCAGAATTTTCTCAGGAACCTCAAAATCCCCATCCCCCAAACTGAATTCGAAACTTTCCATTCTCAAACCCATTTCTTCTCTAGTAGTCCCAATCTAAGTCATCACCTGAGCTTTAATTCTTCACTCATCCTTCACCCTCAGCACCCTACCTCACCAACCCACAAACAAGTTCTGATGACTCTACCTCCAAAACCCACCTATATCCCACTCGTTTATGTCCATCTCTACAGCCAGTCCTGCCTCTGGCTTAAGCTACTGCCATAGCTTCCTGGCTGGCTCCTGGCTTCCCCTTCTGACCCTATTAGGCAATTCTGCATACAGTTAGAGTTAAACCAAATTACATTACTCCTTTCTGTTAAATCTTCCAATTTTTTTCCATTGTTCTTAGTATACATCTATAATTTTTTTATGGCCCAAAGTTCTGCATTACCTGAATCCATCTTCTTACCATAGCTCTTCAGCTAACTCACTATGCTTCAACCACACTAGCCTCTTTCAGTTCCTTAAACCTTTCTATCTTAAGTCCGTTGCATCAGCTGTCACTCCCTCTTTCTGGAATAGTCTTCCTCCATCTCTTTGCAAAATGGGTTCTTCCCTATTTCACATCCCTATTCAAGGCTCCAGTGTAAGGCAACCCTCCTCATCATTCCCTCTCACAATTGCCTGTTCTTTGCCTTTCCAGCACTTACCACAATCTCTAATTGTGCAGATGACAATTAAGTCTTCTGTCTGCACACTGGATTATAAGCTATACATAAGCTGGGGACAGCTGCTGTATTGATCACTGTATCCCCAGTTCTTAGCATAGAAAGTATATCATAGTGGTGTTCAAAAATGAATGAAAGAATAAATGACAGTAAGACTGAGACTTAAAAGGAAACATAGGACCCAGGGCTAAGGATGAGTCAAGTAGTGCTTTGAACAAAAGATCTTGGCAAGGCAGCTACAGAGCAATGGGAGACAAGATTGTTAAGGAATTCCAAAGTGACAAGAAGGTATAGGATAGTCAAGACCACAACTGAGTTCCCAACCAGAGAGAGCATACAGGAGAGGGATACTAGGGTGGGAGGGAACCATTAGGAGGACAAAAACCAGGCCTGTCTCTGTTGGGACTGGATGGTGCCTGGGTAAAACTCAGAGAGTGGAATACTGACTCCTATCCTAAGCAGAAAATCATGGCTTGGAAAATAACCTGGGTGTAGACTTATAGATTATGAAGACTTTCCTTCCTGGTTATCGGCCAAGTGATGGGGCAGCAGAGATACAGTAGCCCAGGTCCTGAGCTCACATTCTGTTACATTTTACTTGACTTGCCCTCAAAGACCTGGACCACACCCAGGATGCTCTGGACTTCCCTCTGGGAAGATGAACCTGAAGGCAGTTATAGCCATTAGTGGCTCCCCAGATCCCTTCATGTAAGCATACAGATAGTGGGTGCCAAACCCTCACTGCCCTTGTTTTTTTCACTTTTCCTGCTTAAATGTATGTCCAGGGTCCTCACCACTTACCCTATCCACCTACCAGAGCAGCCCACTTACCATTCTCCATGCATCCTCTATTGCTCCCAGAATTAATAAGCTATTTCCACTTATTAATGGTATCTTTCTGTCCACATTTTTATAAAGCTCATGTATTCTCAAAGTGTAATCCTAAATTCTCCCCAAAGCCTTTCTAGGTGCCCCACACTTTGTCTACTTATCCCTCTGTTATAATGTACATTTACATCTCCCATGGATGAGCATTATGATTGTCAGTCTCCCTACAAAACTGAGCATCACTGAAAGGGCAAGAGTCTTACCTAGCTTGTCTTTGTATTCCCCACAGAGTCTAACACTGAGCTCTTACCACGCCAAGTTCTTTGCTGGGTATTTACTATGAAGGAGTGTACATTAATGCCCTAAGAGTG
The DNA here is from genome assembly GCF_000951045.1 of Mandrillus leucophaeus. Lineage (NCBI taxonomy): Eukaryota > Metazoa > Chordata > Mammalia > Primates > Cercopithecidae > Mandrillus > Mandrillus leucophaeus. The sequence goes on from NW_012106609.1 coordinate 956,226, forward strand.
CTGCAACAAATTATCACAAACTGAGTGTCTCAGAACAACAAAAATTTATTGTCACAAAGTTCTGGAGACTAGAACCCAAAAATCAAGGTGATGGCAGGGCCGTGCCCCTTCTGCAGTCATTAGGGGAGAACCTTCCTTGCCTCTTCCTTCTGGGGGTTATCTGGCAGTCTCTGGTGTTCTTTGGCTTGCAGCTGCAGCACTTCAGTCTCTGCTTCCATCATCACATGACAGTGTCCCGTTGTGTGCCTGTGTCTCTCTGTTTTTTCTTAGAAGGATACCAATAATACTGGAATAGGACGCACACCAATTGAGAATGACCTCACCTTAACATGACATCTGCAATGACCCTATTTCCAAATAAGGTCACATTTGAAATACAGGGGTTAGGACTCCAACATACCTTTTGGGAGAACACAATTCAATCTACAACAGGATGTATATGAGAAGGGCATTTTGTCCCTGGGGACTAAATGACAGCTACAGATGTCCAAATCTAAAACACATACATAAACCCAGCCACAGCCAGGGAGGAGGGAGAGAAGAAATATGGGGCAGACTCCATTAGTGGAGACTTTGGGGAGATAACTGATGAGGAAAGGAAGGGGGAGGGCTGTACAGAAGACGATAGAAGAGATGAGAGCCTACATGGAAGCTTTCCCTCTGTCCCTGGCCAGACATGACGTGGATGCAGGCACAACAAGTATGTGACTGTTAGCAGAATGCAAGGAAAATACAATGAGCCCAGGACTTCCTAGGGCAAAGTGAAGGTGACCACAGGTGCCATCCTTGACTTCCTTCAAAGCCACCCCCTTCTCCTTCTTTCCTGGTTCTGATGGCTATAACTTGACTCTCCTAATGGAGAATTTAATGAAACCTTCAGTAAATGGATCCTGGATTTCCTCTCTCCCTCAAGGAATTATGAAGCTCAGTAATTTTTTTCTACTAACTTGCTGCTGATTTCTAATTACTCTTGCTCCAAATAGGACAGTTAGCATTAAAATGAAACCATGCTGAGGTTGTGGGTTCACTCACATCTGCTTTGCTTATTTCCTTAATTTGACAACATGGCTTTATGGACAGAGAGCAACAGGTAATTCCTACATTTTATAATGAGAAGTTTGTGCCCCCAAAACAGAGGAAACCTTCACCAGCATCGAGGTGAAACCCTTCTACAGTATGTCCTCAAGACATAACCACCAGATGGAGTTTAATGAGTCTGAAAAAGAATGCAGCAGCTTTCTCTCTGAAAGGATACCAGGGAGGGTGTTTTCCTTTACTTCTTTCCAATAAAAGTCACATGTTACAGCAACTGTGAAATTCTGAACATGAGGGAGATTCCTTTCATCTAAGTGCATATAGTAAACTTGGAATGAAGGGACGGGGGCTGGGGAGGGTGAGGGGAGAGTCCAGGTTAAAAGAATAAGTAGGCAGCAGCAACTAAGCAGAGATAGCTAGAAAATAGCTGGGTTGGTGCACAAAATATTAGCATCTCTGCGTGAGCATGCCTGGAGACATCTTACAGATAAGCTAGGTGAATTTTCCCAATGTTATCTTAGCCTGATAGATAGGTATTTTCCTCTTGCTATTGCAAAATTCTATGACCTCATTTGAAGTAGCAAGAGAAACTTTCCAAGGAGATGTGATTAAAGGAACCAGAGACATTTAATCGGAAAGGAATCCTCATTGTAAAGTCCTCTATCCATACATTTAATTTAAAAACATCCTGTGGCAAATCAACCTCATTTCTTCTTGCCTTCATCTAAGTGGAAACTGCTCACCTCCCACTTAGTACCAAAGCTCACAGGCACATTTTTCCTCTCTCTGCCTTCTCATGTTCTCCCATGTCCATCAACACCCCAACAGTCAGTTAGGAAACAGGAAGAGACTCTAGATTCCGATAGCAAAGGGAGAGGAAATTTGGGTTCTATTTTCCTATTCTACAGTCATGAGTTCTAGATTTTTCCCCCCTCCATGTTCTTTTCATGCTCCACTTCTTTTTTGGAAGTAAAATGAGTACCTGGACTCAGGATTCTAGAGGTGAAGGAAAATAATTGTGGACTTGAGACCTAAACACTCCTGGAGTCAAATCCTGGCAGCACCATTGATGAGTCGTGTGTCCTTAGTAAGGTTCATTTCTTAACAGTCTTATCTTCCTGCTTTGCGAGGCTGGAACAAGCAACATTCTTCTTCAAGTTACTGTGAGAACCCAAGGGGTATGCTGACATATAATTGGTGTCCAGTAAACATCAGTTCTTTTCTTCTGGAGGGAACTTGATCATTAATTCAGTAGGCATTTCTTCAGTGCCTCAGCTAGAAAAGGTCATCGGATGATATGGTTGCTCTCTGCACAATGCATGTGGCTCCACGTTTGTGCAACGGCATCCTCACTATCCTTGCTGCTACACTGGAATCATCTCTGTTTCTTTCTTCTCCATATCCTTCACAGTTCTCAGAAGCAGTGCAGGACCAAGCTGGCATGGCTCGAGGGCTCAGTTCATCTTGTTTTCATACCAACTGGCCTATGACCCATCATTAGTCCTTTTATGGCTTCTGTCTAAAAAATGTCTTGTGTTTTGCCTACGGAAGATGGTTCCCTAATGAATGTCAAATAACAATAAAGCTTAAGTGTCTTCATCAGACACTTGAGCAGGCATCTGTCCTCCCAGCAGTAAAATATGCTGTGGCTTTGGAAACAGCTAAGAAATTTGAAACTAGGTTTCAACTACTTAGATGAGAGCTGTGAGTAATTTCAGTCACTGACTCAGTTAAAGGAGAAGCCTTCCTGAACCTATAACTAAGCTGTGTTGGCTATGAGTGCCCCCATCCCCATGGAAGACGAAAGAAGAATCTACCAAGGAGAACCAGGTGATTGAAAGATGGGCAGGTCCCTGGAGCCCACAACACTAACTGCGTAGGGCTTGGCAGGCTCCTGTGGGAACACAGTCTTCCCTCTGCCACTGCTGCAGTCTTAGGCCCAGCCTCTGTGGACACTGGTCCCGAGGACAGCACCTCCCACAGAAGCAGCATGCATAAGCAGGCCTGGTCTGCCCCAGAGCATGTGCTTAATGGTCAAGAATGCCCCAAAGTCACAAACAGAAAAACATGCTCAGATAGCACTGACCCTATCATATAAGTTCAGATGTCCAGAAGCCAATGAATCATACCCAAAGTCCCTGAAGAGACTTGCAGAAGCTGTCCTTAAGATTGGGTAAGCACAGAAAATGGAAGGCCCTGTGGCATTTGGTACCTGATGGTCCTCAGTTCAAACCATGGTATGGCCACTGGTCAATTGTGTGGTTTGCGGAAAGCCACTGAACCACTCAGAGCCCCAGTTTCTTAGTATGGAGAGCTGGGTGAAAGGACAGGGATAGAAGTAGAAGGACACTTAGTATTTTCCTTTTGGAGTTGATGGAAACATAAGAGATAAGGTGTCTCAAATGTCTAGTATGCAGCTGGTTCTCAGAAAACAATAGCCAGAAAACAATAGCCAGAAAACAATAGCCAAAAGGCTAAGGGATTGAATGGTCACCATTCTCCAGGGGAAAAAAACAAAGACTGATGATGATCCCCAGTGAGAATTATCAAGGCAGTGGTCACTAGTGGCTCACCAAGAACAACAAAACTAAGCAAAGTTCAACAACCAATTCCATTTTGATAGGTCATCATATTTCTTCTCAAGGAAATAAAATAAACCCGATGCACTTTGTTTTCTTCAAGAAGTCTGAAAAATATTTTTGTAATAAATACGGAGAAATTAAGGCTGAATATTAATTTGTGTGAAATTATCCCTGAGATGGATCCATTCTCCCATGAAGGAAGGCCTCCCTGGATCCTGCTGTAAGGATCTTCAACTGTGTCTGGTATTAATTCTTTATCAAATGATTCCTATGAAGCAAGAGTGAGAATAATTACCACATTTTTGGATGACATAAAACTAGGAGGGCTATGTGGTAAATGGATTATAGAATTAAGATTCAAAAATATCTCTGTAGCCTTAAATTATGAACTTCCAGGAAATAAGCAGAAGCTTAATCACAATATCCTTCACTGCAGTTCAAAATGGTTGCTAGACATGGTGTCCTCCTGCTAAATGCAATGGTGTTATTGGCTGAAGCCTAAGATAAAATCCAGAAGTGTAATTTAAAAAAACTCATCAAAGTCCTTTTTTTCATGAGGAGAAATAATACTATTTGGAATTTAAATATTCAGCCCACCTATAGAAGTTGGATTCCAGATACAGTGGTGTATTTGGCAGACTCATAGAAGAGAGGGGTTGTGGGGGGCAGCAGGAAGACAAAAAGAGAGAGACAGGTTATGAAGAATTGACTCACACGATTGTGCAGGCCGAGAAGTTCCACAATCTGCCATCTGCAAGCTGGAGATCCAGGAAAGTACAATTCCAGTCCAGTTCTAAAGATCTGGGAACAAGGGAGACAATGGTATAAATCCCAGACCAAGGGTGGGAGAAGACTAAAGTCTCAGCTCACACTGGCGGGCAGGAAGGGAATTAATCCTCCCTTCCTCCACTTTTTGCTCTATTCAGGCCCTCAACAGATTGGATGATGCCCATCCACACTGGGGACAGCAATCTACTTTACTGAGTCTACCAGTTCAAATGCTAACCTCATAAGGAAACACTCACCCACATACACCCAGAAATCATGTTTAATCTGGGCACCCTGTGACCCAGTCAAGTTGACACATAAAACTAACCATCACAAGTAGTCAGCAGGGGTTGTTTTAAGACTTGATAGCTTCAGATGCATTAGGCAGCTCCTACACCTTCTTCTGGGTACTTTAAAGGGTGCTCAAAACCTTATCTGGCCCTCTGAATTTTTACGTGAAAGCAGATTCTGCTGTCTGTTTAGAACTAGGCAACCACCTCAGCAAAACTAAAGCTAACACTGGAGCTCAACTGAACCAGAGACAGGATCAGCTGGAGCCCTGGCCTCGCATTAGAGCTGTCTTCTGTGTCGAAAAGGTCTTACATTTACTTCTCTTACATGATCCATTTACTTCATTTCTGCTGGCAGGAAAAAATAAAGAACACAGTGTGCATCTCTCATCATGGTCTCTTTCCAGCGTATTTTTGCTAATCAGATCCACTTTTCATGCTTCATCTTCTCCCTTTTGAAGCCATATTGACAAAATAGCTAAGGTACATCAATTCTATTTTACTGTGTTCCCCACTTTCTGCTTCTTTATATCCTGTAATTTATTATACAGTTGCTGCTAATTCTTAAATGAACTGGACCTTTTCCTTGGCCAAACATTTGACATGCAATTAAATGGAAATGGACATAGTTGAAGCTAGTAGCTTCTCGCTTCTATTCTAATGTCAAGGCAGCAGAAATGTAGTGACCTACCCATCCCCTTGAGAACCTTTCTATTTGTAGGAAAGGTTTATTCTGTCTCCCAGGGCTGATTCCATGTGAGAACATGAAGAATTAGGGAATTGTGCAGGCAACTTTTATGACATCATGATATAGGCTTCAGAGCAGAGAGAGATTTAAAACATTTCCTTTTTGTGGTTTTGACCCCAAACCAGAACAGCAAGGAAGATTTTTATAGGTTACCAAGGGAGCATTTGAGAATAATTTTATTTTTTTACAGAAATAAAATGATTTTCAAGAAATTCTACCAGTGTTTATGAGTCAAGCCCATGCTTGTCCCCAAAAGCATTGCTTTAAACCCTGTCATATGCTTTTGCTTTTCTGTCTTGTAGAATATTTATCTTCAGAGAATCTTCAAGTGATGATAAATATTAAAACTCTAGAAGTCAGAAATGAGGCTCTGGCACAATAAAATAATTTCTTAAATCCCAGTCCCATGTTCTCCCCACACTTAGTTCTTTAATAATTTATTTCAGATTATAAGCAATCCTCTGCATTATTCAGCGTAAATTCATAATTTACTTTTAAAATAAAAGTTTATTTTCATATGGGGTTCTAAGGAGTTGGCATACTATGAGTTTTTAGGATTGTGTTTTAGAGCTAAAAGCATTTGAAGAACCATATTTACTTACCTTTTGCCAATGACAGGGAGGCACATTTTATTAGCACTCAAAGTGTGTCCATTTGCATTTGTTACACGTCTTGGAAGACAGGTGTCACCAAAAGCAACTATTGACCCAAGGCCCAGGTTCACCCTCTCAGACCACGGAATTGATCTATTTATTCCCAGTGCTGAATGCAAACTGGCCCTCCAGAACTATTCTCTGCCCATGGAAGTTCTAGGAGACCCAAAAGAAGGACCATGAGGCTACCACAGGGATCCAGCCTCTTGTCTTTGGTCCCTGCTCATCCTTATCACTTCCAGGTGTGCTGACTGTGCAGCCCTGGCCCCTCCCCTTAGACCAGGGGCACAGTGCTCCCAGACTCACAGACCTGCTGGCATCCTGCCAGCAGCTTGTCTGCGTGATGAGGGTACTGGCATTTCATATCAAAGCTGTGCTTGCCAGTTACTGTCACTCATTAGGTCTTCAGTATCTGCCAGCCTTTCCCTTGACCCTGGACCCCTGCCATTCACTAATACCAGGCACTGATACCAGGCATGGTGACCATGAAGCCCAATTCATCCAACATAGTTTTGTTTTAATGAACTTTCTTATTTAAAACCACTTTCATTCTCATTCCTCTCTATATACACCCCATCCTACTCCAATTAAAGCTACTCGAGGAGAAATATCAATAGCTTTTGACACTCCCTTGGCTTCCTTTTTATCATCAACATTCATTCTAAAGAATTGAATATTTATTATTTTATTTTGTAATTGAAATATAACTTACAGACTAAGTAAAGTACACAGATTTTAAGTGTCAACTCAATCAATTTTAATGGATTTATACACCGCTTTAACTACTACCCAGATCACCCTATAGAATATTTCCAGCACTTCAGACGGCTTCCTCATGCCTCCTCCCATCAGACTCCCCAGAGGTAACTATTGTTCAGAACTCTGTCACCTTAGATTAATTCTGCCTATTTTTAGACATTATATAAAGGAATAATACAATTTATTATCTTTGTGTCTGGCTTCTTTATCTCATCCTTATGTCTGTCAGATTTATCCACATTACTTCAAACAACAATGATTTGTTCTTTTATAATTCTGTGTAGTATTCCATTGAGTGAATATAGCATAATTTATCTATTTATCCTACTATTGATAGACATTTGGATTCTTTCCAGTACTACTATAAAGAATGCTGCCATAAACTTCTCGTATCTATCTTTCAGTGGGCTTAAGAGTCATTTTTCTTGTGTATACCTCCAGGAGTATAACTGCTAGGTCACAGAGTAAATGTGTTCAGCTTGCACAGTACTTCCAAACAGTGTGTTAAAGCGGCAGTGCCCATTTACACTCCCAGCTGCCATGTCTGAGAGCTCCAATTGCTCCACATCCTTGTCGGCACTTGAACTGTCGGTCTTTTTAATTGTATCCACTCAGGAAGTTGTGTGGCAGTATCTAGTTAGAGTGTTAGCTTGAATTTCCCTGATATGTAATAACGTTGAGGAATTGCTGTGGTCTGAATGTTTGTGTCCACCCCAAGTTCATATGCTGAAATCCTAACCCCCAAGGCGATGGTATTAGAAGGTGAGGTTTTGGGGAGATGATTAGGCCATGGAGACAGAGCCTTATGAATAGGATTAGTGACCTTATAAAAGAGGCCTAAGAAATGCCCTTCACCATTTCCACCAAGTGAAGACACAGTGAAAAGATGACCAGGTCTGAGGAAGCTGGCCTTTACCAGCTACCAAATCCACCAGCACCTTAATCTTGCACTTCTCAGCCTCCAGAACTGCAACAAATGTTTCTGTTGTTTATAAGTCACCTAGTTGTGGTGATTTTGTTATAACAGCCAAAGAGATGGCCGGGCACGGTGGCTCATGCCTGCAATCCCAGCACTTTGGGAGGCCAGGCAGCTGGATTGCCTGAGTTCAGGAGTTCGAGACCAGCCTGGGCAACACGGTGAAACCCCATCTTTACTGAAATACAAAAAATTAGCCGGGCATGGCCGTATGTGCCTGTAATCCCAGCTACTCGGGAGGCTGAGACAGGAGAATTGCTTGAACCCAGGAGGTGGAGGTTGCAGTGAGCCGAGATCACGCCGTTGCACTCCAGCCTAGGCGACAGAGCAAGACTCCATCTCCAGAAAAAAAAAAACAAACAAAAAACAAAAAACAAAACAAAACAAAAAACCAGCCAAAGAAAATTAAGACAGGAAATTTTCACATGTTTATGGGCCATTCGTAAAACTTCTTTTGTGATGGGCCAATTCAAGTCCTTTGATCATTTTCAAGTGGAGGTGTTTGTCCCTTACATATTACTTTTAAGAGTTCTTTATACATTCTGAGTTTGAGTCCTTGGTTAGATATTTGTATTGCAAATATCTTCTCCAAGTATGTGGATTTCCTTTTCACTCTCTTACTGGTAGCTTTTGGTGAATATGCATTGTTAATTTTTTTTAATTCTATGGCTGGTGCTTTTCATGTCTTTTTTAAGAAATGTAAGATCATAAAGGTGTTCATGTATGTTTACTCTGGGAGGTTTACAGTTTTACCTTTCATGTTTAGCTCTATTATCGAACTTGAATTAATTTATGTATGGTGTGAGGTAGATTTCAAAGTCCATTGTTTTCCATCTGGATATCCAACTAATACAGCACTATTTGCTGAAAAAGATCATCCTCTTCCCCTATTAAGCTGCAATCACACATTTGCTATAAATTAGGTATCCCTATTCTATTCCTCTGGTCTGTTTGTCTATCCTTACACCAATATACCACTGTCTTAATTACTGAGCATGGATATTAATACAGCCACTAGGACCCTTAAACGTATTCCAGTGACTTGTCTTTTCTCTGAAATCTGCACGAAACCTATTTTCTGCCTTTCTAGGCATCTCTTGCTTAGGAAACAACAATACTCACTGCTGCTGCTGCTCTCTCTCCCTTCTCTCTACCTGATACAGATGATTAATTTCCCATGTTCTAACAATGAGAAATCTAATACAGGGAGGAAGAGTGGGTTTTGCAGGGTTGGGCATATCTGAGGGAGATTTACAATTACCCAGAGCTCAGGAAAGAGATTGAGTTTAGAGATAAGGTCCATACATGGTAGTAGACGTCATGGACATAGATGAGATCAGTAGGGAGACTGGAGAGAAGAGATGAAGAAACGGAGTCTTGGGATGACCAATTTTTCACATCCAAAGAGTGAAATTGTTGCTTATATGGGAGAATGAAAAGATGGCACCATAAAAGGAGGAACATAAAGAGAGGCTGATATCACAAAAGCCAGGAAAAAAAGAGCAATCAGTGTCATCCATCACAACTCAGAGGTAAAGTAAGATGAGGAATGAAAGAGTCCATGGGGTTTGACATTCTAGAGGTAACTGAAAAAAACGGTTTCATGTCAGGACAGGGACAAAAGACAGGTGGCAACTGGCCCATAAGTAAATGGGAAATAAGGATGTTCAGATTCCTCTTTTTATTTTATTTTATTTTGCTTGAGACAGGGCTTTGTTCTGTTGCCCAGGCTGGAGTGCAGTGGCATGACCTCAGCTCACTGCAACTCCTACCTCCCAGGTTCAAGTGATCTTCCCACTTCAGTCTCCCCAGTAGCTGGGACTACAGGTGCATGTCAGGATGCTAGGCTAAGTTTTATTTTTATTTTTTATTTTTTGGTAGAGATGGAGTTTCACCATGTTGTCCAGGCTGGTCTTGAAGTCCTAGGCTCAAGCAATTCACCCACTTCAGCCTCCTAAAGTGCTGGGATTACAGATATGAGCCACCACACCTGGCCCAGATTCCTCTTTCTAGAAACGTGAATGAGAACAGAAGATGGGCAAAAGCAGAAAATAAGATTAAAAGTGTATTTCTTGTTACACTGATTTTGTTTACATTGTTGCTCTTGTTGTCCCAAACCTTATTTTGGAACAATAAAAATAAGTGTTCTTCCGTTTCTTTTTGCTTTCACTTTCTCCCCTCCCTCTTCAACCACCTGTACCTTGGCAACTCATTCCCTCTACCATCAACCCTCTCAGCTGTGGATCAGGCTCATTTCTTGGGAGTGACAATACAAAAACAAGTTAGTTTATGCCTTTATGCCTTCCCTGTTTTGCCCCTTCCTACCCTGGCCCTGGCCTTCATCCTGTCTCTTCCCCCTTACACAGCCTGGCTGACCTGAGGTCCTGTCATCTCAGGTGAACCCAGTACAGAGGTATGGAGGGAGATTTTTCCAACCTATGAGAACCTTCTATTCTCTTCAGTTTTCTTCTCTGTACTCAGTGTAGAAGCCCCTTGGGAGTTGGTGTGGGCATTGAGTTCTAAAGGGCAGTGCAGATGTTGGGAGCTACTTCTGGTGACTGCACAGGGAAACAAGAACCCAAGCACTGAGCCCAGTCTCACTGGAGAGACGACGGTCAAACTCCAAATCTGGAGGACCAAGAGCCTGAGAAAAATAAGCCTTTGATCATTGAGCCCAGAGTTCAAACAGAAAAAAGGATTTAATCCAGGTTAGAATGGTTTGGGAGCAGGGGAAGAAGACCCCAAGGGATGGCTGGAATACCACACTGAGTTCATAAGCTGCTTTCCAGGCCTAGGGGAGACCAAGGTGAGGCAGTCAAGCTGTGCTCAACGCCAGAGAAGGCAGTCATTGGTGCTTTTATCACATGGCCCCTCACTGAACAATCTGATACACCAGAATCCATATTGACCTCAGCAACACTGAAAAATTTTATTGGTATTTTATTGAATACTGAAATCTTTCACTTTAATTAGATTAATTTCTCCAAGATCACTACATTTTTAATGTGTTTTTATTATGCCTTGGGGTCATTTCCCCTATAAGAACTATTCTAATTTTATAATTTAAAAGGGAATTATTCTGAATTTAAAATATGGATTTTTCAAATTTAACTTTTCTGGATCAAAGTTATACTATAAAAAGGCAACCACTTAGAGATTTAGAGTGTGGACTATATATGCTACATAGTCCTTTCACCTGAATTAAATTTGTCCTTTCACCTGAATTAAATATAACTAACTTTAACTGACCAGTGCTGGGAAACGTCTCAGCCTGCGGATTCCTAGTCAGGATTCCAATGTCTCTCGTGGCAAACGTGAGCAGGTTGCCTCGGATCTGGCTGCAGAGTAGGTGAAGTGGCTGCCTTTCCTGGCAGTCGGGAGGTGAAAGCTGTCACTGAATTCTGCTACCTCAGCCCCATGCTGACAAACAACACACTAATAGGCAAAGAACTAGACAACTCTATCTAGGAACCCAGCACGCGTCCTGGCAGAGTGGCAGAAAGCTTCAGTTTCCAAATAACAAAGTTTTGTCAGAGCCAGAAGCCCAACATCCCCCTGCCTAAATGGACACTCACGGTTTCCTAGCTCCTCTCACCCAGTCAGCCTTCCCCTCCATGAGCAGCCTGAATGCTACGTGTGACCTGGGCCTGGACTTGGCAGTTCTAGAGGAAATCCCTGTTGTGATCCAGTTCTGCTGCCAAAGGCTGGGTCTTTTATGGAGTTTCCACTACGTGCTGGGTGCTGTGCTAGCCATTGGTGGAAGACACTGGATTCTCACTTTAGAGTCAAAGACACTGAACTGGTACTCCAAAAGATGAAGTGACTTTGCCCCAAACAAACCACACCACTGGAGAACCAGAATCGGATTCGAACCCAGATTTGTCCAGCTTCAAATTCCACACACTTTCCACTCCAGCAAGCAGCTTCCTTCCCAGAAGCTACAGGGCGTCTGTGTGAGTGGAGACTCTGCATGCTGTCACTTTGTCAGGAGCAGAGGTCCTCTGCAGGCCCTTGTCCTTGTATCTTGGTTCCACATTTGTAAAACATAAGCTAAGGCTTCTTGCATCCAGCACAATGGAAAGAAAAAAAAAAACAAGATCCAGAACAATTGCCTCCTCCTGAGAATCAGAGCTCAGTCTTCATCTCTAGCACCACCCAGCCCCCAGGCTCTGCACCCTGCCCACCTCTGGCCAGTGAATCCAAAAGAACATCATTAAAAACTCTGCCTTGCCACTCATACAAATTGTGTTTACATGAATGTGTGGTCATTTGCCTTCCTCACTCATCTTGAATGTGTTCGAAGAGCCACAAACATCTCGATGCTTATGAAAATGAGATTATCCAGATACATTTGCAGATCTTACAAATGGCCAGTGCTGTGCAGCATAAATGGAAAGAAAATCTCCTTTCCCCACTTGGGACTGAATGTTTGCAAATGGAGCCAGGAAAAATGGCCAAATGCACACTGATTCCTGTTAAAGATGACTTTATCTCTGTGGTTAAAATTTTTATTTTTAAAAATATTTGACATTTAACATTTAATTTTTTCATTGATGATCAAAGACTGATGTTTGGTGCTGTACATATTGTAATTAATTTGGGCAAAAAAACAAGGGGGTGTAGTCAACTATAGAAGAGATGAAGGGTAGAAGATGATCAGTTTTGTATTCCTTTGGGGTCAGGGAAGAGAAGCAGCTTCTTCTTGTACACTTAAGGCAGGAGCTGGGAGAGATGAGGTGAGAAGGAGAATAGGAAGGCAAATGGACACAAAGAGCTTCATGGAAGAGATGAAACTGCAACTTATCTCCAAGATGAAAAACAATTGCTTTGGTGGAGATGGAGGAAGGCAGCAGTTGGAAATGCCTTGACCAAGAACACAGGGTCAGGAATGGGGAGGGCACACGGGGAACTGACTCATACATCATTTCAACAGGAGTTGGAGGCTGAAAAACAGTCATGGTGGGAAAGGAGGCAGGAACCCTGGAGATCCTTGAATACCAACCAGGCTGAGGAAACCTGAACTTTCATCTTTGAAGCAACAGGAAGCATCAGAATTATTATTATTACTATCATTATTTTTTTTTTTCTGAGACAGAGTCTTGCTCTGTCACCCAGGCTGGAGTGCAATGGCATAATCTCAGCTCACTGCAACCTCCACTTCTGAGGTTCAAGCAATTCTCCTGCCTCAACCTCCCGAGTAACTGGGATTACAGGCATGCACCAACACACTCAGCTAATTTTTGTATTTTTAGTAGAGGCTGGGTTTCACCATGTTGGCCAGGCTGGTCTTGAACTCCTGAGCTCGTCATCTGCCCACCTCTGCCTCCCAAAGTGCTGGGATTATAGGTATGAGCCATCATGTCTGGCCGCATCAGAATTATTTAAGCAAAGTGTAACACAATGAAAGTAGAGAAAAACAGAAGATTATCTGCATGGTAGAAAGAAGGACAAATTGGAAGACAAATTATTCATGTATTCAGCTATCATATTTTGACCCCATCTTCTTTCATAGAAAAGTTAAGGGTTCCAATCTGCTGCTGTGGTCCAGGGTTTAGCAGATGAACATAAGCCCTCCATCCCTTCTGTAACCAGATGTTTTCTGCCTGTGGTTGGAGGAATGACGGAGCCAATGAAAGCCTGGCCACGGCCTCGAATCCTTCCTGCCCATGGTTGATTCATCTCCACTCTCCTCTGGCCAACCTACAAGACCTGCTGAAGCTGCTTCCTATCCAGCCCACACTCTGCCCTCCCATCTCTGCTCCTGGCTGCCTGCCGCTACCTCTGATTCCTGAATACAGTCACATCGCTTCAGTTCTTGCTGTTGTGTCCTTGAGTCTCTGGCAGCTCTGGTTTTGGCGTGCCTGTTCACAATCTGCCACAGTATAAACCAGCACCCCAGCAGCAGCCATTTCTACCACAGGCCTCACAGCCCAGCAGGGGGCAGGGCCTCTCCTGGGCCAGCTGTGGGGATTTGGAGCTGCTTGGGAAGGACCTGCAGAGTGCCGTGTGAAGGACAGCATGTGTCCAAATGGGAAAGACAGGGGAGTTGTTGGTCTTAAGGATCTTCCTGGCTCTTCAGGTACAGCCTCTCACCCTTCAGATGATGTTACCTGGACTGGGTGCAAATCTCAGGCCACATGCTTACATGGGCAAGAAATTTAGTCTCATAATCTCCTTTATTTTTGCAAAACAGAACATCATTACTAATTTATTCCTGGGAGATAGAAACAATCTTAGTTAATATGGGTCTATTCCAACCTTACCCCACCAAGGTTGTGAAGTTTTCTTACACAGTGCTAGGGTAATAGAAAGAGTTGGAGAGAAATATTCCTGTATTCCTGCCGGCATCTGCTAAGGTGTTCTCATGTCCATCTGGTCTTTGGTCATTTGTCCAATCAGGTTGCTTCAGGTCAGCCCCGATTCCCGACCATAAGGCCTCTTCAGGTCCATCTATCTCTCAGCTACTGTCATACCTGTCTCCATACTAGACCACGTGAGGCTGAGACACTCATAAAGCTAGGCCCCAAAGTGCCATAATATACCTGGAGCCATTTCCTCTCTGGGATTCAGTTGCCTCAGCAGAGTTCTTCCCAGGTGTGGGTAAAAGCTCCCTCTGCCCTGGATTCCCAAACATATTTTTCCCTCTTTGGGCCACAGCTTTCTCAGCAGCTGTGCCCATTGATCCTTTTGGAAGCAGACACTGAAATGAAGTTAGGAGTATAAGAGGTTTATTGATGGGGAGGGAGGGCATGTGTAAAGATAAAGGGAGAGGAAGGAGGATTGGGCAGGAAAGCGTCAGTCTGCTAGGAAGAGCTAATAAAGTCTCCACCAACACAGTAAGGAGCACCAGAGCAAAGACCACTCACTGCATTGGGCACAATGGCCAGGCCCTAGTATGCCAGCCTTGCAGTATCATCCTTGGCTGGAGCTTCCCATAAAAAGTGTAGGCTTGGCCCAAATGCTGCAGCAAATCCTGGAGGCACTGCATCTACAGGCTGTGAACCAACTGCACTCCTCCCAGCCGAATGACAGGTTCTTTCTGGAAAGGAGAACCCAGCAGCACACCTTCATGGCTTCCCAGGGGCCTCCCACACCTGCACACTCTTCACGTTCTCTCCCGCCCACAGCCCAGACCGGGATGAGGAATCTTAGTCCGCCCTTGATGGTGGAGGGCGCTTGCTATAAATCACTTCTTACCTCCTAGAGCTCTTTCTGGGCCCCCCAAAGACTATGGCTTTGAAAGCCAGGCACCGAAAGTGGATCTTGTTTTCTCTACATTATGAAACCTCTCCCATTAAGAAATAAACTCAGAATAACCTAGGTTTACTGGAGAAAGGCCATGGGAAAGGGGACACAGTAAGGCTAGAGAACAGCCATTCATTTTTGAAATATTATGCCATCATGTCTCCACTTAGTGAATCGTTGTGTCTTTACAACAGAAATTCACTTCTCATTCTTCCAAACGCCTCCCTCCCCTTCAACAAGATAGGAACTCTTTCTCCATTTCAGCACCTGGTTAGGCAAACCATGTTCTGGTGATGGAGGTAACACAGCCTCTAGGATC
Source organism: Mandrillus leucophaeus (assembly GCF_000951045.1). Lineage (NCBI taxonomy): Eukaryota > Metazoa > Chordata > Mammalia > Primates > Cercopithecidae > Mandrillus > Mandrillus leucophaeus. Next base: position 971,601 of record NW_012106609.1, read on the forward strand.
TCGAAGGACTATCAGGCAAGATGAAGTACAGATTGGACTCTCTCCAACCACCATGTTGGGGGCTTTTCCGGGAGCCTTTCTATTCCCCCAGCACTAGCTCCTTCCTCAAGTGACTGATAAAGAATAAATCACAAAGGTTTATCTCGCACTTACACATGGAAGGCACTGTTCTAAACACTGTAATAACTCACTTAAGCTCCACAGAAACCCTATGAGACAGGTGCTGATATTATTCCCATTATACAGATGAAGAGAACGAAGCACGACAGTGAGGTTAAGTAACTTCCTTGAGGCCACAGAGCCACTGATGGGCAGGACCCAGATTCAAACCCAGCTAGTCTTCCCAGTCCCAGGGCTGGAGTGCCAGACTTCTACAGTGAGCACATTGCTATCAGGAGCTTAACTTAAAAGGGAGCGGTAACTTGGGGTAAAAGGAGCTGATCCAGACACACAGATCCCAGACAGGCAGAAGACTGCAGCACAGAGCCACAGCCCTCTGTTTTTTTTTTTTTTGTTTTTTTTTTGTTTGTTTTTGAGACGGAGTCTCACTCTGTCGCCCAGGCTGGAGTGCAGTGGCCAGATTTCCGCTCACTGCAAGCTCCGCCTCCCGGGTTCGCGCAATTCTCCTGCCTCAGCCTCCCGAGCAGCTGGGACTACAGGCGCCCACCACCTCGCCTGGCTTATTTTTTTTGTATTTTTAGTAGAGACGGGGTTTCACCGTGTTAGCCAGGATGGTCTCGATCTCCTGACCTCGTGATCCGCCCGTCTCGGCCTCCCAAAGTGCTGGGATTACAGGCTTGAGCCACCGCGCCCCGCGAGCCACAGCCCTCTGGACCCTGGGAGACACACTTCCCTCAACTTACAAGTGGAGAAATGGGGGCCTAGAGACACCAAATAATGAAGCTGGTGCCGAGTAAATCCTAGATGCAAACCCATCTTTTCTGACCTTATTGCTAACAACCTGTCATCATCACCAGGGGAAAATAATTGCTCATGGCTTGTGCCCCAGAGTGGAGGGCTAGCCTCGTCCTTAGTGGCATTTGTCATAGTCATATTTGTGATGCTTGAAGTAGCAGAGAGAGACATTTAATGGGTCACAGAGAACAGTAAAGAAGCAGCATCACTATGAATGAGGCAGTCTCACATCTTTCCAGGAAAAAGCTAAGCTCCTACTCGGTGTTTATGATGATAAGTAATCTACGGAATCTATTTTATATGTAGAACATCCTATAGTTGAAGATGTTACCTTTCAAAGAAAATGATTTATCCCTTCCATAAATATTTATTGAGTACCTACTATACACAAGGTACTAGAAAAAACTTCCAGGGAAGAAAAAGATAGGATGTCATTCAAGGGGCTTGCAGTCTAACACAGGGAATCGTCACAATAAAGTAGAGACAGATGTTATCTCTGCTGTCACCTAATGATCATAGTAACAAACATTTGCAAGTTTACAGAGCACTTACACATTGATACCTGGAACACCGTTCCATTCCTCACCTCCCTTTCCAGCAGAAAACTCCTGTTCACCCTGCAAAACACTGCTCAAATGTCGAATCCTTTGTGTAGCCTTCTTTGCCTGCCTACTTTGTACCCCCAAGCAGATTCCTTTTCTCCTTCCTTCCTCTTATCTTTACTCCTGTCCTCCTTTCCTCCATTCTTTTTTCCTTCCCTACTTTCCTAATAATAGTGAATTTTCTTTAGCAGTTTCCATGAGCTAAGCATTAGTGTTAACACTTTACGGGTGTTAACGTATTTTAGTCCTCACCACAGCCCTGTGGGACGAATAGGGACACTCCACCATATTGTGGTACATGTGTCCATGAAATTGAACGGTACACAATATTTTCCAACCAGACAGCACTGTCACCAAAGTCTGCATGTAAGGATGGAGAGCTGTCTGCTGGATGCATGTGCTCTCACCGGACTGAGAGGGCCCTAACAGTCACACATGGGCCAATTCGACCTGCCATGGACCCACCCAGCCCTAAACCGCATGCGAGGCAGTGGCCCTTGCTTGGACTCTCCACTCCTCCCCACCTGAATTCCTGCCCACTCTTGGGGACCCCTCTGCCAAATGAACCACTTAGCAGTCTTCCTCTGGCACCTCCCTAGACCCTTCAGATGACCCAGCTAGGACTGGCTCTGAATGCAGACTCACCCTCTGCCATCTTCCCTGCAGGTCCAAGCTGTCTGCAGCTTTGTTCATCCATAGACTGAGTCCCCACCACTCTCCTCCACTGCTCAGCCCAGCTGAGCTCAGCCCAGCTGCAGAGAGTAGACGCACAGGCCCAAGTAGAAAAGGTCCAGGGTGAGGGCTCACGGAGACTTCAGAGGCTGCCCAGCCAAGCACACCTGGATTTGAAACCAACCACCTGGGCTAAACCCCAGGTCCAACTCCTACTGGTTTGTGCCCTGGGCAAGTGACTGAACAACTCTAAGACTCATCCTCCTCTCCAAAACATGGGTTTGCAATAATAGCTCTTACCTCACAAAGCTCTTGAGGAAAAAAAGAGATACTACAACTGCTTTGTAAACCAGGAATTGCCATTGTATACATATTTGAGATACTCACATAGCTATTATTGTGACATACAATAGTATATATTGAGGTGTTAGAGCTTAAAGGTTAAAATATAAATTCTAGAACCAAGATGGCCAGGGTTCAAATCCTAGCTTTGCCACTTACTAGCTATGTGACCTTGGGCAGGTTAATTAGCCTTTCTGAGCTTCAACTTAGTTTCTTCTTCTGTAGTTTTTCAGGAGGACTAAATAGGTTTATCCATTTGAAGCAATTAAACAGTGCCAAGCACAGAGTCAGCATTCATACATGCCAGTTATGACTAGTGTAGGGTTCAAAAGATTAATGTGTTATGATTATATTAACTATTATTTGGGAATTTACAGAGCATTTACACATTTGTTTTCTGAAAGCACAAAGCAAGTAATCACTTCTCATCCAGGGAAATGAATGGAGGAGGTGACACTTAGGCTGGGCCTTGAAAGAGGGTTAAGATTTGGACTGGTTGGTTGGAAGGTAGAGCCAAGGGTGAGTGGGGAGTGAAGACAAGGAGGAATCCTACCCACAGGATGTGTCCCGGGAACCTCCAGCTGCTGGGTTGGGCTTCAGGAAAGGTTCGTCATCTTTACTGTCGAACAAAATCACCTGAGAGCTTTGAAAAAATGTGGGTACCCAGGATCCATTCTGAGAGATTCTAAATCAATTGGTCTTAGATGGAACGTGGGCATTAATGATTTTTAAGTTTCTCAGTGTGGCCAGGTTTGAAGACCTCTGTGCTAGAGCAGCAGGTCTCAAACTTAAGCCACATCAGAATTGCCTGGAAGGCTTATTAAAACACAGACCTTTGGGCCCCATCCCCAGAGTTTCTGACTCAGTAGTTGTGGGGTAGGGACCAAGAATATACCTGTCCAACAAGTTTTCGGGTGTTTCAGTCCGTTTTCAGGTGTTGCAGCCCGTTTCAGTCTGTTTTCACACTCCTATAAAGAACTACCTGATACTGGGTAATTTGTGAAGAAAAAAGTTTTAATGTACTCACAGTTTCACAGGCTTAACAGAAAGCATGGCTAGAAGGCCTCAGGAAACTTACAATCATGGCAGAAGGCAAAGGGGAAGCAGGCACCTTCTTCACAATGAAAGCAGGAGAAAGAGAGAGAGGGAGAGAGCAAAAGGAGAAGCATTACACTTTTAAACAATCAGATCTCATGAGAATTCCATTATGAGACAGCACTAGGGGGATGGTGCTAAACCATTAGAAACCACCCCTATAATCCAATCACCTCCCACCAGGCCCCTCCTTCAACACATGGGGATTGCATTTCAGCATGAGATTTGGGTGGGGACACAGAGAAGAACCATATCACTAGGTGCTGCTGGTGCTGCTGGTTGGGTACCACACTTTGAGAACCCCTGAACTGGGGCATAGGATGCATGAGGAACAGATTGAGATGAGGTTTATTCCGTTGGCTCCTGAGTGTCTGTCATGCCAGTCTATGAAGTTTTAGGCTTTACTCTGTTGGCACTGGGATGTTGAGGGAATATACACTCGTAGTTGTGTATTAGGAAAATAAACCTGGCAGCAAGATGATGGAGGGATTGGGAGGGAGAAGAATGAAGCCTGACAATCCAGTTGGAAGGCTTGTAACAGCCAACAGCCTGGATTCGGGAAAGTACAGACTGAAGCAGAGCAGCCACACTGACAGTGAAGAAACAGAGGTGAGGAAGAGGAAGCAAATGCAGACAGAATTTCTGAGATCAAATTCAGAAGACAGAGTGGCAGTAAGCAGTGAAGGAAGAGGAGAGAGAAGAACTCTATGGTGCCCAGGTCCCAGGTCTGAAAAATAAGCACTGGGGTCGGGGACAGGCCCATGGCAAGCAGTGACAGTGTGGTTTCTGATGGCTGCATTTGAGGACAGAGACGGCCCATAGGCTGTTCAAACCCAGAGTTTAGTCTGGAATTCAAGACACTGTTACAAGGAAGGAATCATGTAAGCAACGGTGAGAATGAAGACACTAGGTCCAAGGACAGATCCTAGGGTCACCCAGCTCAGCCACCAGGAAAAAAAGGGACAAAATAAAAGCCAAGAACCAAAGGAAAAGAAGATTAAGGGGAACAAAGCATCAAATGCTACAAGGCATTACAATGATAACTGGAAAAGATTTTTCAATGAGAAACAATATAGTGAAAGTAAACTGTCAGGGAGAAAGGGCCTGTTCCAGCGTCAGCGCCTGCCTGTGCTGACTGAGGGGACAGCATTTGACCCTGCATTGAGAGCCTTATGTGGGGTTCTTGCTTCCCCACTCAGCCTGTGAGCCAATAGCAGGGCCAGTGCAAGCCCTGTCCTCGCTCTCTAGCAACCTGTCTGCCATCCTGTAAGGGACTCAGAGTGTGTTGAGAACAAGGCCCCCGGGCCTGGCATTCATGGTTTTTGTCATCACGAAGCTCAGACGTTGGCAGCTGCTCATCTCACCAAACGCCTGTGCACTAAGGAACGTATTTTCCATAAAATCCCAGATAGGGTAGAGAATAGCCGAAAACAGACTGCTTGTGGTTTAAAGCTTGCCTGTGATCACAGGTCTCACACAAGCCTCTGTGAAAGGAAACGAGGAAACACACAAGAGAGCGTTGGAGGGACCGTGTTCTCCCCGACATCTGCAGCCCACTCAGGCCCAAATCACTCAGGCAGGAGCTGCAGGACAATGAGCAGTGGGTGCTGGAGCATGGAAAAGGGGCTTTGATGAGGGCCATACAAATAACATCAGAAGTCTCATGAACCACCACAGGCCACTAAGATTAGTTGAAACAGCCAAGAAAGACCCATAGAATTCTCCATCCCTTCTACCCCGAAACACAAGCGGAGACTTTGCCTACTCTCTGAATAAGGTTAGGCCACTTCTTCCACTTGATGGGTGGGACATTATTTCATCAGAAGCTTTGCTCTCCTCAAGAGGCTCTATTTGCCACCCCTGACTTCTTAACGAGGGAAGTGACTCCAGAAGGGTAAGGGGCTGAGGAGTTTTATGCAGCACTTACATGTCCTACAAGGTGTTATTATGCAAGCCCCTGCCCCCCCGCCGCCCTTCAAATAGCTCCTGAGAGGTTGAGAAGATAAAGCACCACCAGGAAGAACTAAATGACGGGCCCAGAAGCTGCTATAGGTACTTTGGTAGTAGGTACCTGTCTGTATAGCCCACCCAGCTGCAGGGAGTTCAAGGGCAGACTCTGAGCTGGCAGAGGAAAGGGGAGGCCAGGCCAGAGAAGTCAGCATCTCTCCTTTATGCATCTCTAGCATCCTTTCCCCTTCTTATGGTAACAGCACCCTATCACACCTCAACCCAGGTGGTTTGGAGTGAGCTGCCCTTCACTCCAGCTGGCAGTAGACCCAGGAATATCCAGACTGTTTCATACCCCTTGCTACAGTGATTGGTGCTGAGTTGGGCCTAGGACCCATCCCCGACCAGTGGGCATCAGACGCTGACTTTTGCAGGAATTGGGGGGAGATCTCTTCTTCTGCTGGAATTACGAGCAGGGAGAGAGCCCAAGCTGCTGATGGCTCTTGACCATCCAAGAGGAAAAACAAAGTGAAAAAGGTAGGGACACACATTCCTAATTTGGAGGAAAACTAGCAAATCTACCCATGCTTAAAACAAACTCCACCTGTAAACTTTTTAGTTACATGATCCAGGAAATTCCCTTCGGTTAATGAAAGTTGATAACATTTCTGGCACTTGTACAAAAAAAAAAAAATCTGACCATTACACCGGGAAAACGTATAAGCTCAGGCTTAAAAGCTCAAGCACTCCTCAGCTCAAACTAAAGCACCCCTAAGTCATTGTGAGAGTAAAATGCAATGACTTTTGTATATGCCCAGTGCAGTCTCTGCCACACTCAAGAAATTCTGGACACCACCCCTGTCCTCTGACACCACCACAGTCCCACAGGGCAGACAGACCAAAAAAATGAGGCATCATGTGATAGGAGCACTAATAGAGATGTGAACAGGGTACCAGCGGAGCCTGGAGGAGGTGAGGGAGAACATTGTGGCCAAGTGCTGAGAATGTCTGCTTAATTAAATTGAATTGAATGGAATGGCATTTTGCCTGTCTACACCCATGAAATCATGACGTGTTTAAAGCCCCCATCAGCTGGCAAGGTAGGAGAGGAGTGAGCAGAGACCACCATTTATTGAATATCCACTATGCAGCATGTACTATGTGCTAGATTTTTGCATCCAATCCTCACAACAACCTAAAATAGCACTGCTATTTTATACATGAGGAAATCAGGGCTCAGAAGGGTTCACATTCCCCAAACAGAAAAATCCAGGGGAAGGTCTAGCTTCAGGAATGGCTTGGTTCACAGACTCACACAATATTGTGAGACCCTGGTTTCTTTCCGTCACTCACTTTTGCCTTCCACAGTGGCTTTGGAACCTTCACCTTGGGGGTTCATAAAATTGCCTCTACAGCTTCAGGCTTCCTTCATCCTTTCTGCCTGAAATAACTAGCAAGAGCATACCCCTACCCCATGGTCCCAAAAGATGCATTCTAGTGCCTTATCATCTCTGACTGGATCACATGCTCAATCCTGAACCAATGGCTGTGGCCAGAGAATATGATGCTTTCAGTGCCCAGAATGAGTCAAAACTTGAGTTTTCGGAGATGAGAGTTGGCTCAACTCCCTCAAGTGCGTATAGATAGAGTGGAGTTGACAGTAGTAGCTCCTCAGAAGGAAATTGGATAAATAGATACTGGATGATACATACAGTGAAGTTCAAGACAAGTCTTTCCCTCCTTTCTTCTGCAATATACTTTACTTTATGACTATAAGTCATCCAAATAGGTAGCCCTGGAAATGGTTGAAAAATCACAATTTTAAGTATTAAAGTAGCAATTATACTGGCTTTGGGTTCTCTGGCAGTCCTGAAAAAGAATATGGATGTAGTGGTACATGAAGCACAGGGCTATAACTGCATCTCTATTTAGTTCCAGTCTCCTAACCTCCTATTTAGCATCCCCGTCTATCAACCTTAAAATTTACACATACAGTGGAGCCTAGGGCAGCAGTCCTCAACCTAGCTGTACATCAGAATCACTACTAGGGCTTATATAAACACACAAACACCAGACCCTATCTTCTGAAGATCCAGAATCAATACATCTATTCCAAGAACTCCTGGCCTACAGTTTGCTAAACCTGGCAGGAGCATCGAGGTTTACATGCTATTTGCTAAATCTGCAAATGACTGATTAGCTCCCATTTACTCTAGACAAAGGCTGAGAAGCAAAGGATATTGAAAGGATATTGACATAGGTTACAAATGAAGCCAACACATTGGGTCAGAGCAGTCACTATTAGGTAGTGTTAGGGGCTGCCTGTCTCAGGCTTCACTCCCCTTCCCATCCTGAAATTCTTTCTGTATGTTGTTTTTCTACAAACGTGATCTTTGATCTTAGCATCTATACAAAAAGCTTCTGCTCACCAACCCCCAACCATTTAGTTTGAAAACAAATAAAACTAGACTGTGGGTAGTTCAGATGCTCCCAGCACACCTGACCCTGCCTCGTTTACCTGGGGAAACCAGTCCAAAAACAAAATTGCTGTTGAAGGAATGTCACCAACAGCAACAAGATCACCAAATGTGTGACTATTGTGCATATTTTAGAAAATACTTTTTCCTAAATAATATTATTTATTTTATAACAACTTCGTGGAATGAAGATAATGGGGAAATTATCTCCTCATTATCTTTTCCAGACTTTGAGATCAGAAAATAATTTCTCTCTCCTCCCAATCTGGTATGTATCTCTTCATTAGATGGTGAATATCAGACCTCCTGGGTATTTTCATTTATGCCTTAGCTTAATTTCCAAGTACCCAAGACTAACTGAACACTTAGCTTTTGTAGCCCACTTGGCTGGGGTTGGGTATTATTTCTCCCCATCCTCAGTGTAATATCCGATCTTTTGTCTCAATAGTCTTATTTCTTATGTACCCTCTGTTACAACCTATAAAAGTCTTCTTTGGAAATAAATACTGTAAACATTATCAATAAATAGAGGTACGTGGTGTTTATTTTTCATTTATTCATCAGCCAGAAAAGACTTCTGCTTTAACTTGGTTCCAGACCCTCCGCGGTGCCTTGGCTAACTGTTCATGTCATGTGAGCCCTCAGCCCTGTACCGCGCCCAACAAGGTTTTCATTGACTTCCCTTCCCCCTTTGTCTCCAACTCTGATTTTCCTTTCTCCCTTTCCCAACTTGTGAGGTAAACTTTGCTCCAGAGGAAAACCCTGACCAAACACCTAATTTCCCTCTGCATCCTAAAAGAGCCTCAGATCAAACAGAACAATTAACTCAGCAAACAATACCATTAGTCAAGCTCCCTCTGTACCCACCAGCCTGAAACTGAAGAAATGCCGAACAAACACCTCTTGGAGCATATGGCGGCAGGGAATTGCAGGCAGAGATTTTATGGGCCTCTCAGCGGGCCTGCTCCAGCTCTTTGGGAACCAGACTATTTAGCATATGTCACTGTTCCCAGCTGCCTTGGGGCCTTGGCTGGGGACCACAGCCTTGTGTACTTGTGTACGCAAGTGACAGCATTCAAAGTCAGGTACGGATGAGACCGGCTTCCACAGCACTGCAAACCCGGAAGGTGCCCTGGTCAGGACTCAGGCTCCTCGGACCTGTCCAGCGGAACCCAAAAGAGGAATACACACCCAAGGGTAAGCTTCCCCCAGTTATCCGAGAGCCTGACGCCTCACTTACTTTCAGCCCAGTCTGGGAAACTTCTTGGGTACTTACGCAGAAATGGAAATTCATTGAAAATCTCAATGTACCATAAGAAAAGTCGTCTTTACAGAAATCAGAGACTAAAATGACCGATTAAGGTATCTTGTCCACCCCCTATCAGCACGAGATTGGTCCCTGAAGAGCTTCAATAGTTCATTTTTAAATAACTCCAACAATGCATTTTTCCATCACAGAACTGCCTGGGAGACTGTTCTAATAGATTTCATTCTTAGAAAGTATACCCAAGATCCATCCTAATTTCTCCATTTCATAAGCTGCTCCTTGTACCATCCGAAATGATTCCAATAGCTCTTGCTGCATTCTCTCTGTGAGGCACTTGGCCGTAGCAGCCTTGTCATCATGTAGTTTGTAATTTTTCTTATTTTGGAGAGGGACTGATTGATAGATTTGAAATTTGCTAAGTGCCTGTATGGTTAAAATATACACAGTCTCATAAAGCTGTGTTCTGTGGTGAAACAATCAGAAATCAAAGGGTTAAACTGAAGCAAGCATGATATAAATTAAAGCAGATAGAGGCGCAAAACATGGGATCTGACCAGCCTGGGTTCAAATCCTGGCTCCACCACCTGCTTAATGGTGTGTCCTTGATATGTTATAGCTCTCTGGGCTTCTGTTTCCGTATGTATAAAATGGGAAAAAATATTGCCTATCTCAGAGCATTTTTGAAAAGATTAGGTAAAAGATCAAGGATCTGTCATAGAGTAACAATGATTAAGTAGTGTCATCATTATTTTTTACTCTTTAAGTGACTTAGATGCTAAAAGGATATACTAAGACCAAGAAGTTAGGGCAACTCATTCATACCCAGAGTAGAAAGCCACAAACCTTCCTGTTTCCTGAACCAGCTGCATACATTTGCAACACTAGGCTGAACCTCTCAGGAGGAATTAGTTAGGGAGATAAGATGTCCTCATATTAAGAGTTAAACAACATGGCCAGGTGTGATGACTCACACCTGTAAATCCCAATACTTTGGGAGGCTGAGGCGAGAGGATCACTTGAGGCCAGGAGTTCAAGACCAGCCTAGGCAACATAACAAGACCCTGCCTCTACAAAAAAAAAAAAAAAATTTAAATTAAGCAGGCATGGTGGCATATGCCTGTAGTCCCAGTACTCAGGAGGCTGAAGCAGGAGGATCACTCGAGCCCATGAGTTTGAGGCTGTAGTGAGCTATGATCACATGACCACACTCCACACTCCAGCCTGGGTAAGAGAGTAAAATCCTGTCTCAAAAAAATAAAAATAAAAGGAGTTAACATGACAATGAGATGGTAAGGTAGAGTCAGCTAAATACCAGGTAAGTGAGGAAAGGAAGGGTGCAGGTCATGAACTGAGCCCAGAGCGACTTCATCTGGACTTGTCAGGGAAAAGCCAATGGCCTCCAAGCCAGAGGTCTACTCAGAGCCCTTAGTGCTCACTTCTAGGGATATAGTCTCTAGTGCAGTATTGGGGTATTTATCTGTAGGAAAAGATCAAAGTGGTATTAGATTGTTTATTTAATCAGATGGTCAGCCCAGCTAACCCTGTGTATTCGTTTAGGGTTCTTCAGTTTATAAGTGATATATTAAAAAAAAAAAAAAATAACCTCTAAACCAGCTTAAGCAAAAAGATGAATTTATAGAATTGTTACTGGGTAGCTCCCAGATTGACCAAGCCTAAAAGAGCCCAGACGTAAGAGTAATGTTCAGGAACACTGGAACCCGGGAGATGGACTTCTTCAGGACTTGCTCTGTCTCTCAGAGCTGGAAAGCTGGAGAAAAATACATGAGATGTTTTAAGAAGGCTTGAATGTATGCCAGCATCAAAGAAAGTTGACAAGCAGCTGATTTGACTACAAAATCACAGATAGACTCAGAAATTGGAAGCATCAGCTACTTCTGAAGGTGGGGACGAAACAGAAAACACTGGGCTAAATATCTTTATAAGAAGCATTTTGACACTCCCACATGCCCAACTTCATCATAACACAAAGCTGAACATTTACTCTGTGCTGAGGTCTGGAAAAGTTGTGGGCAGGGCTGCCATGGTAAAAACGGGGAAATTAAATACCAGGTGACATACTGAATCGGGAGCCTCCTTTTCATACCTGGCTCCCAGAAATTGGGCAACCCAGATTATGCCTCCTGAGCAATAGGTTGGCATTTGCCTCACTGACAAAATAACCAGTCCAGCAGACATACAGACCCTGATACAATGACATCTACCATCAACACATACAGCCCAGGCAAACACTGCTTCTGACCAGTGGCCCATTCTTAAATACCAACTGAAAAACAAAGATCACTGGACATTTGAGAAGGCTTCTGTTGTCCAAAACACAATGTGAACTAAACAGAAAGAACGTAGAAGGGGAAATTAAATAATTGAGACTCTCAAAGTGAAAAAAGAGAAGATACTGTAGGCTCTAATTTTAAAAAAATACACAGACCAAAAAATTAGCTCATGGAAATTACAAATATGATTGCAAAAATGAAAAAATTCAGTAGAGTAGAATATACAGTAAGGACATCACTAAGGAAGTAAAAGCTAAAATTAAAAATAAATAGTCACAGAGGAAAAAGAGGAGATTCTAAAAACTTACATAGGCCGGGCACGGTGGCTCACTCCTGTAATCCCAGCACTTTGGGAGGCTGAGGCGGGTGGATCATGAAGTCAGGAGTTCAAGACCAGTCTGGCCAACATAGTGAAACTCTGTCTCTACTAAAAATACAAAAAAAAAAAAAAAAAAAAAAAAATTAGCCAGGCGTGGTGGCAGACGCCTGTAATCCCAGCTACTCAGGGGGCTGAGGCAGGAGAATCGCTTGAACCCAGGAGGTGGAGGTTGCAGTGAGCCGAGATCGCGCCACTGCACTCCAGCCTGGGCGACAGTGCGAGACTTCATCTCAAAAACAAACAAACAAACAAAAAACTTTCATAAAGGAAAAAAAGAGTCAGGTATTTAAATGGCAATCAATTGCTCAAGGCTAGAGTGTAACAGGATAATGTATTCAGAATCCTCCAGGGAAGTGATTTCCAACCAAGAAATCTATACACAGCCCTACTATTAATTATGTATATCTATGCAATTTTGGTTAAGACAATTTTTGTTCCATTCTCAAAAACATCTGGATTTGTATCTAAGTTTAAAATTTCTTAGCTGTGTGACCTTAGGCAAATAGCATCCCCTCTCTGGGCCTCAGGTTGCTCATCTATATCACAGGGCTGTGAAAATTGAAAGAGACGTTGTCAAAATGGCAAGGAGTGCAAGACTTGCAGCATCTCAGGTAGTTCCTTTTCCCCACCCCATTTACCTCTGTCATTATCATCCTCATTTTCTCTGTCATCCATTATCTCTAACATCTCTGCTATTACTCACCAGCATTCACAACAAGAATTTGGAAAGAGATTACAGTTCGGAGACTAGAAACTCACCTAATAGCTAAAATGGGAGGACTGACTGAGCATAGGAAGGTCCTGAGGCAGTAGTGGAGAATTTGTTCAAGGAGATTGCTTTCTTCCCTTGGAAACCTTTACCTGAAATGTACAAGGCTTACAGGACAGGGGTTTTATTTGAAACCTGAGGTCAAGAAATGACTGAGGAAGAGATTGCTTTATTTTCAGGATTTTTGTGAGCCAGTTGTTAAACATAGCCATTATTTAAAAATTAAATTATAAAACTTACAATGAAATAAATTATATTAAAAACAAAAGTAATTGATACTACAAGCTCATTATTTCCTAATTATTTGACTATACTTTATAATTATCTATGTTCTTGGGCTTACTTATCATATCTGTTATTATCTGCATGTACATTAAGTGATATCATGTTGAGAGCTGACAATCAGCCCTGATAAGAGATTTACATCACAAAAATCAACAAATGCTACAAATCAGGACTTTTCTCAGAAAGACAGTTTTTAAACATTCACCAGCACATCACTGGCTGGGGATTCAGAGTACCAGATTCCAAATGTGTCTGGTTTTCCAAGGGTTCAATGAAAATACATGTTTTGGCAACCTCCTCAGAAAACTTTCATCCCCTTAAATATGATGATTTCTACTAACCAACAAACATTGGAATGAATAAACTGTAGGGAAGGAAAAGCTTTTTCTCTACTCTCTTATGTTCCATAAATGGAGCCTGTGAATTAAACTGACAAAAGACAGACTAACACAAGAAAAGCATACAAATTTTATTTAATGTTAATATTTTATGTGCATGGAGTCTTCACAGAAAAGAAGTGAAAAAACCAAAGAAGTGGCTAGACTTGGGGGCTTATATCCCATTTTAACAAAGGATGATAAATTATGGAGAAGTGACTAGTCAAAGGAGAGGGAGTTTGGGCTTCTAGGAGCAGTAAATTGTGGGAATGTAAATATATGGAGGAAACTAATGGTACATAAGAATTATTCAGTAAGGTTTGTTAATGCAGAGTCATCTAGGTGTGGGCCCTCTGTCTCCAGTGATAAGAGTTGCTTTTCTCATACTAGTACAGGAGAGGGGGGCAAATTTATGCCGCCATCACAAAGGGAAATTTATGTTCTGCTTTTAGGAAGATAAGGGGAGGGTAGAGAGCTCTTCCTGTGTCTACTTTTTCTCAGTTGCCTTCAGTTCAAAATAATCCTTATGCCGAAGTGGCATGTTTTGGGGTGACATGTCCTGATCTCCTTTAGAATGAATGAATAAATATCCAGAAAGCTGCTCTTAATATGCAGAGCTTTCTTTAATACATGAAACAGACTTCTAAAACCATATAATTCAAAACATCATCCATGAACCAGCAGCATTGGCATCACCTGGGAATTTGTTAGAAAAGCAAAATTTTAGGCCCTTTCATAAGACTACTAACTAGGAATCTGCATTTCAACAAAAAGTTTGAGAAGCCTTACTGTAAATGTCAGCCCTGGCCAGATAGTCAGAATGCTTTCCCTTCCTGCCTGAAACTCTACCAATAAGAAATCCATTGCAATTAACAGCCTTTAAAAAGCCAAATACCTCTGGGTGGTTTAATGACCCAGCCCTAAGAACAATTTGTTAGAAGAGATTTCTTTCTTCCCTTTGAACCTTTACCTGAGATATACAGTGCTTACCGGACCAAGGTTTATTTGGAAAAGACAGAGGAAAGCTAAAGGGAAGATAATGCAGTCACTCTTGGAATCACTGCCATAACCTAATGCAGTTTCTTCCCTCTTTTCCCCCCTACAGTCTATTCTCCCCTTAGCAGCTAGACCAGCTTTTTAACACGCAGATCAGATTATGGAATCTCTTCCCATTGCATTGAGAATAAAACCCATACTGCTTACCTGGACTAAAATACCCAGAAGAATATGCCCCTGTGTTCTGTCAAGCCTCAGTTGTGCTGGCCTGTCTCCTGTCTGGGTGCCAGTGGCTTTCTCTGCCTTTAGGCTCTATACTTGCACTTCCCTCTCCCTGAACTCTCTGAACCTGGCTGTCCCGGCCAGTTCTTCCCTGACTAGCTCCTTCTCACTCACTTGGTCTACGTTTAAATATCTCCTTTCAGTGAGGCCACTGCTGACCACCTAGCCTCTGCTGTCACTCTGTCACATCACGTGCTTGATTTTCTTTATAGCACTCATCACCACTAGAATGTGTCAGACTCATTTGTTTGCTTTTTAATTTCCTGTGTACCTCAAAACACATAAACTCATGCACAGTCACAAACTGAGTATAAGCTCCACAAGAACAGGGACTTTGTTGACACTCAGGGACTCTGTTGACAGGGACTTTGTTGCCTGGCACAAAGTGCTCAATCAACACTGTAGAGCAGATGCATGTGTGAACTATCGATTGCAGGACAAAGTGCTCCACCGCCCACCACCACCAAGGCCAGCCCTGCACCACCCTGAACAGGAAAGCAAACCATTTTGCTCTACCTTTTTCTGCTTCTTACACTCTGTGGCTGGTCTCCTACTCCCAGAACACCCCTGATATTGGTATTATGGGTATTCTACTGTGAAGAAGTTTGAAGAGGGTTCCATGAGGCAAGCTAGTTTGAGAGCTTAGAAATCTCAATGATGGCAGGTCCTAGAGTGGTTCTGACTCAGGATGCCAGACCTGTCTCCAGAGACTCACGGAGATGCCAGAAGTCAATTTTTTAAACCATTAGACGCTCATGAATACCTGATTGTGGCAGGGTCTTTTGTGGGAGGTCACATTACTGAAAGTTTGCTTGCTAAGTGGGAAGTCCAAGAAAGAAGGCTTTAAGGGTGTGATGCCCACCCCTACACACACACACACATACACACACAGAGAGAGAGAGAGACACATTTGTGCATAACTATTAAAAAGATGGGATGACTGTGCAGGAAGACACAGCACCAGCCCCCAAGGCACTGCTCAGGGCTGAATGGTCCCCCTGGGTGGGCCTCTGTGACCCTCTTCATCTGGGATTGCATTGCTGAGCAGGTGTCTCCTAACTGCTGGGTCATTTCTAGACACAGGTTCAATATATTCAATACAGCCACCAGGACAGGGTACTTTTTTGCCTCTTTTGTTTCCTGTCCAGGCATCAGGCATCTCTCCGAGGACAGCCTACGTGCCTCCATTTCTAGGGCTTTGGGGATCTCTTGCTGTAGCTCCCAAGTACCAGCTACTTGCAGCATGGTGGGATCACTAGGCTTTTGTAGTCTGCCCTGGGAACCCATCTTGCACTTAACCTATTACTTATATAGGAACAGGTACTCTGGGTTCATAAGAATCACTGACATAAATTAAAAGGCACTGTATTCTCTATATACCTGTTAACACTGTATCTCAGAGGTGAAAATCCCATGGGGCTTTAGCATCCTTCGTGTCTTCTATCTTCATATTTTAACATTGTCATAAACAGTGTAGACAATTCTCTTCTTCCTTCCTTCCTTCCTTCTAAGGAAGTCTTCCTTGTTTCTCCATTTCAGGCTTTTGCCTTATGAAGTACATACTTTTAGGGTATCTGCTTAGCCCCTGTCTCTCCCCACTTTCTTTAGGATTGTCTCTCATCTATTGACACGTCCACTAGAGTAACAGAAGAAAGTGAAGGCTGCAGAAAGAGAAGATGCACAAAACAAAGTGAGAACATATCATCCTGTACCCTGTGGGCTTCCAGCTCATCCTTAGAGCTTGCCTTCCTTGAGGGCCACACACCACCACACATCCTTTAGTAACAGCTCCTGTGTGAAAGGGCTTTCCTCACTGGTAAACAGAATCAATCTGGGAGACTACTTCTTCATCCTCTGTCCCTCTCTGCTTCAACTGGCTTTTCATTCCTTCCTCATTTTCCTCTTTTGGGCCCTTCCTCGGTCTTTTTGCAGCCATCATAAGGCCCCTGGGATGAGCAGTCAGCCCCTGGCCATCCTTACCTCAGGGATCCTAGCTGCCCGTGGGCTTGAAGCAAGGGTCTCAGAGAGAGGGGTCAGGAAGAAGAGAGTACCGAGGGGTTCCCCAGGTCTTCTGCTGCTGGAGATGTGCACAACTGATTCTGTGGGAGAAATCATATGCCCACTACCCACCCTCAAATCAGGGACATTTGGATCTTTGGGAAAGGGGCTAAGAAGAGGTGGGCATGGGGTCTTAGACACAATCTTGAGGGAGGTCTTTGCCCATTTGGTAATGATGGCAGATCTGGAGAACCTAATGTACTCCACTTGGGGGAAGGGGCCGGAGCCAAACCCCTCCTTCTCAGGCCTGACTCCTCCTCACTCCTGCTCCCTTCCCACCTCAGCCACCCCTTTCAGCAGCTCTGGCCTCCAGCATCTCCTCCCTACAGGTCACCCCCCTTCTCCTCCCCAATCCCAACTCCATTTAAACACAACAGAAGCAAATTATTTATGAATAGCCCTAATTTACAATGCATCCATAATGGCTGGGAAGACACCGATAATTTATTTAATGAGCAAAGACATATGATTCACAAACAATGATTCCAGTCAGAAATTGGCGTCATTAATTTTCTGTAAGCCCTCTGTTACGATTCAGCACCCAGGGAGTGCCTCAGACCCACAAATCTCCTGAGCACTTCTATTACTCCAGCCTGAGCCCAGCTCAGGTGCAGGTCCAGCATCATCACCCTGCTCATGGGCCTTGCCACCTAGCCATGCTTAGCAGTTGCCCCCACACAGCCTGCTCTCCAGAAACCTTGCCAACCTGCCATGCAACTGATCTACCTGTGTCTGTTAATGGGAGATCATGCCAGGCCAGACATTCCTGAGGGCCTTGACCCACAGATCCCCAACCCACCCACAAGTATGGGCCATAATGTGGTCTGTGCCAGCCACCAGAGCTCTAACAGGTCACAGACCAGGAAACTGCCAACATGAGCCTGGCATTAAGACATTATGGATGTTTTCTGCATAAGGCTAGCCAATTTTCCCAGAACCATTTATTAAATAGGGAATCCTTTCTCCATTGCTTATTTTTGTCAGGTTTGTTGAAGATCAGATGGTTGTAGATGTATGGTATTATTTCTGAGGACTCTGTTCCATTGGTCTATATGTCTGTTTTGTTACCAGTACTGGACCTTTTCCTTACACCTTATACAAAAATTAACTCAAGATGGATTAAAGACTTACTTAAATGTAAAACCCAAAACCATAAAAACCCTAGAAGAAAATCTAGGCAATACCATTCGGGAAATAGACATGGGCAAAGACTTCATGACGAAAATGCTAAAAGCAATTGCAACAAAAGCCAAATTTGACTAATGGGATCTAATCAAAACTAAAGAGCTTCTACACAGCAAAAGAAACTATCATCAGAGTGAACAGGCAACCTATAGAATGGGAGAAAATGTTTGCAATCTACCCATCTGACAAAGGTCTAATATCCAGAATCTAAAAGGAACTTAAACAAATTTACAAGAAAAAAACAAACAACTCCATCAAAAAGTGGGCAAAGGACATGAACAGACACTTCTAAAAAGAAGACATTTATGCAGTCAACAAACATATGAAAAAAACCTCAACATCACTGATCATCAGAGAAATGCAAATCAAAACCACAACGAGATACCATCTCATGCCAGTCAGAATGGCGATTATTAGAAAGCCAAGAAACAATTGATGCTGGAGAGGCTATGGAGAAATAGGAACGCTTTTATACTATTGGTGGAAGTGTAAATTAGTTCAACCATTGTGGAAGACAGTGTGGCTGTTCCTCAAGGATCTAGAACCAGAAATACCATTTGACCCTTTGAGTATATACACAAAGGAATATAAATCATTCTACTATAAAGACATGCACACACACATTTATTGCAGCACTATTTACAATAGCAAAGACATGGAACCAATCCAAATGCCCATCAATGATAGACTAGATAAAGAAAATGCAGTACATATACACCATGGAATACTATACAGCCATAACAAGGAATGAGATCCATGTCCTTTGCAGGGACATGGGTAGAGCTGGAAGCCATCATCTTCAGCAAACTAACACAGGAACAGAAAATCAACCACCACATGTTCTCACTCATAAGTGGGAGTTGAACACGGAGAACACATGGACACAGAGAGGGAAGCAACACACACCCAGCCCAGTTGGGAGGTTGGGGGAAAGAGGAGGAAGAGCATTAGGACAAATAGCTAATGCATGCGGGGCTTCAAACCTAGATGATGGGTTGATAGGTGCAGCAAACCACCATGGCACAAGTATACCTATGTAACAAACCTACACATTCTGCACTTGTATCCCGGAACTTAAAATAAAATAAAAACTAAAAATTAAAAAAAAAGACATGACAGGTGTCGATATTTTCAACTGCTAGACACCTAACCTTGAAGAACAGACATGCGTCCTGTCCATGTGCCCCAGGGTCTTCACCTTGGGATGGGGAGGGGGAGACAGAGATCATGAAAACTCTGCCTGAGTTTCAGTGTCCTAATTCCCCCTTCTCACAGAACACTCAGCGTGACCTCATCTTTCTTAATCACCTAAACATATGTGGACTACAGTTTGTTGCCCACATGAATTTTAATATTTTTAATTTCGTTATTTTATTCAATTTATACAAGCATATGGTTAAAGAAAGAAACAGTTCTACAAAACTCATATTCATACAACAAAGAGAAGTCTCCCACTACCACCATCCCCATTTTCATTAAGTATTCATCTCCATATCTTGAAAAATTAGGCTTGGATTACTACTTTGTTGTTGTTGTTGTTGTTGTTGTTTTCAATCTCATTCACTCTTGTCTTCCCTCTATAAAATACAAAGGCTTAGTTCTCTTTCACCTCACCTCTTTCTCTACACACATATTTCTTGCCTGGGGGTCAGCAAACAAGGGCCACCTGTTTTTGTAAATAAGATATAACTGAAATACAGTCATGTCCATTTGTTTATACTTGTCTCTGGCTGTTTTAGTGCCAGGACAGCAGAGTTGAGTAGTTGTGACAGAATCCATGTTGCCCACAAAGCCTAAAATATTTATTATTTGACTCTTTACAAAAATGTTTGTCAACTTCTGGCAGTCCCTGCAGTCTATGAATAAGCTGAGTTATAGATCAATATTCAGTGATTCCATTACCATAACTATCTAAATGCCATTCTCAACTGAGTTGAGTAATGTACTATGTGTACTTTTCCTTTCCTGTACCTTTTGTTTATACTCACATTTGTAAATGCCCTTTATGTTTATTTGTTTGCTTTGAAGTACTTGTACTTAATACTAACTTTAACAAATTCTCCCCCAGTTGTGCAAATCTGTTTAAATGCATTAAGGTATCAATTTTATCTACTTGAAGATAATTTCTTTATGAGCTTACTGGCCTGCACCAATATAAACTGGTAGTGCTCCATCCTGAAGCACAGCCATCATCCTGGAATCTGCTTTCCTCATTATGCAGGAGGGTCCTGTTGCCTCTATTCTATACTCAGTCCCCTATTTCCAGAATCTATGTCATTCACTTTCTTGATTTACTCTAATTTTGAAGGAGCACGTATTCCACTATCATCCCTACCCACCTCCACCACAAAAAAAAAAAAAAAAAAAAAAAGAGGAGGTACATTTTTTGAGACTTTAAATGTCTGAAAATGTCTTTATTCCATCCTCAGATTAATTTATTGTTAGATTGAATGTCTTAGTTAGCTCAGGCTGCTATAACAAAACACCGTAGATGGGGTGGCTAAATAATAGACACTGATTTCTCAGTTCTAAAGGTTAGAAGTCTGAGATGAAGGTACCAGCATGGTCAGATTCTGGTGAAGGCTCTCTTCCTGGCTGACAGGTGGCTGTTTCTTGCTATATCTTCACATGCAGAGAGACTGAGAGTGAGAGTTCTTTAGTCTCTTCCTCTTCCTACAAGGACACTAATTCCATCATGGTGACTCCACCCTCATTACCTCATCTAAACTTAATTACCTTCCAAAGGCCCCATCATGTAATACCATCACATTAGGGGTTATGGTTTCAACATGTGGATTTGGGGAAGGGACACAGCCATACAGTTCATAACAATGGGTATAGAATTAACTGATGAAAACTATTTTTGCTTGGAAATCTGAGGACATTTCCCACTGTTTTCTATCCGTGTTGCTGTTGAAAAGACACCACTCTGATTCCTGATCATCACTGGGTTTTGTATGTTTTTATGTTGATAGTGTAAATGATCTATTTTCCCCAGTGTTTTAAAGTTTCACAATGTGCCTTGACCTCAGTAAATTGCTATTGTGTAGGTGGGGCACAAGTGGGCCCTTTTAGTCTAGAAGCTCACTTCCTTCCATTTCGGGACATTTTTGAATTATTTATTTGATGATTTCCCTTCTGCCAAATCTCTATTGTTTTCTGGAACTCCAGTTATTTGAAAGTTACGTCTTATGAATTATCCTCTAATTTTGTTTATCTTTTTTCTCATTTTCCATCTTGTGGTTTTGACTCATGTTCTGGAAATGGTTTCAACTTCATCTTCTAATCCTTTTGTTAATTTCTTAGTATTGCTGTCATTGTACTGTCACTGTATTCTCTAAATGTCACTTTTCCTTAGCCTCCTATTCTTTTCTGATCTCTGTGAGAATATTAATAATTATTTTCCCAGGTTTTATTTTCTCTACTATTCTGCTTCCTCCCAATAGTGCTAAGTTTATGTGTTTTGGCCCCAGTCCGTCACATTAGATACTTCCTCAATTGACTGATTATTTCCTAGCCGTCCATTCATGTTTAAAAATGGAACACTGAGAAACCAAATAAAATCTTTTTGGGGGCCTACTCAGTCATGGGTTATAGGATAGTATGGCTGGACCATTTCTCCAAGTATCTTTAATGTTGCTATCTTTCATCTTTCCTCTTAGAAAGAGTCGAATCTGCAGAGAAGGCAGGCATAAATCTGGCTGCCAGTAGGATGGTAGACTTGGATCTCAGTATCTGACATGTAACTGCCACTTAATCACCGTGCTTTCACAATGATACCCCCACTTTCAACTGTGCCTGGTGTTACATCAGTTCAGAGACTCTCTGCTTTTAATATTTCCAGAAAACAAATCTGTAAACCTTTTGTCTACTGATTGGCAGTGTGCAGTGGAGAAGATGAGGGGTGAGGGAGCTGTGCAGCTTCTAATTTCATCATAAAGTAGACTTTGACCCAGTTCTATTTTAACTCTACCTTCAACCCCACTTCCAGGGGTACCTGGTAACACTAGTTATAAAGACTTTTGAGAGTTCTGGAACAGAAACTGGGTTGCTTCTTGACTTTTCCTATCACTGACAGTATTTTGCTTTACTTTGGCAGCTGAGTCACTTATCACTCACACAGTCTTCCCCACTGCCGTATTATTGTAGATGTCATATCCTCTCCTGCTCTTCTTGTCCTTATAAGGGTATTTTTCTCCTTTTGTGGATCCCTTACTGTCTCTTACATGATGTTTCAGAGTAGATAAAAACTAAGTAGTCAATCTGCCACCTTTCAAAGAAGTCTCTCCATATAAAACCAGTGAACATCACCCCTTTCTCTGTATCATTAACCTTAACCTTCCCGACCAGACCTTACTCCACACAATGCTCATAGCAGTTACTCAGTAAATAGTAGACTGGCCCCACATCAGCACTATCTGAACGTTCGTGGAATGGCTGATACGTCTCCTCGCAATGTCATCACTTAAAGCCTCACCCATATTTACCTTCTTTGTCTTTCTTTCTCCAGACCAGGTGCCGTACACGCTGAACCTGTGATCTCCAGATAGAGCCCTGCTCTCTCCCACATCTGAGTCTCTACATATGCTCTTCCCTGTAACTAGAATGTGAGCTTTCTTCTTTGTTAACTCTCAGTTTGAGATTAAGGTCTGTTCTATAAATCACTAACCCTTACCACGAAATTTTGAGTTATTTGGCCTTTGTGCACTCAGGTAACTACGTATTCACCCTTTTGTAGCACTTGAAGTGGATATATACATATATATGTTTACTTACTTTTTCTGCCACTAGAATATCAGTTTGTCTAGAACAGAGTTTGTATTATTAACCTCAGGCATCCTCAAGCCCTAACTCAGTGCCTATAATTGGATACACTTTGGGAAGTAAAAAAGGGAGGGAAAGCTTGTGTGAAAAGTAGAAAGAGAGAAAGAGAGAGAGAGGAGGAATACAGGAAGAGAGGGAGGGATTAATCCTGGCATTCAGTTCCATTTGACCTGTTTCTTCATTCAACCCATTTTCAGTTCACATTTGACTATTTTCCATTAACTTGTATGGTACATTTTATTATTGCTCTCAAGCACGTGCTGCCCATCCTTATAGGAAGATTTTAGTCCCTACACCATTGGCAGCAGATTTAGCCATATGACAAGTCTTGCCCATTGAAATGTGAGTGGAAGTGATGTGCCACTTTAGAACAGAAGCTTTAAAACTATTGTGTGGTTCATCCATATTTCCTTGTTTTTAACCACAAGACCAACAATGTTCCAGATTAGGATTGATTACTTTTTCTGGAGCCCGAAAAGAAGATGATGTGGAGCAGAGCTACAGTTGATCTGCAGTGAAGCTGACCTCCATGCAGATAGAGAAATAAACCTTTGTTATTGTAAGCCACAGATTGCAGAATAACTTAGCCTAAGCTGAATTACAGGTACAGCTGGTGACATTGCCATGGGTATTCAATACAAGAAGTGTCATAAAATTTGAAAACTTAACAGTTAAAGAAGGTCGTCTTATTAGCCTCGCATCCAATAGAACAATCTTCTGCCCAGTTCCCTGGGCCTTTTAAATTCTGCCCAAATTCCTTTGATATCAGGGAAGGAAGTTGATCAGATTGTAGTTCAGTTTATTTCATTACTGGAATTCAACTTGTTCAAATATTCCAGTTGGTTTTCCCCAACTGGTTCTAGTTCTGCTACCTGGAGCCACCCAGAACAATTCACTCTGTATTCCATTGCATAGAACTTCTTCAGTTTTTAGAAGTTTAGTCATGTCCAAACTAAACGTTTCCTGTCCTTATTTTGTTAAAGGACTTAGAAGATGAGACTGAAGCTCTTCTGACTCTTTAGGATGAATAAAAATGTTCTTTCTAGTTCAAGTGTCCTCTGATTCCTTGTATATTCCACAAATGGAAAGAGTTCTTTACAAATAAGTTTTCCTCAGTTTTATAATTTTAAAATTCACAGAAACATGCAATCAATTAGCTTGACTTTTAGCAAAATAAATTACAAATATTTTACCAATGTGCTTTCAAAAAAGCCTTTTTTAAATGCACATGATTTGGTTAACATGTCTTAAACTAAGGCACATTTTAAATGCTTCCAAACAGTCAAGAGGAATACAGCCCTATGTAGATATCACTGCATTCTTAGGAAACCCATAATGACTTTATTCTAATGAGCTTTTCACTGAGTTATGCATTGTGTTGCTTTTGAATACCCAAAGAGGCAATTGTTAGAAAAAACAGACTGATCAACTCCAGAAGGTAGAAGAAAGCCATGGTCAAGTAACAGCAAAAAAGAAATTTACCTTTGAATAAACAGCTTCCTTTCTCTCATTGATCCTTTCTATTTAATTACAAAAGTAAATCATGGATGTATACTTATCACGACAAATTCAAACACTGTTGAACTCTACCAAGTACACTGTCCAATAAAGCTTTCTGTGATGATGGAATGTTCTGTATCTGCACAGTTCAGTACAGTGGCCATCAGCCACCTGTGGCTATTGAGTGTATTTGAAATGGAACCACTGAAGCAGAGGACCCGATTTTCATTTTTATTTAATTTTAATTAGCTTAAATTGAAATACCCATAGGTGACTAGTGGCTACCATATTTTACAGCATGAATACAGAGTAAAAAGTAAAATCACATTGATCTTCAATGTCAATAAGAAGCCACCAGCACTTTGGGAGGCCGAGGTAGGCGGATCACCTGAGGCCAGGAGTTTGAGACCAGCCTGGCCAACATTTGGTGAAACCCCATCTCTACTAAAAACACAAAAATTAGCCGGGCGTAGTGGCAAACGCCTGTAGTCCCAGCTACTTGGGAAACTGAGGCAGGAAAATCGCTTGAACCGGGGAGGCAGAGGTTGCAGTGAGCTGATATCGTGCCACTGCACTCCAGCCTGGGCAACACAAGACTCCGTCTCTTTAAAAAAAAAAAAAAAAAAAAAAAAACCCACGAAGTCACTGCTAATAGTTTGGTATATTCCTTGGTCAATTTTGGGGGTAGTATGCTATCTGTTATGTCTAAGCAATACAGTGTCTTACTGCATGTGCTCTTTTTTTTTTTCTTTTTTTTTGAGACGGAGTCTGGCTCTGTCGCCCAGGCTGGAGTGCAGTGGCCCGGATCTCAGCTCACTGCAAGCTCTGCCTCCCTGGTTCACGCCATTCTCCTGCCTCAGCCTCCCGAGTAGCTGGGACTACAGACGCCCGCCACCTCGCCCCGCTAGTTTTTTGTAATTTTTAGTAGAGACGGGGTTTCACTGTGTTAACCAGGATGGTCTCGATCTTCTGACCTCGTGATCCACCCGTCTCAGCCTCCCAAAGTGCTGGGATTACAGGCTTGAGCCACCGTGCCCGGCCTGCATATGCTCTTGAGGGCCGTAGCCTATATTTCAATTCTGTGTCTATTACATATTAGATATGTGACCCTGAGCAAGTTCATTAACCTCTCTGTCTTCAGTTTCCTCATCTACAACATGAGGCTAATAACAGTAGCTACCTCTTAGGGATCTTATGAGAAGTAAATTATTCAATACATTCAAAGACCTTAGAACAGTTTCTGGTACATAATAAGCACTAAATCTTATTGAATATTAGTATTAATATTATTGTATACACATTATTCTTTGGCATATTTTGCATTTTCTGCTTCAGAAAGCTTTCCATGTGAGAACACATATATCTACCTTATTTTTTTAATGTGAGCTTTGCTTTTAATTATAGAAGTAACATTTGCACATGATTTTAAAAACCAGAATAGTAAAAATCTCCTGACTTTGATTTTCAGAAATAGTAGAGTAGGTAATTCAGATCGATTGTCCTCTAAGATACTGGAAGAATCATATCAAACATTTTTTAACTGTTTAGAAGAACTTAAAAGTTAACAAAACTGGAGAATTAGCAAGCTAGTATTTGGGGGAGAACAGAGGTACAGGGAGAAGAGCCCAGTCTTTGGCACTGATGTTTCCCTGACAGACTAACAAGGGATCCAAATGTTGGGATTATCAATTATCAGTGAAATAACTGTGCTTATGCTCAAGGAAATAAAAGGCAAGATTCAGAATTTCAGAAGAGAACTAGAAACTATAGAAAAGAATCAAGTGGAACTCCTAACACTGAAAAATACAACAAAATAACAAAGATAAATTACTCACTAGATGAATTCAAATGCAGATTGGAAACATCTGAAAAGCAAATTAGTGGCTTAGCAGTAAAGTTAGGAGAAAATATTCAGCATAGAGCATGGGGAGATAAAAGGATAGGAGAAAAAAAAGCAGAAGCAAGGGTATGCATCAATCAGGGTTCTCCAAAGAAACAACCAATAGCATATACAGAGTTATATATAAGGGGAGATTGGTCTCACATGATTATATAGGCTAAGTCCCGCAATGTGCCACCCGCAGTCTGGAGAACTAGGAAAGAGACAGGTGTAATTCAGTCCCAGCCCAGAGGGCTAAGAGCCGTGGGTTAGGGTGGGGGTGGGGGCTGGTGTAGGTCTTAGAGTCTGAACAAAAAACATCCAGGAGAAGATGGATGGTTTTTGTTTTTTAGTATTGTTTTGTTTCCCTTTTTCTTACTTCTTATTTCATCCGAGCCCTCCACAGATGGGATGATGCTGGCCCACACTGGTGAAGGTAGATCATCTTTATTAAATCTACCAATTTACATATTAATCTCTTCTGGAAATACCCTCACAGGCACACTCAGAAGTAATGTTGTACCAGCTATCTGGGCATTCCTTAATCTAGTCAAGTTGACCCATAAAATTAACCAGCACAGGGCAAAAGATATTCAGGATTCTGTGAAGTCTAACGTGTTTAAATGAAATCTTAGAAGGAGTCAAGATGAACTACAAAAAGACAGTAGTATTTGAAGAGATAATGGTTGAGAACTTTCCAAAACATATGCAAGACATCAGCCAATAAGTCAATAAGCCCAATGAACCACAAACAGAAGGAGCCAAAATTAAAAACAAACGAACAAAAACATCCTGTGCATATAAAAACTACAGCAATGCAAAGACAACAAGAAAATCAGCTGAAGAAAAATGTTAGCTAAACCTTCTAAGGAGTAACAATAAAACTGAAAGTTAATTTCTCAACAGAAACAATGGAAGCCAAAATCAGCTGAATGGCCTCTTAAAAGTGCTGTAAGAGAAATAAAAACACCGTAAACCTAGAATTTCAGTGAAAACATCTTTTAAAAACAAAGGTTAAAAAAAAAGGCTTGCAGAAAAAATCTGACAGAATTCATCACCAGTGGACTCTCACCAATGGCAATACTAAGGGCTCTCTAGAGGCAGAAGAAAAATTATCTCTGCGGAAGGCTAACACGATAGGGCAGAATGAAGATCAATAAAAATAGGGATAAGTCTATATAAATATTGAGTTATGAAACTGGAATAATAAAGTCTCAAGAGGTTTAAAGTATCTTTAAATTAAAATACACAGAGAGAGTAAATGAAAATTAATGTGTGCTAAGGTCCTTGCATTATTTTGGAGGGGGAAATTTCCAATTAATATTAAACTTTTATAAATTAATGATGCAAGTTGAAATATCTAGGGAGATCATTCTATTTCTAATTCATAGAGTTTTTATGATAAATAGATTTTGAAGCCTTTCAAATGGTTTTTCCAAATCTTTTAAGACTATCATCTAATTTCCCCCCCTTAAATTATTAATGTGGTAAATTCATTAATGAAATTTTCAACATTAAACCAATCATGAGTCCCTGCAATATAACAATTTTGACATCACCTACTATATTTTTATGTATATTGCCCTGATTAAATCTGCCAATATTTTGGGGATTTTGTAATATATTTGCACCTAGGTTTATAAGTTAATTGACTCACAATTTACTGTTCTTTTACTATCTCTGCCAACTTTTGGAGCCAGGGTGATTTTAATACTATAAGTTGAACTGGGAAGTGTTCCATTGTTTTCAGTTGTCTAAATGACTTTGAAAAAAATTGATCTTATCCTTTACTTTAACATTTTAAAAAATTATCTGTAAAACTACCTGAAGCTATTTGTTTTATTTTGTTTTGTTTTGTCGTGGAAGGATTACTTTCTGTTTTCATTATACCAGTTTTGTTCAATTATATTTTGTGCATGTGTGTGCTTTATCATTTGGGGGTCCCGTTTCAAAGAACTAACTTTTGGTTATGATGATCTTATTTATTATGTATTTGTTTTCTGTTTCTTTACCTTTAGCTCTTACCTTTTATTATCTCATTACTTCTCTTTTTCTTGTAAATAACTCTTTTGGTCTTTTTTGAAGTTCTTAGCTTTGACACTTAGCTCATTAAATTTCAGCCTGTTCTAATAAAAGTTGTGAAAAATACTTATAAAGGCTGAGTGTGGTGGCTCATGCCTGTAATCCCAGCACTTTGGGCGGCCAAGGCAGGCAGATGTCTTGAGGCCAGGAGTTTGAGACCAGCCTGGCCAAAATGGTGAAACCCTGTCTCCTACTGGAAAAAAAAAAAAAGAGCCGGACATGGTGGTGCATGCCTGTAATCCCAGTTACTGGGGAGGCTGAGGCCGGAGAATCGCTCAAACCCAGGAGGCAGAGGTTGCAGTGAGTGGAGATCACGCCACTGTACTCCAGCCTGGGCGACAGAGTGAGACTGTGTCTCAAAACAAAAGAATAAAGAAGACTGATATAATTTTTTCTTAAGTATTGTGTGAGCTTTGTCACAAGTTTTGATATATAGTATTTTCATTATTATTTAATTCTGAATATTTTTTTTTCTCCTTATGATCGATTCAGAGATGCCTTACATTTTCCAAAAGAACTACTTTTTTTATCCCAAGTTTCTTTTTCTTTTTGTAAATGTCCTTATAGACATACAGTGTGGTGTGTATGATATAGATTCTTTGGTATTTCGGAGTTGTTTTGTAACCTAAAGCATGGTCAATATTTGTAGAAGCTCCATGTGTGCTTAACAAAAATACACTTGCTTTAATTAATTGGTAAATGTTTCTAAATGCATCTGTATTAAATCAATCCCATTAATTGTGTTGTTTAGAAAACAATTTACAAAATCAATTGCATTTCTGCACACCAAAAATAAACAGTTAGAAACTGGAATTTTTAAAAGACACCAACCATTTACAATGGTATTAAAAAAATTGAGTACCTGACAAAGCATGTTAAGACTTCTGTGAAGAAAATTATAAAGCGTTATTGAAAGGCAGTAAATAAGATTTAAATAACTGAAGAGAGACACTTTGCTCATAGTTTGGAAGACTCAATATTATAGAAAAGTCAGTTTTCCCCATTATGTTTGTGTGTGTGTGCAAATTGACAAATGACTCGAAGTACAAATACCAAGAATATTTAAGACAGGCTTAGGGAAGAATGAAATCTCAATATTTATTATAAAACTGTGATAATTATAACAGTATGGAATTGACGCAGGGAGAGACAAATAGATAAATAAGGCATTTTGGTCCTATAGAAATAGAGAAAAAAGAAAAAAAGATAAATAAGGCAGTGTGGAAACCCAGAAACAGATGCAATATGAGTGTGTACTTTATGACAGAGGTGATGCTGCAAATCAGTGGGGAAAGTTTTCTCAAATACAGCTGGAGCAATAGGTTATCCTTATTCAAAAAGAAAATAAATTTAACACCTACTTCTCACTATATACAAAACTTATTTCCAGGTAAATTACAATTCTAACTATGAAAGTTAAAACTAAAACTTTACTTTTTAAAAATAAGTTTGGGGTACAAGGTGCAGATTTCTTACGTGCATATATTGCATAGTGGTGAAGCCTGTGATAAAAGTGTACCCAAAAACCAAATGGTGAGCATTGTACCCAATAGACAATTTCTCAACCTTCACCCCTTCCCACCGTTCTACCTTTTGGAGTCTCCAGCGTCTATTATTCCACTCTGTATGTTCATGTGTACCCATTGTTTAGCTCCTGCTTTTAAGTAAAGACATGCGATATTTGACTTTCTGTTTCTGAGCTATGCCACTTAGGATAATGCCCTCCAGTCCCATCCATGTTGCTGCATAAAATATTATTTCATTATTTTTTAGAGCTGAATGACATTCCACAGTGTGTGTGTGTGTGTGTGTGTGTGTGTGTGTGTGTATACCACATTGTCTTTATCCAATCGTTTGTTGATAAACACTTAGGTTGGTTCCATATTGAAATGGTTTTCCTGTGTCCCCACCCAAACCTCATCTTGAATTGTAGTTCTCATAATCCCCACGTGTTATGGGAGGGGCGCAGTGGGAGGCAACTGAATCATGGGGGTGCTTACTCCCATGTTGTTCTCGTGATAGTGAGTGAGTTCTTATGAAATCTGATGGTTTTATAAGGGGCTTTTCTCCCTTTGCTCAGCACTTCTTCCTGCTGCCATGCAAAGAAGGGCGTGTTTGTTTCCCCTTCCACCATGACTTAAGTTTCCTGAGGCTTCCCCAGCCCTGTGGACCTGTGAGTCAATTAAACCTCTTTCCTTTATAAATTACCCAGTCTCAGGCAGTTCTTTACAGCAGCATGAGAACAGACTAATACACATATCTTTGCTATTGTGAATAGTACTGCAATAAACATATGAGTGCAGACATCTTTTTGAGATAATGATTTGTTTCCCCTTGAGTATATACCCAGTAGTGGGACTGCTGAATTGAATACTATTTCTATCTTTAGTTCTTTGAGAAATCTCCATACCATTTTCCATAGAGGTTGTACTCATTTACATTCATACCAACAGTGTATAAGTGTTACTTTTTCTCCATATCCTTGCCAACATCTGTTGTTTTTTGACTTTTTAATAGTAGTCACTCTGACTGGCATAAGATGGCATCTCATTTAGTTTTAATTTGCATTTCTCTGATGACTAGTGATGTTGAGCATTTTTTCATATGTTTGTTGACTGCTTGTAAGTCTTCTTTTGAAAAATGTCTGTTCACGGCCTTACCCACTATTTAATGAGATTATTTGTTTTGTTCATGTTGAGTTGTTTGAGTTCCTTGCTGATATGGTTTGGCTGTGTCCTCACCCAAATCTCATCTTGAGTTGTAGCTCCCATAATTCCCACATGTCATGGGAGGCACCCAGTGGGAGGTAACTGAATCATGGGGGCAGGTCTTTCCCATACTGTTCTCATGATAGTGAATAAGTCTCATGAGATCTGATGGTTTTATAAAGGGGAGTTCCCCTGCACATGCTCTCTTGCCTGCCACCATGTAAGATGTGGCTTTGCTTTTCATTTGCCTTCTGTCATGATTATGAGGCCTCCCCAGCCATGTGGAAAGGTGTGTCAATTAAACCTCTTTCCTTTATAAATTACCCAGTCTCAAATATGTCTTTATTAGCAGTGTGAGAACAGACTAATACAGTAAATTGGTACTGGTAGAGTAGGATGCTGCTATAAAGATACCTGCAAATGTGGGAGTGACTTTGGAACAGGCAGTGGTGGAACACTTTGGAGGGCTTAGAAGACAGGAAGATCTGGGAAAGTTTGGAACTTCCTAGGGACTTGTTGAATGACTTTGACCAAAATGCTGATAGTGATATGGACAGTAAGGTCCAGGCTGAGGCAGTCTCAGATGGAGATGAGGAACTTGTTGGGAACTGGAATAAAGGTCATTCCTGCTATGCAAGGCAACTGGAGGTGTTTCACCCCTGCTCTAAAGATCTGTGGAACTTTGAATTTGATAGAGATGATTTAGGGTATCTGGCAGAAGAAATTTCTAAGTGGCAAAGTGTTCGAGAGGAAGCAGAGCATAAAAGTTTGGAAAATTTGCAGTCTGATAATGCAACAGAAAAGAAAAAAAAAAAACATTTTCTGGGGAAAAATTCAAGCTTGCTGCAGAAATTTGCATAAGTAACAAGGAGCCAAACGTTAATCACCAAGACAATAGGGAAAATGTCTCCAGGGCATGTCAGAGACCCTTGTGGCAGTCCTCCCATCATAGGTCCAGAGGCACAGGAGGAAAAAATGGTTTCATGGTCCAGGCCCTGGGCCTTACTGCTGTGTGCAGCATAGGGACTTTGGGCCCTGTACCCTAGCCACTACAGTGTGGCTAAAAGAGGCCACGGTACAGCTCCAGTCATGGCTTCAGAGGATGCAAGTCCCAAGCCTTGGCAGTTTCCAAGTGATATTGAGCTTGTAGGTGCACAGAAGTCAAGAATCGAGCTTTGAAAACCCTGCCTGGATTTCAGAGGATGTACGGAAATGCCTGGATGCCCAGATGGAAGTTGGCTGCAGACGCAGGGCCCTCACAAAAAACCTCTGCTAGGGCAGTGTGGAAGGGAAATACGGGGTTGAAGCCTGCACACAGAGTCCCCACTGGGACACTGCCTAGTGGAGCTGTGAGAAGAGGGCCACCATCCTCCAGACCCCAGAATGGTAGATCCACCAACAACTTGCACTGTGCACCTGAAAAAGCCACAGACACTCAACACCAGCCCATGAAAGCAGCCAGGAGAGGAGCTGTATCCTGCAAAGTCACAGGGGCAGAGCTTCCCAAGGCCATGGGAGCCCCCCTCTTGCATCAGCATGACCTGGATGTGAGGCATGGAGTTAAAGGAGATCATTTCAGAGCTTTAAAATTTGACTGCCTTTTTGGATTTTGGGCTTGCATGGAGCCTGTAACCCCTTCATTTTGGTCAATTTCTCCCATTTGGAATGGCTGTATTTACCCAATACCTGTACCCACATTGTATCTAGGAAGTAACTAACTAGCTTTTGATTTTACAGGCTGATAGATGGAAGGGACTCGCCTCATCTCAGATAAGACTTCGAACTGTGGACTGTTGAGTTAATGCTGAAATGAGTTAAGACTTTGGGGGACTACTGAGAAGGCATGATTGGTTTTGAAATGAGAGGATGAGATTTGGGAGGGGCCAGGGGTGGAATTATATGGTTTGGTTGTGTCTCCACCCAAATCTCATCTTGAATTGTAGCTCCCATAATTCCTACATGTCATGAGAGGCACCCAGTGGGAGGTCATTGAATCATGGGGCAAATCTTTCCATGCTTTTCTTGTGATAGAGAATAAGTCTCATGAGATCTGATAGTTTTATAAAGGGGAGTTCCCCTGCACATGCTGTCTTGCCTGCCACCATGTAAGATATGACTTTGCTCTTCATTTGCCTTCTGTCATGATGTGAGGCCTCCCCAGCCATGTGGAACTGAGGGTGCATTAAATCTCTTTCTTTTATAAATTACCCAGTCTTGGGTATGTCTTTATTTGCAGCATGAGAACAGACTAATACACTTGTAGAATTAGGATATTAGCCCTTTGTCAGATAATAGGACAATATAGGAAAATGTCATTATGACATGCAGTTAGTAATAGATTCATCAAGACACCAAAAGAAAACAAAATTTGAAGTAACATAAATTATAATACATTAAATTCTGTTAATCAAAAAACAGCATTAAGAAAGAG
The DNA here is from genome assembly GCF_000951045.1 of Mandrillus leucophaeus. Lineage (NCBI taxonomy): Eukaryota > Metazoa > Chordata > Mammalia > Primates > Cercopithecidae > Mandrillus > Mandrillus leucophaeus. Next base: position 1,004,964 of record NW_012106609.1, read on the forward strand.
AAAAAGACAAGTCACAAATGGAAGCAGATACTTGTAATATATACATAACCAAAAAAGGACTTGTATATTTAACATATAAAGTACTCTTACAAATAAATAAGGAAAAGGCAAACACCCAATAGAAAAATGAGCAAAAGATGTATAAGGCACTTCACTAAGAGTGAATTCTGAAAAGCCAAAAAACACATGGAAGGATACACAACCTCATTAATAACCAGAGAAATAAAACTTTTACCTATGAGGATATACAAATATTCACTCAACAGATTGAAAATAATTTAAAGTCTAATGGCACTAAATGCTGGGAGGATGTGGAGCAAAGGGAATTTTCATATGCTGTCAGTAGACATAAAAAATTGGTTTAGTCGTCTTTGACTAGGTTTATGAGAAAACTAGGTCTTTTTATAAAGCTAAACATGTGCATACTTCATGACCAAGCATCTCTACCCCACGTCTATACTCTTGCACATGTGCACCAAAAGAATATATGCAATAACATTCATAAAATGGTATGTTCAACCCAAGTGTCCACCAACATGAGAATGGATGAATGATATATAATACAGATCAATAATACCTTATCCAAAACACTCAAAATGAGCTTTTTTAAATTTTAGAAAGACAATAGAATGTTGTCTAAAATGTCTAAAATTTTTAAATTTTAGAAAGACACATATGTATACATATACATAAGTATAAACCCATACATATATGCATGTAAGCATACCTCAGAAATATTAGTTCAGTTTCCAGACCACCACAATAAAGCAAGTACAACAATAAAGCGAGTCATATAAATTTTTAGGGTTCCCACTGCATATAAAAGTTATGTTCATATGATACTGTAGTCTAATAAGTGTACAATAACATTATGTCTAAAAATGTACATACCTTAATGGAAACTATGTTATTGCTAACATACGCTAATAATTGTCTGAGCCTTCAGCAAGTTGTAATCTTTTTGCTTGTTAAGGTCTTGTCTGTGTTGATGGTTGCTGACTGACCAGGATGGTGGTTGCTGAAGGTTAGGGTGGCTGTGGCAATTTGTTAAAATAAGACAACACTGAAATTTACTGCATCAATTGACACTTCCTTTCATGAAAGATTTTCTGTAACATAAGATGCTTTTTGATAGCATTTTCCTCAGATTAGAATTTCTTTCAAAAGTGAAGTCAGGGCCGGGCACAGTGGCTCACGCCTGTAATCCCAGCACTTTGGGAGGCTGAGACGGGTGGATCACAAGGTCGGGAGATTGAGACTATCCTGGCTAACACGGTGAAACCCCGTCTCTTCTAAAAATACAAAAAAAAAAAAAAAAAATTAGGGTGCCTGTAGTCCCAGCTACTCGGGAGGCTGAGGCAGGAGAACAGTGTGAACCTGGGAGGTGGAGCTTGCAGTGAGCCGAGATCATGCCACTGCACTCCAGCCTGGTGGACAGAACGAGACTCCGTCTCGAAATAAATAAATAAATAAATAAATAAATAAATAAGTCAATTCTCTCAAACGATGTCACTCCTTTATCAATTAAGTTTATGTAATAGTCTAAATTCTTTATTGTCAATTCAACATTCATAGCATCTTCACCAGGAGTAGAATCCATCTCACGAAACCACTTTCTTTGCTCATCCACAAGAAGCCACTCCTTATCTGTTCAAGTTTTATCATTAGATAGCAGCGATTCAGCCACATCATCAGGCTCCACTTCTAATTCTAGTTTTCTTTCTACTTCCACCACATCTGCAGCTATTTCCTCCAGTGAAGTCTTTAACCCTTTAAAGTCATCTTGAAGGTTGAAATCGACTTCTTCCAAACTCCTGTTAATGTTGATATTTTGACCACCTCCCATGAATCACAAATGTTCTTAACGGCATCTAAAATGGTGATTCTTTTCCAGAAGGCTCTCAATTTTCTTTGGCCAGATCCATAAGAGGAAGCTCTATTTATGGTAGTTTATATTTACTTATAGCCTTACAAAATGTATTTCTTAAATAATAAGGCTTGAAAGTCAAAATTACTCCTGGATCTATGGGCTGCAGAAGGGATGTTGTGTTGGCAGGCATGAAAGCAACATCAATCACCTCATGTACCTCCATCAGAGACCTTGGGTGACTGTGCGTTGTCAGTGAGTGGTAATATTTTGAAAGGAATCTTTTTATAGAAGTAGGTCTCAACGGTGGGCTTAAAATATTTGGTAAACCAAGCTATAAACATATGTGCTGTCATCCAGGCTCTGTTGTTCTGATTGTAGAACACAAGCAGAGTAGATTTAGCAATCTTAAAAGCCGTGGGCTTCAACTTAAAGTTATCAGCTATATTAGCCCCTAACAAGAGTGTCAGCCTGTCCTTTCAAGCTTTGAAGTCAGGCATTGACTTCTCTCTAGCTATGAACCTCTGAGATGACATTTTCTTCCAATCAAAGGACATTTTGTCTATAGTAAAAACCTGTTGTTCAGTGTAGTCACATTCATTATTATCTTAGTTAGATCTTCTGGGTAACTGCTGCGGCTTCTACATGAGCATTTGCTGCTCCACCTCACATTTTTATATTACGGAGATGGCTTTGTTTCTTAAACCTCATGAACCGACCTCTGCTAGCTTACAATTTTTCTTCTGCAGCTTCCTCCCATCCCTCAGCCTTCATAGAACTAAAGAGAGTCAGGGCCTTGCTCTAGATTAGGCTTTGGCTTAAGGGAATGTTTGGCTGGCTGGTTTGATCTTCTACACAGCCTACTAAAACTTTCTCCAGACCAGCAATAAGGCTGTTTTGCTTTCTCATTATTCACGTGTTCTCTCAAGGAGCACTCTTAATTTCCTTCAATAACTTTTCCTTTGCATTCACAACATGGCTAACTGTTTGATACAAGAGGCCTAGCTTTCAGCCTATTTCAGCATTCAACATGCCTTCCTCACTAAGCTTAATCATTTCTAGCTTTTGATTGAAAGTGAGAGTAATTCAACTCTTCCTTTCACTTGAACACTTAGAGACCATTAATACGGTTATTAATTGAATGAATTTTAATATTGTCATATCACAAGGAATAAGGAGTACGAAGAAGAGGGGGAGAGAGAGGAAGGAATAGCTGGTTGATGGAGCAATCAGAACACACATATTTATAGACTAAATTTTCTGTCTTATATGGGCATGGTTCATGGTGCCCCAAAATAATAAAATAGTAATTGTATTTTTACAATTACTATTACAATACGATAGTAACATCAAAGATCACTGATCACAGACAACCATAACAGATATAATAATTTAAAAGTTAGTAATATTGTGAGAAATTACAACATTTAAGTATCTGTGACACAAAGACATGTGTCACAAAGATATGAAGTGAGTACATGGTGTTGGAAAACTTGTTAGACACAGGGTTGCCACAAGCTTTCAATTTTTACAAAATGTAATATCTACGAGGCACAGTAAGTGAAGTAAAATAAAATGAGTATAATATATACATAGATAGATAATGTATATGCATACACTTATTCAAAATACAAATATAATTTGTATAATACAAATGCATACTCAGAATTTACACTTACAAAATTTCTATAGTATAAACATACATTTTCACGCTAAATATCACTAAGGATTAATAAATACCTTAATAGTTCAAGTCAAGTTCTTTACTTTTAGAATTTTAGAGCTGGAATAGTGTCAGTCACGTGATGATATACTTTAGAGCAAAGAAAATGAATAAACTATAGCCATGTGATCAACATCAATGATTCAGAATCATAAAAAGTGAAAGAAGCAAATCAAAAATAGCAAAATGAGCAGTATTTTAATTGAAATATGTGTAATTGTGGCAACATTGTAAAGCAAATAAAGCAAGGCAATGATTAAAATGGATATTTCTGGAGGGAAGAAGAGGTGATCAGGCAGCATTGGTTACTCTCTTCAATTTAATTATAAATATATTTTTAAATTATATATAAAAACATATGCTTTTATACTATGATATATTTCATAACAGAAATTAAAGATAAAAAGCTATTGATTTTTACATATTGATTTTATAATGAGCCACCTTATTATTCTTTTATTGTTTCTAATAATTTTTATGTCAATTCTCTTGGTTTGTATGTGATAGCATCAACTGCATATAATAGTTTTGTTTTCTCCTTTCTAATATTAATGCTTATTTCTTTTTCTTATCATTGCATTGGTTGTTGCTTCTAGATCAATGCTAAAATAGCAGCGATAATCCTTTTTTTCTGGCACCCTTAATGAATTAATTGCCATTTGTAGTATCTTACTATTATATATATAAAGAATTTCTGCATGATAGAACTCTCTCAAGATGAAACAGGTCACCACTTGGAAAGACAGGCAGCAAGTCTATGTGAACTAGTATTTTTGTTTATTGTTTGCTTATTGATGCACATTATGTGGGGACCACTGACATTATCCCATAGCCCCCATGGGGCCAAGTAGAAGGGGCTAAAATGGAGCAAGCAATGTTTGTACTCTGGAAGGCAGACACTGTTGCTCATGAGCTCACTCAAAGGCTCGGCTGAGTGGCATTCTCCTCAGAGCCAGGAGGACTGAGGTCAGGCTCACCTTCAATTACAATATTGGCTAGCTCACAAACAGGCTGGAGGGAGTCCTCCGTCTTAAACCAGACATCTGCATGCCTGTGACAGATCTGTCCCCACAGGCCATTCTCTGAACAGAACACAGCTGAATCCAGAACAAACACCTCTCTCAAAGGGCCTGTGTTTCATTTAACAGAGTTCAAATTGAGTGTCTAGAAACCTCGATGCTTTTTTATTTCTAACTGCAGGGACTCCCGGGCTCCCTTTTTGCCCACATCTCAGGACTTCTCACCTTAGAAGTCTGCTGCTACAGGGGCTCATCAATTGTTCTAAAACAGTGCCCAAGATGAGTGTTGAAGCCTGGTTGAAAATGTCAGGGCCTGTGTGTATGACACACCTGCAGAACTTCCAGGTGGGTGGCGGGTTGATAATTGCTTCCAGAACCTATATGGGCAACAACATTGAAACTTCTTAAGAATACAGATTCAGAAGTCCTTCCCCAGGGTAGTAGAATTGGAATCTCAGATGATGAGGCCAGGGAATCAGTTTTTAGTTAGCTATTACTACATAACAAACCACCCCAAAACTCAGTGGCTTAAAGCAGTAAACATTTATTATTTTTCATGAATTGATTGGTCAACTGAGTAGCCCTTCTGGTCCCACTGCTTTTACCATCCACCCCATTCTATTGGCCAAAGGAAGCCATGAGGCTAGCCCAGATTTGTGGGGGAAAGGGAATAGACATTATGTCTTCATAGGAGGAGCTACAAAGTCCCTTTGCCTGAGGCATGGGTGTTTGGAGGGGTGAAGAATTGGAGACATTTTTGCACTCAATCTGCCCCATATCTGCCCTGGGAGCCTAATGCAGGCAGCCTGGCATCATTCTATAGACCATCGATGTATCCCAGGAATAATGGCACCCTCTCAAGATGTCCACAGAGCAGACTGCTCCAGGCTGCCATCATGTCCCTCACTGTGGGCCTTAGTGAATTTCTTCACATCCCAGAGTCTGTGCCTTGTTGCTAGAATAAGAATCTCAATCTTGTCAGCACTGCAAATGCAATCTTGGACCTGGCTGACATCAACCAACTCAGAAAGGCCCTGGTTTGCCATCCAAAGGCCGAGCAACTCATTTACATAGAACATGGAACCAACTCTCCAGACTGGGTCAGCATTCTTCCCCTATGAGCAAAGAAACAGGAGAAGACAAATCAGAACCTCAAGGTTGCTCTATGTATCAAGTAGGACTTTTTCAGTTACCTCTGATGGAAACACAGCTCAAACTGACTGAAGCAAAGAGAGAACGCATTGGTTCACACAATACATTTGTGTATGTCTGGCTTTAGGCCCATCTTGACCGAGGAACTCAAATGTGCCTTCAGTAGTTGCTCCTCTCCACCTTTTGGCTCTGCCTTGTGCTGTCTAGACTTCATTCCCAAGCTGCATTGGGACACCCAGCAAAACCAGGCTTGTATCTTCACAGACTCAAGACCAACAGAAAAAGAGAACATGCTTGTCTCTCAATGTTCCAGAAAAATCTCATTTTTTCTTATTGACCCTGACTGGGCCACATGGCTATCCCTAAACCAATCACTGTGATCATCCATATTCTAATGAGGACATATTGACTATAAATAAGATGAATAAAAACTGTAGTGTGTTAGCAGTGATAGGTATTACAGGAAGAAATAGAGCAGAGAAGAATAGGGAATGTCACGGGGCGGACTCAATTTTACGTGAAGTGGCCAGGGGAGATATCACTGAGAAGTGAAGGTGGTCTACAATGCCTCTCAACTTTAGCTTTGTCTGATGTTTCCTCATTGTCAGATCCGAGTCATGCATTTGAGCAGAAATACCACAGAAGGATGGTGTATCCTGCTCAGTGTGTCTTATCAGGAGGCACATGATGTTAATTAGTCCCTGTGGTATAACAAGAAATATATTTGGTCTTTGCCCCGATTTCCTGACACAGTCCTCATAAAACCCTTGGAATTTTCTGAGTGATAGGAGCATCTCTTGTTATTCATAGGAAGCCCCTGTTTTAATCATACCTGAATTTATGCTAACAAGGTTACTTAAGGTGGGGCCTCCTAGCTGCCTGGTCACCAGAATGGCCAAATGATTAAAGGGTTGGACTGTAGAGCCCATCCCAACCTCCAGAAAGGGGGAGTGGGGGAGCTGAAGATTAAGCTGTATAAAGTCTCTTGAAGGAGATATGAGGAGCTTCCAGGTTGGTGAATGCATCCAAATGCTAACCCCAACTCCATGGGACAGAAGCTCCTGCATTTGGGACCTTTCCAGACCTTGCCCTATATACCTCTTCATCTAGTTATTCATGTCTACCCCTTATAATAGCTTTTATACTAAGCCAGTAAGGGCAAGTGAAGTGATTTCCTGAGTTCTGTGAACCATTCTAGCAAACTGTGGAGCCAGACGAGAGGCTGTAGAAACCCCCTGAATTTAGAGTCAGTGAGAAGTATCAGTAGTCCACGACTTTTGACTGGCATCTGAAGTGGGGTTCTCTTGTGAGCCTGAGCCCTTCATTTGTGGGATCTGCTCTAACTTCAGGTAATTAACATCAGAATTGAATTAAATTGTAGGACACTCAGCTGGTGTCCAGTAATCGGTTGGTATTGGGGAAAAATAAACCCACACATTTGGTGTCAGAAATGTTCTGTGGATAGAAACAGATCACAAGAGTCCCATTCCAAGATATTAACTGTGATCACTTGATTAAGGTAGTGTCTACCAGGCTTCTCCACTGTAATATTTCTATTTTTCTCTTTATAATCCTCTAAGTATCTTGTGGAGAGATACTTAAAAATTACATTAACATCCTGTTTCTTATCAAACTTTCACCCACTGGTTTTACCTTTTTAAAGTTCCTAGAGGATTCAAATTGTATAGCCTGGTACAGGCTGAGAACAATCACCAGGGCATCCCTCGCCCTCAGTCACGCTTTTAAAACTAGGGGAGAGAAATACTGCACAGACTCCACATGGAATTCACCTGATGGTGTGGGCCACAGAGGAAAACAGACTGTTACAACATGGCCTCCTGTGCCTAAGCTCTGTGGGGGTTGCAGGGAGCAAGACCTCGCTGCCCTCCGGCTGCAGCAGAGGAAGCAGGACAGAGTAGCCAGGAGGCAGATCTCACATAGGGTGACCAACTGTCCCAGTTCACCCAGGACCAATGAGGTGTCTGAGATGCTGGACTTTCGGTACTAAAACCAAGGAAGTCCTAGGCAAACCAGGATGAAGTGGTCACCCTACACTTAGACATACTTAGTTCTCAGCAACCAAGGTCTATGCCCAGAGGTAACCCTGAAAGCCAGGCTGAAGATAATTGACTTAAAACACTGATCTTTAACAAATTGATAGGCCTAGAAAGTACACACCCAGTTTGCTAGGGGCAGCAGGAATCTGTATTGCAGACAACTGGGATACTGGCCACATGGAATTGAAAGAAATTCATAAACTCAGTTGACCCTTGACTGACGTTCACCAGAAAATGGAGATGAGGTACCCTCCCTCCTCTAAGCTCCCAGACATTCCCCACCATCAGAGCTCTGACAGCCATCAGAGGACACAGGCACCAAAATGGTGGTACTTACCTCTCCACCCTCCTCTGCACTTGTATACACACAATATGCAATTATATAAAGTGTGAGGAATTCTAATAACATTCTCATTTCCTCCACTTTTCTCACATTGTTGGTGGCCCCATATGCAGGTACTCTAAAGGTGTGTCTGGCCTGCCTGTAGGCTCACTCAGCCCTGCTCCTCACACTGCAATGGTTGCTGACCTGTCCAGTTTCTGCTCAACATTAGAACTTGCCAGAGGAGATACATTCTGCCTAAGTCACCTCCATATTCCCACCCAGTACTGGGCACATGGCATGAAACAGATAACATTTTCAAATTTGGTAATTTAAAGAGAATTTAATAAAGGGCTATTTATAAAGATGTGAGCAGGGTTTAAGACAGTGGTTCTCAATCTTCCTACATATTAAATGTAATATCCTCAGGAGTCTTAAAAATTACTACTGCCTGGGTCCCATCCCCAGGAACCTGACCAAATTAATTTAGACCTGTGCTGTCTGATAAGGTAGCCAGTAGCCCCATGTAGCCACTGAGCATTTGCAATGTGGCTAGTCCAAATCAAGATATGTTGTAAATATAAAGTATTCACCAGATTTTGAAGGCTTGGTACAAAGAGAAATAAAGAATACAAAATATCTCCATCATTTTTAAAAATAATTTCTTGTTGAAATGATCATGTTTGGATTGTGCTGAGTTAGAAAAAATAATTTCAAAAATTAATTTGACCTATTTCTTCTTACTTTTAATAATATGGCTACTAGAATCTTTAAGATTACTATGTGGCTCAAATTATATTCTGATGGACTTCACTGGTCCAGAGTATAGCCTGGGCATGAGATTGAAATTTTTTAAAAGTTCCTCAGGTGATTCTAATGTGCAACCAAGAAGCACTGGTTCAGAGAAATCACAGAAGATAATGCAGTAGCCTGTGACTGACAGCAGCAGGTAGCTGTTAGGCCTTCCAAGCCTGAAAGGGCAATGGGAGGGAGTAGTTACAGGAACATAATTCCTCCAGTGGCTAGCTCTATGAAGGAAGCTGACCGACAGGAGCTATGGTCTTTAGTAGAGGGATGAAGTAGGCTCAAAGTCAGTAGGGGAGAATCTGAGGAAGTAAACACGCTGATCTCTTTGTCCTCCTGCCTTTGATCCCCTACTGGAAAAAACAAGGTTGGAAAGGGTGGGAAGAACGGATTTGAAGAAGCAAATGGAATATTTCCAGTATAGGCACTTAAAGAATATTCTGGAAATAAAGGAAGAGCCCATGAATAAAACATGTAAGTGCTTACGGGAGTAGCACTGAGGATAGGTAGGCTGTAACTCTGAACCTCTCTTGTCCTGAGTCCTGGAATAACGTCCAGTGAGAAATGCAATCAGCAGCATATGAGTTGCCCAGAATAGTTTTCAAAGCTAGGAAACTCCTAGGCATTCTCTTTACTCACAAACAGTAATTTTAAAGTCCTTGAGTAATTTTGTTCCTGTAGAAAAGATGTCAGTTAATAATACCAGCAACCCACAATAAATTTCTTTTTGTTGAGTGCTTATCATGTGCCAGGCACTGTGCAAAATGTTTCACTTAGATTATAACACAGTGTGGTTCTATACTTTTTCCCAATTCCACAGAAGAAAATATATATTATCCATCAAGATGTAAAAACGTAAAATTGTCTCAATTCCTCCTGAGTTCCCAAAGGTGAAAAAGAAAACATTTGATGCGAATTATCCTCACATTCCAGAGGATGGCAATCAATGCTTTTGCAGGTTGTGCTAAGCTATAGTTAAACCAGGTCTGCCTGCATTCTGGCTGAAGGGACAGTGGCTACCTGAGGCATGTCCTTCTCACGCTGATCACAGGAGTGCAGGAGAGCAAGCCAAAGCACTCAGGCACTTAGTAAGCTCTGCCTGCATCATAACTACTCTCACTCCATTGGCCAAGTTCAAGAATCAATGAGGTGGTAAAGTACACCCTGTCGATTGTACTGAAAGAGCGCATGGCAGAGGGAGGGAGTAAAGAATGAGATCAATAATCCAATCCAAATGATAATAATAACAATCCAGTAATCCAAGGAGATGAAAAAACAGTTGACTTCCCCTCCCTGCTCCAGGCTTCCCAGTCCAAAGCAGCCTGAGTTTGCTCAGAGAAGGGAGATGTTTTAACCTTGACAAGGGCGTGGAGTTAGACGATTATGACACTGGATAGAATAGTCTCATTATTTGAAGTGGGACATTTTTGACACTAGAACTGGTCAGAGAGAAATTTGTCATCTGAGAATGACCTAAAAAATTATGGAATTTGCCCCAAATTCCACCTAAGGAGCAGGCAAGAACAAATCTACACATCATGCTGAAATGAGCTGTGGATAAAAGGACGGGTTGCCTGCTGATGGAACCCCCGTTGAGTCCAGATCATGCAGCAAACCAACCACATATGCTTTTTTCCAACCTCCTACTTGACAATTTTAATTTGACATTATTCAGATAGCACTCCAACATCTGTGTCTTTAGAATGTTTATTTAGTTTAATATGCTGTAAACACAGTTTGAGAAAAACTATTTCCAAGAGCAGCATTTAAAGACCGTCTTTACCCACCTTCAAAATATTTTCAGGAAAAATGAAAATCAGAATGTTTTCAACCATACCCAAAAGAAATCTGTTGTGTTCTAGTTAACATTCACAGAAGGGGAAAGAAAAAGTCTGTCACAAATACAAAGCAAAAAACACACTGTTCTGAAGCCAGCAACCACGAAGTTTATCCCTCAGAGACTTGGAAAAACCTCCCTTCCTCAGGAAAGCTTTCTTGAGGTAAGAGGAACTGCGACGGTGATTAAAGGTATCAAAAGGACTCATTTTCCCTTCTGTGACTGGTCTAATAAGACATAAACTAGATAAAATCAAGTGTATTGAACCAGTTCTCTGTGCAGACCTATGACATAAAATGACTCTCCCTCACTCTCCTACCTCCCTTGTGAGGACAAGCACCTGTGGCAGAGGCCACATCGAGGAAGTCACTTTCTGTTGTGCTACAAATGTAGTCATACTGCTAGGAGTCAAGATGTTCATTCCAGTGAGTTCTAGGAAGTTCTAGGAAGTCTAGCCCATTTCTCAATCAGATTTCACCTCCCCCTGATGGTCCTATAGTCCTGACCTGTTAAGATCAATTTCCTTTCTCTGCCCATCGAAAACCACTGATAAATAAAGATGGGTTTACTTACTAAGTGATATGGCCTTCCTATGTGATCTCCCTCACTGAAAAATGACAAGCTGATGCCAAAGTACTGGATTTATACTTTATTCCCTCTATTTGAAAATGACAACTCACATTCCCCGACCTCATGTGGAATTCTTCTCTTCCATTTCTCAGATAAGAAAAGTCAAGTTCTCTCATCACCAGATTGAGCTTCTCAAAGACTAATACTGTGTCTTGTTCACCTCTGTACCTTCAGTCCCTGGCACACTGCCTGGCACTGTATACATTCAATGTTTGAGAATATGGAAATAAGTAAAGGATCCTGGGTCAAAGAGGAGGTGCCTGCATTTTTAGCTGATTAAAGAGCAAGCAAGAAGGAAGGGCATGACCAGCTCTGCTAACAAAAAAGGGCATGGTGTGATTTCTGCATAGGATTTCCCCCTCTTTTCCCCTACACCCAACCTTTTTGGTGCCCAAGGGCCAGTAGAAACAAGTAAAAGGAGTAAAGAGTTCTATTGGAGGGCAACCCTGAGCCATTACGCTCCCTGCTTCTGCATTTATAGTCAGGTCATGCGACCTGTAATATCTCACAGGACCTAGCACTTAGAGGAGCCCTACACTTGGTTTAATGCTTTGTGTTGCCTCCTGCAAACTCTTAACAATTTTTCAATAAAGGGCCCTGCCCGGCATTTTTATTTGGGGGGCCTTGTAAAATGATGTAACCGGTTCTGTTTACAGTACAGCACGGGGAAGTAGGGAAGGTTGGGAAAGTAATGCTAAGGTTTCTCCTAACAAGGACATTCCAGGTGTCTGTTGCTTTCACTGGAATCCTTAGAACAAATATAAAGCATCCTCTGGAGCCCTCCTCAACTGATCACCACCTCCCTCCAGTATTTGTGAACCTGAATCCTAGAGTGCTTTTCAGTATCTGACTCCTATACTCATAGGTTTAAATGGAGAAGAAAGAAGTTGACTTACCTTACTTTCAACTTTGCTGCTCATATTTATTCATTATAATTATTTTCTCTGCTACATAAGAATGTTTTATTGGAATTTTCAGTTATAAAATTTCCCCAAAGAAATGCATATCTAATATACACAAAAGCCTTTACTTTTGTGTTAGACATTGCAAACAATCCCACTTCTCCTGTATCTATTTTAAGTTTGTTTGCCTCAGAATTGTCTGTCATAAACAATTCTAAAATAGAACTTGTTCATCCTCAGTAATTCCTTGTTCTTTAACTGTTGCTTCAGATAATCATATTTCCAGGGCAGCGTCTAATGTGGTCACACTTGCTATGATGTAATCAATCAAATGAAGACTCACAGAAAAATTCATTAACTCAGCAAAGAAAAGCCTCCTTCCAGGTGCTTAGCTGAGTTATTAATATTGGAAGTAAGTACTGAATTGATGATCAGTAGAAAAACTTCTAACTAGACATTGTTTTTAAAATTTGATTTCCCCATCCCTAATGAAAGAACTGCTTATTCTATATTTCACTGTATAAAAGTATGTTGAAGCTGTACTTTCATTCTAATATCTGTTTTAATGAAAGTCTGCTATATCTTTATTAGCTCTGGGGTATTTGAGCACTGCTTTTCCAATATACCAGTCTGAAATCAGAAACTACATGTTTAATATTTGTTCAAAAATTATTGTTCCCTTTACTTGTGCTTTCATTTGGCTTAATGTCCAAAAGAAATTATTGATATCCACAATAGTCAATAATACTGACTTCAGTTAGTTTTCCTCAACTATTTTCAGGCTGGTGTTGTGAAGATCAGTCATCCCTCCGTTGCTAGGTCTCATCTGGCAGGAAATTCTGGCCACCTCCTGCCTAATCTTTGTCCCTAAGAAGCAGCCAGAGTCTGAATCCAGGCAGAGCACTGTGGGGCAAGGCCAGCAAGGTCACCTGCCTGGAGGAGCTTGGCACCTTGAGAGGAGGCACTCCCTGAGAAAGGAGGAAGGACAATGCTCTCCTCCAAGTTCATTGACCTCACAGCAGTCCAGGCCTAAGGGTGGACACATGGAACTGGACAGGCAATGTGACAGCTCCCTCCCAGCATTTTCCCCACCTCATCCCTTGTCCCAGTCTCAGATCCATTCAGCTTCCAAATCCAAAAGCCCATCTGTAACCAAGGAGGTGGGAGGTTGGGGGGGTGTAGTCAGTGTCTCACGGGGAAAAGTTTGGGGAATGTTTATCCATTTTTGTTAATATTAAGACGTTATTCCCGCCTCACCTGCAGTTACAAAACTCACATATGTGGGTCTCACTGCCCCAGTTTTCCTAGCATAGTTTGATTCCTAGGAATATTTTCATATCTGTCAACTAGCCGAAGGCTCTAAGTTTCCTCTTAGCCCTAAAATGCAATAATGATTCTGTGATTTGACGGTCACATGAAGAGGTTTCTATGTTATTTTCTGTCTCCCAGGGAAGAGGACACACGGTGAGCAGGCTGTGGCTGAGGCAAGCAGGGGACCCGGCCGTGGCAGCCGTGGGATAGTAGCGAGCAGTGAGGATTTCTGCGCTCAGCATGCGCTTTAATACATCATGTATGCTCATCATACCAAACCGCACCCCATGCCTCTGCAGATCTGTTCAGAAGATCTGTTTTCCAACTGTTTTCTAAGTCTGACAACTCTCCAAAAGTTTATGACAAACTAGCAGAATTCCTTTCTTTCTTCTTTCCTTCTCTTTCTTTTTTTCTTTTAGCAAGAGCACTTAAGCAGCATCACTTTTATCAACAAAAGTAATAAAAACAACATCAATGAAGAATTTGTTTTCCACAGAATTTTTTAAGATTTTTGTCTTTTGTCTGTGAATCTAAAGATTCTAGAACCCTTTTGTTTTACAACATCTTCTCTCTCCCTCTCTGTCTTCCTCTCTCTCTCTCCTTGCATTCTGAGGAAAGGGAGAAAGACAGAGTTGTTTAGAATGGGCAGCCAACATTTGTAAGCTATTTGCTCTCTTTCTACAGCAGCTGAGATGAGGCTCAGAGAATACTTCCTGAAAAAGCAATCTGTCCGACACCCTCATTTTACAAAGAAACTAAGGTTCAGAGAGTTTATTCTTCCTTCAGCACCTTTGCCATCAGCCTTCCTCGCCCACATTTCCTACTCTCTGAAATACAAATGTGAGCCGCACACTGGGGGCTCTCTGAGCTTCAGCTCTGCCTACCTTTCCAGCCCATCATATACCTTCTGTTGCCCAGGCTAAATTTATTTCTATTTCTCAAGTACCCAGCATATTTTTCTCTTTTCATGCCATTTCTTAGGGAGGTCCCTTTTCTGAAAATGTCCTTCCTCCTTCCCCACTTCCTCAAGTTTCAACTTCCTTCATCCCTCAAGGCCCAAGCCAAATGTCATGGCTTCCATGGAACTTCTGTGACCCCTCACAGACCCCCCAAGAAAATCATGTTTCATCCCTCAACCCGCGCCAGGCCGGATGCTGGGATAGTGGATTCTGAGTTAAATGGCATGCTGTCCTCACATGTGACATGTTGGCATTTTTGTGACGTGTTCCAAAAATTACCAGCCGGGCTGTCTGGGGGTTCTCAGGAACGCAGAAACTCTCTGGAGGAAAACATCTCTGCTCTACTAATCCTGGAGCAGGCTCCTTTGGGCTGCCCATGTATGAAACAGCTTGACTTTAAAGTAAAACTTACTCAGTTTCTGCCTTTTGGCTTTCAATTTAGGCTAATATTTGAATCATTTCTCTTGGTCCACAATCACTGAATACATATATCTTGTCTCTCACAGTCAGCGGTTACAGAGGCTTCCTTGGAACCTCAATTATAACTTCTCTGGAGGATGGCTACCCATTTATTTGAAGTGTCCACAGGTCTTCCCAAAGTGCTCTTTGCATATATTGTGTAACCTATATTTTAAGTTAGGCCATCCCAAACATGACCTGTAGCATCATAAATTTTGAGCCACCAAGCAGAACGCTGGAGAATGCCTCTTGCCCAGGATGAATTGTAAAACAAATGCTCTCCAGTGCAGCAGGCCTCCATGCACTGCAGGCACACATACCATCCTGGCACCAGGACACCTGACAGAGCGTCTGCAGCAAAAGCACATCCAGGTTGTAGCCAAGAAATGGGCTCTTGTTTCTTCACAAGCCACCCAGTATTCTATGTTTGGCTTTCTCACCTGAGGCTTCAGATGCCCTTAGCCCCAGGATGTTGTTGCTAGGGGTTTTAAGTGATAAACCAAATTATTCACCACAGCCACAGCCTGGTTTCTTTATGGTGAGTCTTTTTGTTGTTTGTTGTTTCTTTTTTTCTTGTGCTTCAAAAAAGAGAGAACATAGAATTGATGTTACTCCTTTTACATACTCAGAAAGACCACAACTAGCTTTCCTCATCTGTGTTCCATTTTGCAAAAGAGGAATATGAAGGAGAAGACTTTGGAGTAAATACATACTCTTCTGAAATTTGTAAGACATCGGTGATGTTCATGATTTTTAACCAAAAGATAAGAAAATGGGATAAGGTGATAAATAGTGCAAGTGGTACTATAACTGTTAAATAATAAAAAGAAAGAAATGAAAAGAAAAAAATAACCCATCACTAGGAATCTTAAATTCTGAAGGAGTTTTAAAAAATCTAATAGGAGACGAGTACCTTCCAACTGTTGTCATCCTGCTAGTGTAACCTGAGCCCTCCCAAGTTTTCAGACTCCAAAATCAGATCTAATTAAAAGAAAATGGGAAAGGACTCAGAGCCTTTTCAGCTCTGGAGAACATGCAGACAAATAAATTAAAAAGTGGGAGAAGTGGAACTAACCCAATAATCCGTGAAAAGCTCATTTCCCTCCCCACCGCCACGGATGCAACAGTGTCCTTCCTCCCTCCCCGTTCTCTGGTTCAGGGGCAGTGAGTGAAGAAATTGGCTAACAAGATCAGAAAATTTAATTACATTTCTGCCGTCCCCACCAAGAAGTTGGCTGTCACACTTCCCTTTTGCTGATCTTCAGAATGTGCTGTCTCTGATGAGTTTCCCATCGGCTTCCATTCCCACTCATCTCCCTACATCAGCTCAGGACAGTAGACACAGACACTTCAATTTGGGGGTTTAGGAGGATTAGATACAAAGATTAAAGAGGGCAGTAAGAAAAGAGAATGTCATTATCCCCTCATTTCCTTTTGTCTGCCCAAGCCACTTTTGCCTTGGTCTTATCCCATGAGAAGAATTGTGCCATCCCAAAGGCTTAGTATCCTTGCATTCCACACCTAAAGAAGCCCCGAGGCCCTTTAGAAGCAAGTGAAACCTCCGTCAAACTGTCCACTTTGCATATGCCGACCCAAAGATATGAAAATGGCTCCCTTGAATACTGTTTCCAGGAAGATTCTAAAATGCTTTGGGCTCAAAATTAACAAACACACAAAATAGTATGATCGAGTAGTGATCTCCAACAGCTAGCATGCAGAATGGTGTCAAAAGAACCAGGTAGTTGCCATTCCTGTCCTAAGACAACCAGAGATTTATGGCCAAACCCAGTATGCAAACCATTTGGGACGCAGAACAGGTGTTTCCAAAATTCAAAATTTAGCTAGTTAAAAATGACTCCTTTGTTTGCTTTTCCACTGCTGGGTAAGGTGGGGTAGCAGGAAGAACTGTGCCGAGGTCCCTGGGGTCCATGTGACTGAGCACCTATTTCCCTTCACTGAATGTAGTCATCCCCTACATACACGAACCACCACACACACACACACACACACACACAAAATCCCACAGTAGGGCAACACATACAAGCCCAAATAAGTGACTGTGTAACTGCCTGCGGGGGCCTCTGGGACACCATAACTTGGCCCGGTCAATGCTGGTGGGCAGAGAGTGCAGAGGGAAGAAAAGAAGCCAGCCAAGGACAGGCAAGCAAGGATTTAATCATTATGAACAGGCAAGATGAAAGTTTTAAGAAAGAAGTTGTATCTGCTTGGATTCCATTTGACTGCAGGGAATAGAACTCTGCTCTTGCCACCAAGGAATCCAGCAGCAGGCAGTCTAATGCTGCTGTGACTGCCTTGGGGATGCTTTCAAGGACTCAGGCTGTGTCCAACTCCTTCAGCTTCAGTCTGTGATTTTCATCCTCATGGCTACAAGAAGCAGGTCAACCTCTGTATTCTAGGCAAAAAGAAGGGGAAGGGCAAAAGGGAAAGGTGAATTGTTTGCTCCCATTGATCAGGAGTAAAAGAGCTTTCCTGGAAGCCCCAGCCAGCAGTCGCTGCTTACATCTCATTAACCAGATCTAAGACTCATCACCACCTCTGACCAGAGGACATGTCTAATAGGACAAATTGCTGCCCCTCACTAATTGGGAATGTGTGGATGTGGAGCAGATGACTAGCAGCGTGTGCCAGAGAGTGAGTAGTCTAGGGTGTCAAAGGAAATGAGGGATAAGGAAAACAACAGAAGATGTTGGTCAGGTCAGTGGTAGGCTTCTAGTGCAATCACATACTGGAAGTTAGGAGTGAGCAATGAGGGAACCAAGGCTGCAATACGAACTTCGCATTCTCGAAGCTTGGACCTATACATCTGGACATGTAGGACTACCCTGACCATGTACAGCATAGGGCATATCCTGAATGGCAGAACCAAAAGTCTTCTCTGTTCCGTACCCAGTCATATTAGGACAGAGAGGAATTTCCCATCCACTGAGAGAGAGCACG
The DNA here is from genome assembly GCF_000951045.1 of Mandrillus leucophaeus. Lineage (NCBI taxonomy): Eukaryota > Metazoa > Chordata > Mammalia > Primates > Cercopithecidae > Mandrillus > Mandrillus leucophaeus. Next base: position 1,022,964 of record NW_012106609.1, read on the forward strand.
AATGACGAAGAATGGAGCTGAGCTGAATATCACAGCCACACACCATGTCTCGAGGAGGACAGATCCAGGAAAAAACTCCAGAAGTTTCCCCTTTCCCCAGAGAGAGTGTCCTTGTGGCTGGGCTGCTGGCCTGGAAGGCTTCACCTTGGAAGACATGAAGGATAGTAAAAAGCAGAAAGGGAAACCAAAGCAGAATCATTAAACAGAGGTCTTCAAATTCCCCTCAGCCTCCTTGGCCTTCTTAGGCTCTTGTATCAAAAGCATTCATTTGGGCCAGGCGCAGTGGCTCACGCCTGTAATCCCAGCACTCTGGAAGGCCGAGGCAGGTGGATCACCTGAGGTCAGGAGTTCAAGATCAGCCTGGACAACATGGTGAAACCCTGTGTCTACTGAAAATACAAAAATCAGCCAGGCATGGTGGCGGGTACCTGTAATCCCAGATAATCAGGAGGCTGAGGCAGGAGAATCACTTGAACCTGGGAGGCAGGGGTTGCAGTGAGTCGAGAATGCACCAATGCATTCTCCAGCCTGGGTGACAGAGCAAGACTCTGTCAAAAAAAAAAAAAAAAAAAAAAAAAAAAAACCCCATTTGGCCAGAATGACGTCTGAAGTTGAGAGTCTGCCAATCCAGGAATGTATTCCACATGGCAAAGTTGGAGCTGTAAGGGTCACTGTGAGAGGCCTTCTCAAGGAAAGCAGATCTCTCACCTCCTGTCTTGTTGCTAGGGCTGACTGCACAGTCACACAGTCTCATGCCCAGCAACTCAAACAGCACTTGGACCTCCTGTCACTGGGGAGATGTGCTGCCTTAACTATCTCAAGTGTTTGTGCCTAGAAAAAAGAAAGTGCAGGTAGTGCTTTATTTTTCACATCTAGATGTGTATAAGAGACAGCTTTATGGTGAGTCTTTTTGTTGTTTGTTGTTTCTTTTTTTCTTGTGCTTCAAAAAAGAGAGAACATAGAATTGATGTTACTCCTTTTACATACTCAGAAAGACCACAACTAGCTTTCCTCATCTGTGTTCCATTTTGCAAAAGAGGAATATGAAGGAGAAGACTTTGGAGTAAATACATACTCTTCTGAAATTTGTAAGACATCGGTGATGTTCATGATTTTTAACCAAAAGATAAGAAAATGGGATAAGGTGATAAATAGTGCAAGTGGTACTATAACTGTTAAATAATAAAAAGAAAGAAATGAAAAGAAAAAAATAACCCATCACTAGGAATCTTAAATTCTGAAGGAGTTTTAAAAAATCTAATAGGAGACGAGTACCTTCCAACTGTTGTCATCCTGCTAGTGTAACCTGAGCCCTCCCAAGTTTTCAGACTCCAAAATCAGATCTAATTAAAAGAAAATGGGAAAGGACTCAGAGCCTTTTCAGCTCTGGAGAACATGCAGACAAATAAATTAAAAAGTGGGAGAAGTGGAACTAACCCAATAATCCGTGAAAAGCTCATTTCCCTCCCCACCGCCACGGATGCAACAGTGTCCTTCCTCCCTCCCCGTTCTCTGGTTCAGGGGCAGTGAGTGAAGAAATTGGCTAACAAGATCAGAAAATTTAATTACATTTCTGCCGTCCCCACCAAGAAGTTGGCTGTCACACTTCCCTTTTGCTGATCTTCAGAATGTGCTGTCTCTGATGAGTTTCCCATCGGCTTCCATTCCCACTCATCTCCCTACATCAGCTCAGGACAGTAGACACAGACACTTCAATTTGGGGGTTTAGGAGGATTAGATACAAAGATTAAAGAGGGCAGTAAGAAAAGAGAATGTCATTATCCCCTCATTTCCTTTTGTCTGCCCAAGCCACTTTTGCCTTGGTCTTATCCCATGAGAAGAATTGTGCCATCCCAAAGGCTTAGTATCCTTGCATTCCACACCTAAAGAAGCCCCGAGGCCCTTTAGAAGCAAGTGAAACCTCCGTCAAACTGTCCACTTTGCATATGCCGACCCAAAGATATGAAAATGGCTCCCTTGAATACTGTTTCCAGGAAGATTCTAAAATGCTTTGGGCTCAAAATTAACAAACACACAAAATAGTATGATCGAGTAGTGATCTCCAACAGCTAGCATGCAGAATGGTGTCAAAAGAACCAGGTAGTTGCCATTCCTGTCCTAAGACAACCAGAGATTTATGGCCAAACCCAGTATGCAAACCATTTGGGACGCAGAACAGGTGTTTCCAAAATTCAAAATTTAGCTAGTTAAAAATGACTCCTTTGTTTGCTTTTCCACTGCTGGGTAAGGTGGGGTAGCAGGAAGAACTGTGCCGAGGTCCCTGGGGTCCATGTGACTGAGCACCTATTTCCCTTCACTGAATGTAGTCATCCCCTACATACACGAACCACCACACACACACACACACACACACACAAAATCCCACAGTAGGGCAACACATACAAGCCCAAATAAGTGACTGTGTAACTGCCTGCGGGGGCCTCTGGGACACCATAACTTGGCCCGGTCAATGCTGGTGGGCAGAGAGTGCAGAGGGAAGAAAAGAAGCCAGCCAAGGACAGGCAAGCAAGGATTTAATCATTATGAACAGGCAAGATGAAAGTTTTAAGAAAGAAGTTGTATCTGCTTGGATTCCATTTGACTGCAGGGAATAGAACTCTGCTCTTGCCACCAAGGAATCCAGCAGCAGGCAGTCTAATGCTGCTGTGACTGCCTTGGGGATGCTTTCAAGGACTCAGGCTGTGTCCAACTCCTTCAGCTTCAGTCTGTGATTTTCATCCTCATGGCTACAAGAAGCAGGTCAACCTCTGTATTCTAGGCAAAAAGAAGGGGAAGGGCAAAAGGGAAAGGTGAATTGTTTGCTCCCATTGATCAGGAGTAAAAGAGCTTTCCTGGAAGCCCCAGCCAGCAGTCGCTGCTTACATCTCATTAACCAGATCTAAGACTCATCACCACCTCTGACCAGAGGACATGTCTAATAGGACAAATTGCTGCCCCTCACTAATTGGGAATGTGTGGATGTGGAGCAGATGACTAGCAGCGTGTGCCAGAGAGTGAGTAGTCTAGGGTGTCAAAGGAAATGAGGGATAAGGAAAACAACAGAAGATGTTGGTCAGGTCAGTGGTAGGCTTCTAGTGCAATCACATACTGGAAGTTAGGAGTGAGCAATGAGGGAACCAAGGCTGCAATACGAACTTCGCATTCTCGAAGCTTGGACCTATACATCTGGACATGTAGGACTACCCTGACCATGTACAGCATAGGGCATATCCTGAATGGCAGAACCAAAAGTCTTCTCTGTTCCGTACCCAGTCATATTAGGACAGAGAGGAATTTCCCATCCACTGAGAGAGAGCACGAATGACGAAGAATGGAGCTGAGCTGAATATCACAGCCACACACCATGTCTCGAGGAGGACAGATCCAGGAAAAAACTCCAGAAGTTTCCCCTTTCCCCAGAGAGAGTGTCCTTGTGGCTGGGCTGCTGGCCTGGAAGGCTTCACCTTGGAAGACATGAAGGATAGTAAAAAGCAGAAAGGGAAACCAAAGCAGAATCATTAAACAGAGGTCTTCAAATTCCCCTCAGCCTCCTTGGCCTTCTTAGGCTCTTGTATCAAAAGCATTCATTTGGGCCAGGCGCAGTGGCTCACGCCTGTAATCCCAGCACTCTGGAAGGCCGAGGCAGGTGGATCACCTGAGGTCAGGAGTTCAAGATCAGCCTGGACAACATGGTGAAACCCTGTGTCTACTGAAAATACAAAAATCAGCCAGGCATGGTGGCGGGTACCTGTAATCCCAGATAATCAGGAGGCTGAGGCAGGAGAATCACTTGAACCTGGGAGGCAGGGGTTGCAGTGAGTCGAGAATGCACCAATGCATTCTCCAGCCTGGGTGACAGAGCAAGACTCTGTCAAAAAAAAAAAAAAAAAAAAAAAAAAAGCACTCATTTGGCCAGAATGACGTCTGAAGTTGAGAGTCTGCCAATCCAGGAATGTATTCCACATGGCAAAGTTGGAGCTGTAAGGGTCACTGTGAGAGGCCTTCTCAAGGAAAGCAGATCTCTCACCTCCTGTCTTGTTGCTAGGGCTGACTGCACAGTCACACAGTCTCATGCCCAGCAACTCAAACAGCACTTGGACCTCCTGTCACTGGGGAGATGTGCTGCCTTAACTATCTCAAGTGTTTGTGCCTAGAAAAAAGAAAGTGCAGGTAGTGCTTTATTTTTCAAGAAATTGATGAAGGAACATGAACAAGTAAATATGAACTGCTGGAGATGTTCTTCTGATTCTTTTCACAGAGAAGGACAAAGGCTGGCTTCTATCCACACTCACCAGGAGAATAGATTCAAAACTGAGATCTCATCAAGTAGTGCTTTGTTTGCACATCCTTGATTCATTCCATTGCCCCAGTGTTCACTGCACATCAGCTAAGTTTACTGTGTACTTGACAACGTGCTAGGGACTTTCAGATGGAATTCAGTTATGAGACTTCATCCCAAGGGTTGCTTATGGAAGCGCTCAAGAGACAAATCATTAATAGTAATGCTACCTTAGAGCCATGTAAGTCTTTAGTGTCCACAGAGTATTTGCAGATCCATTACCCCATTCGCTCTCCACCACAACCCTATGAGATAGTCTGGAGAAACCACATTGTGTGATGGTTAAGAGCTCAGACTCTGGATCCGGGATGCCTGTGTCCAAAGTCTGGCTCTGCCACTGACTAGCTGTGTGACCTTGAGTTGTTAACTTAAACTCTCTGTGCTTCCATTCCCTCATCTATTAAAATGGGGTTAGGAACAGCTGCTATCTAATAAGATTGCTGGGAAGATTAAGTTAGTTATTTCACATAAGTTATGTCAAACAATGCCTACTGGCACACAGTCAACCTTTGATATGTGTTAGTTACTACTACTCTCATTATATATAGATACAGGACTACCTGATGCTCGCGTGTGGAATGTTAGAGCTAAAGGAAACTTAGTTACCACCATTTATGGACAATGAGATTGGGGCACACCATTAATCAACAAAACAGTCCAGGCCAGTGCCACAAGGGTTACAAGCAATAGGCCTAGAATCTTTCTGCCA
>NW_012106609.1:1031721-1036186 GCF_000951045.1 Mandrillus leucophaeus
TTACCTTGTATGGCTATTTCTTATGCCTAGAATGATATGCCAGTGATGTCTGCTATTTATTTGGCAGCTCTTGCCACTGTTTTTAAGTACAATTGCCACCTAAAAATCACTCAACCTCAAAACATGTACAGGATACCCAAGATGTTCCTATCCTGGCTAGATCTCACAGGAGATGTGAAAGACCTGCAGAACATTAATTCACACCCCAGGTAAGAAGCAGTGGCAGAGAGCACCACAGTGAGAGTGGACACGCCCTGATGTGCAGTGAGGCTATACTGCTGGGGAAGGTCAGGGAAGGAACAACAGCCAGATGAGGCCCTCAAGGGAAAGGGATTTACAGTGCGCTTTGAAGGTCTAAGATTTGGACAAAAACAGGGGTCTTATTTCAGTCTGGACCAGAGAGGCCACGTGGAGATTCAGACGATGTGACTCCTAGACCAGGACAAGCCAAACATGAAGTTTGCACTTTGTTCCACAGGCAAAAGGAAGACATTGTACATTTTGAAGAAATATTATGAAAGAGATTTCAACCAAGATGAGTGTAGCAGCCACATGCTACAAGTCTAGAAATAAGAGGCTCATCTCAGGAGGGGCAGACGTGGTGTGAAGCAGTCAGACCTGCAACCAAGTCCTAAGGAAAAATGGAGAGGAAGAAGGGCAAACAGTGGGTTGAGTTTAGGCACATCATCATTGAAAGGATAGAAGGATGTGCACAAGGAAGTGTCACCTGGAAATGCAGGTACTGGCAAGAAGTCAAGGCTAGAAATGTAAATTAAACTGTAAAGAAGTCATGTCTTAAGCCTTGAGAATGAATGGGAACAGAGAGTGCATTCAGAAAAGAGCAGACAACCTTGTTCAGACCCTTGAGTGACACTCAGACAGGATGAGAAAAGGAAAAGAAGACATAAAATATGCCTCAAGGGGAGACAAAATAGGGCATTGCTGTGCTTCTGAAGCCGAGCAAGAGGAAGAGTGCATGAAGGACAGATGGTAGACAGTGTTACACATACACAATTGTGACTATGACCACTGATCATTCATGAAGCACATTTGCATATTAATGGATGTGAGTGAAGCAGACACTTGTTTCTTCTGGTTTAGCACTACTTTTCCCAAGATCACTGGACACAGTAGTCCTCTTTCAGGACACTCAGAGCACACTCAGAACACAGTCTAGCCCAACCTCAAATACCTGGTAGACCCCAGGTTCCAGGATGATGTCCCAGATTTCCCAACAATTAATGCAGCATTTTCCCAATGCATCACACCGAATGCCTTGAACTCTGCAGGGGAACAGCATTATATAAATCTAAACGTCAGGAATGTTAAACATCCTCGACAGCTGCAGCTAGAAATGGCCATGAGGTCAGCCCACATCTGGTCTGTCTCAGAGCCTCCCCAAGCAGGCTGCCCACCACCCCCATCTACCCCCACCTACCCCCACTCCCACCCCAGCCCTCTCAGGAAGAAGAGCAAAGAGATAAATAACTCCTTGAGAGCACTCTTCCTTTCTCTACTTTTGCTGTCTTTTTGCCTCTTCTCTCACAGGGTTTTCCCTGATGAATCCACCATGTGCCTCAAATTATTTATTTCTCTTTCCAGAATTTCAACAATGGATGGATCAAAGTACCACATTTTTTCACAGCAGACTCTTGAAATGCCAGAGGTCAGAATCATTATGTGCTGGGACAAAAGACAGGGTGAGGGGCTGGAGAGAAAGCCTTGGCCTGGAGGAGCTGTTTACCAGGGAACCCAGGCAAGCCCTGGGCGTGGGCTGTGGCCCTGCGCTTTGCTGGCTGGCTGGGTCTGGGTGGCCTGCAAACATTCGCCTCCTGCCTCACCCCACCACCACCCAAGATGAAGCTATCTTTTCTGGCTCCTCCTTCTTTTTAGTAGAAATTGTGCCAGGTTGTATGGTCGGAAGGAAAGGACCTAAGGGTATAAACCTCTCAGCAACCATGATCCTTATAGGACTTAGTGAGCTATTTAGAGGTATCTGAGGGAATCAGAGCCTTGAGAACCCAGTAGAAACATCACTGTTTATTGACTACTCAAAAAGTCATGATTTAGAGCAGGGTTCACAAACTATGACCTGTGGGCCAAATCTAGCTGGCCAACTGTTTCTGTAAATAAAGTTTTATTGGAACACAGTGTGCCCATTTGTTTCTATATTGTCTATGGTTGCTTTTGCCCTACAACAGCAAAGCTGAGTAGTTGCAACAGAAAATACATGATTCACAAAGCCTAACATATTTACTCTCTGGCCCTTTCCGGAAAAAGTTTAATGGCCTCGATTTAAAAGGTATGGCTTAGAATATGCCGGCTCTTCCTCTCCCTGCCCCCATTCCCATCACACACACACACACACACACACACACACACACACACTCCTGTCCTCCCATCTATGTGTGATGACTTATCTTTGCTTCTAGTCTTGAGTCTCTCTCTGTACCTTCCACACCTTGTGTGTCCCTGTCAATCTTTACTTTTTCATCTCTGGCCCTTCTTGGGTTGATTTCTCTTTACTCCTCCCTGCCTCATCCATTTCCATTAATAACTAATTATATATAAAAAAGGGGTGTTGTTTTCTCATTTGTTGAACTTATTTAAAGACCTGTTCTAATTATGAAAGTGAATGAATAGGAGCTTTGTATTCTCTGAGGGGAAAAAAGAAAGAAAATATAATTGTGCTTTAGTTCTGTAGTCCTCAATTTTTTCCCATTGTGGTTCAATGGTCCATGGTAGAAAAGGTTCCTCTTACACACATATCTCTATATTTTTAAAAACATCCTTAAAGAATGTCATTGTGCATACTCTTTAGTTCCAGTTACCTGAGAAACCGTAGACAGCGACCCTGAGAAATTCTAGCCCACATTTGTAATCCAAGTTAGGAGACATTAATTGGAAGCATGATTCTGTAATATCTTTGTCTGGGAGAGTTTCGGTCACTTGAGAGGTTTTCCACAACTGAGCAATTATGGGGTCACAAGAGAAATTCAGCAACAGTGGTTTCACTTATTACAGCACTCATCACGGTCTAACTTATATGATAATTGCGAAGCTATGAGCAAATTGAGAACTGAGAGCATATCTTACTCATTTTCGTAACCACCACTCTCCCAACCTATCCAAGGACCTTGCTAAGTAGCTGGCGCATAGTAATAATGAGCTACCATTAATGAAAGTTGCTTCTTTGTGTCACAAATGTGTTCAGTGATTTATGTTCATTTTTCATTCTAACAACTACTTTGCCAAGTAGAAGTTATTAGTCTCATCTTACATACAAGGAAACTGAGGCTCAGAGAAATTAAGTGGCTTTCCCAAGCCCTTGTCCTGCTATGGCAACAGTCTCAGTACCTGTTTTCCAGTTCCTAGGTCTGGATCTAACCTTGATGGCCTGACATTGACCCTCTACCCTGACTTTTACCCTCCAGTCTCTGGCCCAGCATTAGGCTTCCCTGCACTTCTCTCCCTCCTCATCCACTTGTTGCTCCCAGTCCTGGTTCCTAGGAGAGATGAATTCCTCTGGGTCAGCCAAGAAGAACTAGGAGAGTCTATCAGTCAATCCATAGACAGGCAGTAGGACCACAGTCCTCTTTCAACATTTCTAGGAAAAAGGAAAGGAGGAGCCAGAGTCTCAGCCCCTGCAAACTCATCAAGAGGTGCAGCCTTATGAGGATTTTTCTAGCCCAGCTGATAACAACCTGGCAAGTTGGGAGCCAGAGGCTGCATTCTAACTGACCCATCCTTCTCTGTCTACCTCATTAGTTACCATGCATGCTCAACCGCTAAGCTCTCCATGCCCTATATGAACACAGCCAAAATGATAAGGGCTCTGCAAATGCCCTAGCTATCTTCCTACTCCTACCCTAGTAGCTTTGCCCAAGCAAGGTCAGATGGAGTCCCAGGATGTCTACTGTTAGGAGCATACCATGCAGGGACCACACCAGCCCCCAGATGTGAGCAGCAGGTATTATACCTGGAGGCACTAAGTCTCTCCACCGCTACAGCCAACACTGGTACATGCCCAGTCTCCACAGTGTTCTTCCTCCCAAATTGGCAGAGAATGCTGACTGCTCTGCACACCTGCCATCCCCATGCCCAGAGAATCTGAAAATGGTTTACTGCTCTCATCAATCTGAATTCTTACATCCCAGTAGCTCATCTGAAGGTGGGGCTGCTGCCAGGGACAAGCACTCAGGGTTCTGGCTGCAGACACTGGCTTCCATCATCAAGTGGATCTAACCCCACCCCCAGCAACCACCAGCCCCCTGTCCTTCATCCTGCCCACTCTTTCTCTCCAGGAGAATCAGAGAAGCTGAAATTTGTAAGGAATTTATGTATCACCTAATTATAGGATCTTAAAAATAAGGGTCATGAATGGATTTCCAAGAATGGAAATGGATTCTTTTTCATGAATCTCCTAAAATTATATGAAAAAAGCCTACACACACACACACACACA
>NW_012106609.1:1036861-1039395 GCF_000951045.1 Mandrillus leucophaeus
ACACAGTCAACCTTTGATATGTGTTAGTTACTACTACTCTCATTATATATAGATACAGGACTACCTGATGCTCGCGTGTGGAATGTTAGAGCTAAAGGAAACTTAGTTACCACCATTTATGGACAATGAGATTGGGGCACACCATTAATCAACAAAACAGTCCAGGCCAGTGCCACAAGGGTTACAAGCAATAGGCCTAGAATCTTTCTGCCACCCGTGATCAGGTGTCCTGAAGTTCTGTTCAAGCCAAAAGGAAGCCACAGGACACCTTCAAGTAGTAGGAGGGCTCTCAAAAGTACTTGTGATGGTTAATCTTATACATCAACTTGGTTAGGTAGGCTGTGAAGTCCAGTTGTTAAGTAAAACACCAGTCTGGGTGTTCCTGTGAAGATTCTTTTATAGATGTGGTTAACATTCAAATCAGTAGACTTTGAATAAAGCAGATTACCCTCTATAATATGGGTAAGTCTTGTGCAATCAGTTGAAGGCTGTAACAACAAAGACTGAGTTTTCCCAAAGATGAAGGAGATTTCCTCAAGACTGAACCATAGACATCCTGCTTGAGTTTTCAGTGGGCTGCCCTGAGGAATTTGGGCTCAAAACTGAAGCATTAACTCTTGCCTCAATTTCCAGCTTTTAGGTCTACCCTACAGATTTCAGACTTGCCAGCCCCCACAATCACATTAGCCTATTCCTTAAAATAAAGAAATAAATCTCATACATATCCATGTATATACAAAATATTATATGTATATATACTACATATGTAATACCACAGATATGTGCTATTGTATATATGTGTGTGTGTGTGTATTATATATAGTGTGTGTGGGATGTGTGTGTGTGTGTGTGTGTGTGTAGTATTGGTTCTATTTCTCTGGAGAAATCTGACTAATAAACACCCTTCTTAGGGGAACAGAGCAGTTACCTTGTATGGCTATTTCTTATGCCTAGAATGATATGCCAGTGATGTCTGCTATTTATTTGGCAGCTCTTGCCACTGTTTTTAAGTACAATTGCCACCTAAAAATCACTCAACCTCAAAACATGTACAGGATACCCAAGATGTTCCTATCCTGGCTAGATCTCACAGGAGATGTGAAAGACCTGCAGAACATTAATTCACACCCCAGGTAAGAAGCAGTGGCAGAGAGCACCACAGTGAGAGTGGACACGCCCTGATGTGCAGTGAGGCTATACTGCTGGGGAAGGTCAGGGAAGGAACAACAGCCAGATGAGGCCCTCAAGGGAAAGGGATTTACAGTGCGCTTTGAAGGTCTAAGATTTGGACAAAAACAGGGGTCTTATTTCAGTCTGGACCAGAGAGGCCACGTGGAGATTCAGACGATGTGACTCCTAGACCAGGACAAGCCAAACATGAAGTTTGCACTTTGTTCCACAGGCAAAAGGAAGACATTGTACATTTTGAAGAAATATTATGAAAGAGATTTCAACCAAGATGAGTGTAGCAGCCACATGCTACAAGTCTAGAAATAAGAGGCTCATCTCAGGAGGGGCAGACGTGGTGTGAAGCAGTCAGACCTGCAACCAAGTCCTAAGGAAAAATGGAGAGGAAGAAGGGCAAACAGTGGGTTGAGTTTAGGCACATCATCATTGAAAGGATAGAAGGATGTGCACAAGGAAGTGTCACCTGGAAATGCAGGTACTGGCAAGAAGTCAAGGCTAGAAATGTAAATTAAACTGTAAAGAAGTCATGTCTTAAGCCTTGAGAATGAATGGGAACAGAGAGTGCATTCAGAAAAGAGCAGACAACCTTGTTCAGACCCTTGAGTGACACTCAGACAGGATGAGAAAAGGAAAAGAAGACATAAAATATGCCTCAAGGGGAGACAAAATAGGGCATTGCTGTGCTTCTGAAGCCGAGCAAGAGGAAGAGTGCATGAAGGACAGATGGTAGACAGTGTTACACATACACAATTGTGACTATGACCACTGATCATTCATGAAGCACATTTGCATATTAATGGATGTGAGTGAAGCAGACACTTGTTTCTTCTGGTTTAGCACTACTTTTCCCAAGATCACTGGACACAGTAGTCCTCTTTCAGGACACTCAGAGCACACTCAGAACACAGTCTAGCCCAACCTCAAATACCTGGTAGACCCCAGGTTCCAGGATGATGTCCCAGATTTCCCAACAATTAATGCAGCATTTTCCCAATGCATCACACCGAATGCCTTGAACTCTGCAGGGGAACAGCATTATATAAATCTAAACGTCAGGAATGTTAAACATCCTCGACAGCTGCAGCTAGAAATGGCCATGAGGTCAGCCCACATCTGGTCTGTCTCAGAGCCTCCCCAAGCAGGCTGCCCACCACCCCCATCTACCCCCACCTACCCCCACTCCCACCCCAGCCCTCTCAGGAAGAAGAGCAAAGAGATAAATAACTCCTTGAGAGCACTCTTCCTTTCTCTACTTTTGCTGTCTTTTTGCCTCTTCTCTCACAGGGTTTTCCCTGATGAATCCACCATGTGCCTCAAATTATTTATTTCTCTTTCCAGAATTTCAA
>NW_012106609.1:1039445-1041245 GCF_000951045.1 Mandrillus leucophaeus
GTGTTCTTCCTCCCAAATTGGCAGAGAATGCTGACTGCTCTGCACACCTGCCATCCCCATGCCCAGAGAATCTGAAAATGGTTTACTGCTCTCATCAATCTGAATTCTTACATCCCAGTAGCTCATCTGAAGGTGGGGCTGCTGCCAGGGACAAGCACTCAGGGTTCTGGCTGCAGACACTGGCTTCCATCATCAAGTGGATCTAACCCCACCCCCAGCAACCACCAGCCCCCTGTCCTTCATCCTGCCCACTCTTTCTCTCCAGGAGAATCAGAGAAGCTGAAATTTGTAAGGAATTTATGTATCACCTAATTATAGGATCTTAAAAATAAGGGTCATGAATGGATTTCCAAGAATGGAAATGGATTCTTTTTCATGAATCTCCTAAAATTATATGAAAAAAGCCTACACACACACACACACACACAGAGAGAGAGAATTGTGTACTGTTGTTGGGTGTGTTCACAGCTTTCAAAACGTTTTCAGAGGGGTTTATAGCAAAAAAAAAAAAAAAAGAATTAAAAAGTTAAGAACTAGTGATTGGTTTTGGAGATGCAAAGCAAGACACCCTCCCCACTCGCACCACCAAATAAAATCGTCTCAGGACTTACGCTTCACCAAAGTTCCTTAACTGTCTTTCCTCTCCCTTTTTATTCCTCCCTTTGATGTCAAAAAGAGATGCAACAGGGGGTATAATCTAATTAAAATATGGACAAAAGTTGTCCCTTTCTGACAGGAAGTTTCTGATTCCTAAAATATGCTCCCGTAGCCCATAGAAAGGCCTTTGTAATTTGGGGATCAACTGGGAAGGACACCTTGTCCATCAGACCTGACTGGCCAGCATATTTTGTCCTCACTGTCCATCTCTCTTCTCCACATAATGACACCACCATTGGGAATCAGCAGTGGGATGAGGGAAGGCATGAGAAAATAGAAAAAAGAGGGGAGAAGACTCTCCTCCCTCAAAGGAAAACAAAGCCAGAACACTCGGCTTCCATCTCAGAATGTCGATTCTGTCTTCCATTGCCCTTGAGTCAGAGCAGCCCTGCAATCACTCCCTTGGGCTGCAGCATCCCTGCTGGTACTCCCCTGGGCCAGACCAGGTCTTCTTCTCCTAGTACTGCCCTGGGCTGAAGCAGTTCCACAATCGCATCTCGGGCTGCAGTGGTCCTGCTAGTGCTTCCCTGGGCAGAAACAGCTCTTTGAGTTTTCCCCTGGTATGCAAGTGTCCTGAAAATGCCCCCCTGGGCTGCAGCAGTCCTTCTGGTGCTCCTATGAGGCAGACCAGTTCTTCTGGAGCTTCCTGGACAACAGCAGTCCTCTTGATGTTCCTATGGAATGCAGCACTCTTGCTGATGCTCCCCGAAGCAATCCAATTTTGGGGGTGCTCTCCAGGATGCAGTAGCTCTGCTGGTACACCCTGAAGTACAGGCCCTGCTGGTGCCCCCATGGGCCAGAGATTTTTCTGGTGCTATCCTGGGCTGCAGTGGTCCTACAATTCCTTTCTGAGCTGCAGTAGTCCAGCTGGTGCTTCCCTGGTTCATAGTTTCACCACCACTCTTAGCTCATGGCCCATTGATGGTGCTTTTATTTATTTATTTATTTATTTATTTATTTATTTATTTATTTATTTTATTGAGACAAGGTCTTTCTCACCATCCAGACTGGAGTGAAGTAGCACGATCATAACCCAATGCAGCCTCAAACTCCTGGACTCAAGGGATCCTTCTGGCCTCAAGATTCTGAGTAGCTTGGACTATAGGTGCATGCCATCATGCCAGGCTAATTTTTTACAAAATG
>NW_012106609.1:1041665-1047483 GCF_000951045.1 Mandrillus leucophaeus
GCTTTATCTATCTGGCATCACAACGGGTGTTGCTGTTGTTGCTGTTGTTTTTGATACTTTTAATTTTTTTAAATCACTTATCCAAATGTGTTCTTTGGAGAAAAGCAGCATACCTGTAAAGATAGGAAGAACATCGTATTGGTAGGACAAGATGGAAAGGAGAACACATTTACTTCTATTGAGCAACCATTCCGTGCCAGGCATGCTACAAGGCACTTTACCTATGTCCTAAATGCCACTTATCAGTGGATCAGTGTCATAGCTGGTTCCTGATCCACTTGTTTATTGGACCCCTTTGCCAAATAACAGAAACTCAACCCTCCTCTCTTGGATTTCATGGACGACCTCCAAGTGTGGAAAGGGGATTATTCTCAAATATGATTTACACTGCTGTCTATGCACCTCCCTGCCCTCTACTCCACTCCAGCCGCTACCCCAAACCTCCTTCTTGGCCATCACTGTGTCACTCTTCTCTTTGCTTTGATTCTGCCTACATTTACTCACTGCACCATCAACACTCCATTTGACCAATAAAACTCTTGGGCCAGCTCTCCTTTTCACAGATGCCTCCTGGGTATCCCTCTCCACATGCTCTGGATCCCCATCACTCTTACACCTCCAGGACCAGTCCACCATCACTGTTTCACTGTTCTATTTAGGTGGCCACCCTTGACTGCTTAGGGCTCTCCATGCTCACACTCCATGTTCAATGAGGTTGCCAAAAAGCGTGACCAATTTTCCCAGTTTGCCCGGGACTAAAGGGCTTCCTGGGTCATGAGACTTTCAGTGCTAACCCTGGAAAAGTCCCAGGCAAACCAAGATGGTTGATTACCCTGTGAGGTCAACCAGTAAGTGGTAGAGCTTGGATACAAACCCAAGTGTATTCAGCCTCCAATCCTTTGTTCTTTCAAAGCATCAGTCTGCAAAATGCTGTATATGTGTTTAACACATAGAGCAGAAACATGCAGGACAGTGACTATCAAATGAGACCTGCTTTTCTCTGAAGAATGTGACATGTGGGCTGAACCTATTCCATACGCTGCAAATAATTAATTGATAAAGTTAATATATTACCTTAGGGTAACCATATGTCCTGGTTTGCCTGGGACAGTCCTGATTTGCATCTGTTCTGCCAACAAAATTATTAATAGCACTCTTTTTTTCAGTCTCAAAAGTATCCTAGATTGGACAATAAATTATACGGTCACCCTCACCATCATATCCCAGAACCAGCTGATTAGGCTCTTGATTAATAGGGTCCTTCCCCAAGACTATAACTAAAACCCAGCATGGTCTCCCCTGCTATCGACAGGGCATGTTTGCCCTGCAGACCAGTCACCTAGAAAAAGCAGCATTTCTCCAGGCCCATCTCTCTCAGTTGATTGGAGCTCACATAGCCAAAGGAGCAAGCCCTCCCCTGGCTTCCAAGCAGAAGCCAGCCCAAGGAATCAGTCCTCACATCACTTCAAAGAAGCAGACCTGGCATTAATTGGCACTCTGCAAAGATTTATGCACTATACATCATTATCTCCAGCTGAGAAACTAGACAGATATAGGGTATACAGCAGGTCCTTTAGAAAAAGGTGTCTTGACAGATCTTTGAACCTAAAATACATTAAGTAATTGGGACACCCACTCAGGGACATGCAAGATAAATGACCCGGTTTATAGAGTACCCACACCCTTGGCTGCCTGTCCCTCCCCCTCCTCCATTTTCTCCTCTTTCTTTTCCCAGTCTTCCTTAAGAGCCTCCTATGGCATCTCCTTGCTCATTAGTAGCTCCACAAAAAGACAAATTGGGGCAGAGAGAGAAGAAGAGCATATTAGTCACCGAGAGTAGGTTAGATGGGAGAGGAGGTGGAGTTGAATGGTTTGAAGGAAGTTTAACCCAGCTGGTAAATTTCATTTATTTAGGCTCTACCAGTAATCCTAGTCTTCTAATTAACAGGAGCTAGAGCTTTAGAGTTAACATATGTGTAAACTTCCTAGGATGTGGCCTGGAGCACAGTAGGTACTCAATACATGGTGGACATCAGTAGTGTTGAGACCTGTCAGTAGTTAAAGCAACCAATGTGGCTACTGTGAAACTCTAACATCAGAAGAGTTCATGCACCAAGCACTGAAAGTCACTTGGTGCCCAGTCCAGTCCCCCTGTCTTATCAGAGTACCTCACCTATCTTATCAGAGCATTCAGAGTGAAGTCACAAACTCATCTATGCTCCTTCCCTTCCTCTCTTCCTGCCTCCTCCCTTCTCCCTTTCTCTCTCTCCCTCTCTCTCTCATACACATCCCCTCCTCCCCACACCTTCCCCCCACACACACACACTTCTGCACCAGGGGCTGTGAATTCAAGAGACAGGTTGGGATGGGAATGGAAAGATCACTGTACCAGAATGTCCTGATTCTGCTCCCATTGCAGTTCAATGAATATTTTCACCATCTGACATTGTGCACAGGATATGAAGATGATGAGGACACTGTTGCCATCCTCTGGAGTCTCACAATGAAGCAGGAAACATTCAAGTAAATAGCCCATCTCAATCATAACAAATATAAGTACAATGATAAAAACAAGCTCAGGACACTGTGGGAATGCAGAGGTAGGCCCCTCGGCCTCCTGGGATGGAGATCAGGGAAAACTTCTTGGAGAAATCATGCCCTTGGTGAGCTTAAAGTCATTTAAAAATGAGCCAGGAAAGAGGGAGGAAGCCAAACTCCTCAGACCCAGAGGTGGGAAGTATCATGAGATTATAGAAAAACAAGACTATGTATGTTTTAAAAAATTGACCTATCAGACATTCTTATTTTTAACTTGTAAGATAATGGTTTCAAAGAGAAAAGCCCTTAGGAGCATTCCTGATTCTAAGAGAATCTTTTATACTGGTTGAGTTCATTATAATTTGATCAATAAGGTCATGGTCGCAGGTTATCATAAGTTTGGTAAAAAAAAAAAAAATCAACTTCCTGTAGCAATCTTAAATTACAACTTTAAAGAAACAAATTTAAAGTTTTACAGTAAATGTTCTAACATTCTAAATGAAAATTTTTTTTCAAGGTTACCAGTTACAAGTTAGCAGGACTTGGAACTATTGAAGAAATCTTTTAATATGATAGGAAATCTATCTTTGCCTCTTTCAGTAAACTTATTTTAAAACTCAGTTTTATCACAAGATACAGAATAAGGACATGTTAACTAAAAATTTTGGTCACTGGTATATAAATATTCACCAAGTTTCTTACCTTTTTTTCTGAATGAAGAGTTGTAGTTTATCCATTGACTCGCATTTTCAAAAACACTTGTATCAAGAGCTTCTCATGTTTTCAA
Source organism: Mandrillus leucophaeus (assembly GCF_000951045.1). NCBI lineage: Eukaryota > Metazoa > Chordata > Mammalia > Primates > Cercopithecidae > Mandrillus > Mandrillus leucophaeus. Next base: position 1,044,991 of record NW_012106609.1, read on the forward strand.
AGTTCCTGCTAAAAAATTCTGCCCATTGGCAAAACTTAATTCTTTTTGAAATAAGTGATTATTTATTGACCTCATTATTTGGGGAAGAACTTCTTAAGATAAAAACAAGACAAAAATCGCAAAAGGTCAAAGATTTTATCACATACATATTTCAAAATTTGGATTTAAAAATAAAATCTCACAATTAAAAATCCAACAACAAATTAGGAATATTATTTGCAATAAATATCACTGACAAAGAGGAGGTATTATACATCTATGGTAAACTTATGTAAATGAATAAACTAAACAGTAAGTCTCAAACAGGTAAACAGTCAAATGTCTTGATAATTTGCAAAATAAGAAATGACTAGTAAACATGCAAAAGAAGTATATTCTTCCTTAATAACCTATTAACAGAAATCACAGCTGTTAAATATTATTTACCTGCCAAATGTGACCTTTTTACGGAGAATGTGGTAAAATGGTGTTTGCTGTTGTTGTTGTTGTTTGTTGTTGGAGACAAGCTTTCACTCTGTCGTTCAGGCTGGAGTGCAGTGGCCCGATCTTGGCTCACTGCAACCTCAGCCTCCTGAGCAACTAGGACCACAGTCGCATGCCACCAGTCCCAGCTAATTTTTTAAAAACTTTTATTTTAAGTTCAGGGACGCATGTGCAGGTTTGTTATATGGTTAAACTTGTGTCATGGGGGTTCATTGTACAGATTTTTTCATCACCCAGGTATTAAGCCTGGTGTCCATTAGTTATTTTTCCTGATCCTCTTCCTCCTCCCACCCTCCAATAGGCCCTAGGGTATGCTATTCCCCTCTATATGTCCATGTGTTTTCATCATTTAGCTCCCACTTATAAGTGAGAACATAAAGTATTTGGTTTTCTGTTCCTGCCTGAGTTTGCTAAAGATAATGGCCTCTAGCTCCATCCATGTTCCTGAAAAGGACATGATCTCATTCTTTTTTTCATGGCTGCACAGTATTCCATGGTGTATATGTACCACATTTTCTCTATACAATCTATCATTGATGGGCATTTAGGTTGATTCCATGTCTTTGCTATTGTGAGTAGTGCTGCAGTGAACATTCGCAGGCATGTATCTTTATGATAGAATAACTTATATTCCTTTGGGTATATACCCAGTAATGGGATTGCTGGAACAATTGGTATTTCTGCTTCTAGATCTTTGAGGAATCATCACACCATCTTCCACAATGGTTGAACATTCTCACCAACAATGTATAAGCATTTCTCTTTCTCTGCAACCTCACCAGCATCTGTTATTTTTTAATTTTTCATAACAGCCATTCTGACTGGTGTGACATGGTATCTTACTGCGATTTTGATTTGCATTTCTCTAATGATTAGTGAGTGATGTTGAGCTTTTTTTCATATACATGTTGGCTGCATGTATATCTCCTTTTGAAAATTGTCTGTTCATGTCCTTTGCCCACTTTTTAAGGAGGCTGTTTGTTTTTTCTTATAAATTTACATTCTTTATAGATGCTGGATGTTAGATCTTTGTCAGATACATAGTTTGCAAATATTTTCTTCCATGTCAAAAGGCTTTTCTGCATCTATTAAGAAAATCATGTGGTTTTTGTCTTTATTTCTGTGTATGTAATGAATCACATTTATTGATTTGTGCATGTTGAACCAACCTTGCACCCCAGAGATAAAACCTACTTGATCATGGTGGATAAGCTTTTTGGTGTGCTGTTGGATTCAGTTTGCCAGTGTTTTGTTGAGGATTTTTGCATCAATATTCAAAGATATTGACCCGAAGTTTTCTTTTTTTGTTGTATCTCTGCTGGGTTTTGGTATCAGGATGATGCTGGTTTCATAGAATGAGTTAGGGAGAAGTCCCTCCTCCTCAGTTTTGGAATAGTTTCAGCAGGAATGGTGCCAGCATGTCTTTGTACATCTGACAGAATTTGGCTATGAATCCATCTGGTCTTGGACTGTTTTGGGTTGGTAGGCTATTTATTACTGACTCCATTTTGGAGCTCATTATTGGTCTATTTAGGTATTCAATTTCTTTCCAGTTCAGTCTTAGGAGGGTGTATGTGTCAAGGAATTTATCCATTTCTTCTAGATTTTCTAGTTTTTATGTATATAGGTGTTTATAATATTCTGATGGTTATTTGTATTTCTGTAGGGTCAGGGGTAATACCTCCTTTGTCATTTCTGATTGTGTTTATTTGGATCTTCACTCTTTTCTTCTTTATTAATCTAGCTAATGGTCTATTTTATTAATTTTTTTCAAAAAAAAAGTCCTGGATTCATTGATCTTTTGAATGGTTTTTCCTGTCTCAATCTCCTTCAGTTCAGCTCTGATTTTGGTTATTCCTTGTCTTCTGCTAGCTTTGGGATTGGTTTGCTCTTGGTTCTCTAGTTTTTTTAGTTGTAATTTTGGGTTGTTAAATTGAGATCTTTTTAACTTTTGATGTAGGCATTCATTGCTATAAATTTCCCATTTAACACTGCCTTAGCTGTGTCCCA
>NW_012106609.1:1047533-1053072 GCF_000951045.1 Mandrillus leucophaeus
CATTCTGACTGGTGTGACATGGTATCTTACTGCGATTTTGATTTGCATTTCTCTAATGATTAGTGAGTGATGTTGAGCTTTTTTTCATATACATGTTGGCTGCATGTATATCTCCTTTTGAAAATTGTCTGTTCATGTCCTTTGCCCACTTTTTAAGGAGGCTGTTTGTTTTTTCTTATAAATTTACATTCTTTATAGATGCTGGATGTTAGATCTTTGTCAGATACATAGTTTGCAAATATTTTCTTCCATGTCAAAAGGCTTTTCTGCATCTATTAAGAAAATCATGTGGTTTTTGTCTTTATTTCTGTGTATGTAATGAATCACATTTATTGATTTGTGCATGTTGAACCAACCTTGCACCCCAGAGATAAAACCTACTTGATCATGGTGGATAAGCTTTTTGGTGTGCTGTTGGATTCAGTTTGCCAGTGTTTTGTTGAGGATTTTTGCATCAATATTCAAAGATATTGACCCGAAGTTTTCTTTTTTTGTTGTATCTCTGCTGGGTTTTGGTATCAGGATGATGCTGGTTTCATAGAATGAGTTAGGGAGAAGTCCCTCCTCCTCAGTTTTGGAATAGTTTCAGCAGGAATGGTGCCAGCATGTCTTTGTACATCTGACAGAATTTGGCTATGAATCCATCTGGTCTTGGACTGTTTTGGGTTGGTAGGCTATTTATTACTGACTCCATTTTGGAGCTCATTATTGGTCTATTTAGGTATTCAATTTCTTTCCAGTTCAGTCTTAGGAGGGTGTATGTGTCAAGGAATTTATCCATTTCTTCTAGATTTTCTAGTTTTTATGTATATAGGTGTTTATAATATTCTGATGGTTATTTGTATTTCTGTAGGGTCAGGGGTAATACCTCCTTTGTCATTTCTGATTGTGTTTATTTGGATCTTCACTCTTTTCTTCTTTATTAATCTAGCTAATGGTCTATTTTATTAATTTTTTTCAAAAAAAAAGTCCTGGATTCATTGATCTTTTGAATGGTTTTTCCTGTCTCAATCTCCTTCAGTTCAGCTCTGATTTTGGTTATTCCTTGTCTTCTGCTAGCTTTGGGATTGGTTTGCTCTTGGTTCTCTAGTTTTTTTAGTTGTAATTTTGGGTTGTTAAATTGAGATCTTTTTAACTTTTGATGTAGGCATTCATTGCTATAAATTTCCCATTTAACACTGCCTTAGCTGTGTCCCAAAAATTCTGGTATGTTGTATCTTTGTTCTTATTCATTTCAAATCAAAGAATGTCTTGATTTCTGCCTTAATTTCATTATTTACCCAAAAAACACTCAGGAGCCGGTTATTCAATTTCCACATAACTGTACAGTTTTCTGTGAGTTTCTTAGTCTTGATTTCTAATTTGATTGCACTGTGATCCAAGAGATTGGTTGTTCAGATTTCAGTTCTTTTGCACATGCTAAGGAGTGTTTTATGTTCGACAATGTGATCAATTTTAGAGTATGTGCCATACGGCAATGAGAAGAATGTGTATTTTGTTGTTTTGGGATGGAGAGTTCTAGAGTTCTATAGATGTCTGTCAGGTCCATTTGATTCAGTACTGAGTTCAGGTCCTGAATATATGTTAATTTTCTGCCTCAATGATCTGTCTAATACTGTCAGTGGGGTGTTAAAGTTTCTCACTGTTTTTGTGTGGGAGTCTAAGTCACTTTGTAGGTCTCTAAGAACTTGCTTTATGAATCTGTGTGCTCTTGTGTTGGGTGTACATATATTTAGGAGGGTTAAGTCTTCTTGTTGAATTGAACCCTTTACCATTATGTAATGCTTTTCTTTGCCTTTTCTGATGTTTTTTGGTTTAAAGTCTGTTTTGTCTGAAATTAGGATTGCACCCTGCTTTTTTCTGTTTTCCATTTGCTTGGTAGATTTTTCTCCATCCCTTTATTTTGAGCTTGTGGGTTTCATTGCATGTGAGATGGGTCTCTGGAAGACGGCATACCAATGGGTATTGGTTCTTTATCCAGTTTGCCACTCTGTCCCTTTTAATTGTGCCGTTTAGCTCATTTACATTCAAGATTCGTATTGATATGTGTGGATTTGATCCTGTCATCATGATGTTAGCTGGTTATTAAGCATACATGTTTATGTGGTTGCTTTATAGTGTCAGTGAGTCTTTGTAGTGACTGAACAATCTTTACATATTTAGTGCTTCCTTCGAGAGCTCTTGTAAGGCAGGTCTGGTAGTAATAAATTCCCTCAGCATTTGCTTGTCTGAAAAGGATCTTATTTCTTTTTTGCTTATGAAGCTTAGTTTGGCCAAATATGAAATTCTGGGTTAGAATTTCTTTTTTTAATTATTATTATTATACTTTAAGTTCTAGGGTACATGTGCATAACGTGCAGGTTTGTTACATATGTATACTTGTGCCATGTTGCTGTGCTGCACCCATCAACTCATCAGCACCCATCAACTCGTCATTTACATCAGGAATAACTCCCAATTCAATCCCTTCCCCCTCCCCCCTCCCCATGATAGGCCCTGGTGTGTGATGTTCCCCTTCCCGAGTCCAAGTGATCTCATTGTTCAGTTCCCACCTATGAGTGAGAACATGTGGTGTTTGGTTTTCTGTTCTTGCAATAGTTTGCTAAGAATGATGGTTTCCAGCTGCATCCATGTCCCTACAAAGGACACAAACTCATCCTTTTTTGTGGCTGCATAGTATTCCATGGTGTATATGTGCCACATTTTCTTAATCCAGTCTGTCACTGATGGACATTTGGGTTGATTCCAAGTCTTTGCTATTGTGAATAGTGCCGCAATAAACATACATGTGTATGTGTCTTTATAGCAGCATGATTTATAATCCTTTGGGTATATACCCAGTAATGGGATGGCTGGGTCATATGGTACATCTAGTTCTAGATCCTTGAGGAATTGCCATACTGTTTTTCATAATGGTTGAACTAGTTTACAATCCCACCAACAGTGTAAAAGTGTTCCTATTTCTCCACATCCTCTCCAGCACCTGTTGTTTCCTGACTTTTTAATGATCGCCATTCTAACTGGTGTGAGATGGTATCTCATTGTGGTTTCGATTTGCATTTCTCTGATGGCCAGTGATGATGAGCATTTTTTCATACTTTAGGAATGTTGAACATTGGCCCCCAATCTCTCCAGGTAGGGTTTCTGCTGAGAGGTCCACTGTTGGTCTGATGTGTTTCCTTTTGTAAGTGACCTGACCTTTCTCTCTAGCTAGCTTCAACATTTTTTTCTCTCATTCCAACCTCAGAGAATCTGATGGTTATGTCTCTTGGGGATTATCTACTTGTGAAGTATCTTACTGGGGTCATCTACATTTCCTAAATTTGAATGTTGGCCTCTCTAACTAGGTTGGGGAAGTTCTCATGGTTGATATCCTGAAATATTAGTTTGGTGCAAAGGTAATGGCAATTTTTGTCATTGAAAGTAAGGCAAAAGACAAAATTACTTTTGCACCAACCTAATATGTTTTCCAAGTTGCTTACACTCTCCCCATCTCTTTCAGGGACACCCATGAGTCATAGATTTGGTCTCTTTACATAATCCCATATTTCTCAGAGGTTTGTTCATTCCTTTTCATTCCTTTTTCTCTATTCGTGTCTGACTGTCTTATTTCAGAAAGCCAGTCTTCAAACTCTGAGATTCTTTCTTCTGCTTGGTTTATTCTGCAATTAATACTTTGATTGCATTATAAAATTTTTGTAGTGTGTTTTCCAGCTCTATCAGGTCTATTACATTCTTTTCTATACTGGCTATTTTGTCTGTCAACTCCTGCATTGTTTTATTATGATTCTTAGCTTCCTTGGATTGGGTTTCACATAGTCCTGCATCTCAATGATCTGTGTTCCTATCCATATTTGGAATTCAATTTCTGTCATTTCAGTTATCTCAGCCCAATTCAAAATCCTTGCTGGGGAGATGGTGTAGTCATTTGGAGAAAAGAAGGTTGGCTTTTTGCTGCCAAGGTTTTTGCACTGGTTCTTTCTCATCTTTGTGGGCTTATGTTCCTTCAATCTTTGAAGTTGCTGACCTTCAAATGAGTTCTTTTTTATTTTAACCTATTTGATGACCTCAAGGTTTGATTGTGGTATAAGGTGGATTCAGCCTACTGGCTTTACTTTTGGAAGATTTTAGGGGGCCAGTGCTCAGCTCCCAACTCCTGGACCGTGTGCTTTAACTCTGGGGTCTTATATGGGGCCCCAATATGTTTTCCAGCTCCTTGAGGTTAGGAATCCACTGCACTGGTAGAACTATGATGCTCCTGGACTGCTGGTCACTGCAATCTGATGGATGGTGTTTAAGTGTTTTGTAGTGCAGTGACATCAGGATCTATCCTTGTTTGCACATGCACATAGCAGTGGCAGTGGCCACATGGCAAGTTGCACACTCATTGGCTGCAATAGGGTGCTAGCAGGTGCCAGAGTGCCTGCCTCCATGTGGGTGTTCACCACAGTGGCAGAAGCAACACAGCTCAGGAGGGCAGGGGGGCCCTGCTGGCAACTCTGTGTGTAGTGGTGCTGGTAATGGTGTTGGCATGGTGGTGAACCACTGGCAGACACAGGTCTGTGTGCCTTCTCTGTGAGCTGAAGGCAGAATTGGTCTCACTCAGGGTGAGGGAGGGTCTGTGTTCTCCTTGCCTAGTTTCACTTTTGCAGCAGTGTTGGCACAAGGGCAGGGCACTGGCGTGGGCAGGGTTGGTTGACTCTGTGCCCACCAAGGCTCCAATTGCAATGGCAGTGGTGAGAGGAGGAAGGTGGGCTGCACTCCCACTGCAGCACTGTCAGGGCAGGGTGCATGACACATGCATGCTGGCAACACAAGGAAAGCAAAACTCACCTGTTCACATATGTTCCAGCAAGGCAATGTGGAGGGTTGCCATTGGCCCAGGGGAAGCTGCAGTGTGAGGAAGCAGTGGGCGGGCTGATGCATGGCCATGGTGGCCACCCCACTGGAGCTCTATGCTGGCTAGGCAAGGTCCACCAACATAGAAGCTATGATGTGGACCACTGAGGCACCCAAGGCTGCCTTGCAAGTAGGCACAGCCTGGCAGAGGCCAGTAAACAAATGGGGTGCTCAGGTTGGACTGGTCCCATCTGATGGGCAAGACCGCCCTGCAGAGTTCAGGTCCAACGGTTCCCCTAGGACTAAAGTTGAGCCTAGGGGATGGGCATCTCTGGCCATGCTCCACTACAGAAACTCCCACACCAAACCCTCTGGGCTCTGCATCAGCTGGCTTGCTGCCCCTACCACTTCTCTAACCAGCTCTCCCTGCCAACTTGAGTGTCCATGGTGGTCTAGGGGCCTCCTCCTGCCAGGATTCCAGTGGCCTGTGGTGAGAGTAAGTTGCTCCTTACCAGTTCAACTCCCCTGTTCCCCGAGAGTCACTGGGGGCCAGGGATGAGTCCCCATGCATGATAGCCCTGTGCAGGATTCCCAGCATGCTCCCGCTTCAGCCCAGCTTCTGTGTCTTCTCTCTGGCCACTCTTAGTGCCTTCTTTCAGAAGATCTTTAGGAGTACACCAGTCTTCTTTGTTCCTCAGTG
>NW_012106609.1:1055027-1188248 GCF_000951045.1 Mandrillus leucophaeus
TCATTTCAGTTATCTCAGCCCAATTCAAAATCCTTGCTGGGGAGATGGTGTAGTCATTTGGAGAAAAGAAGGTTGGCTTTTTGCTGCCAAGGTTTTTGCACTGGTTCTTTCTCATCTTTGTGGGCTTATGTTCCTTCAATCTTTGAAGTTGCTGACCTTCAAATGAGTTCTTTTTTATTTTAACCTATTTGATGACCTCAAGGTTTGATTGTGGTATAAGGTGGATTCAGCCTACTGGCTTTACTTTTGGAAGATTTTAGGGGGCCAGTGCTCAGCTCCCAACTCCTGGACCGTGTGCTTTAACTCTGGGGTCTTATATGGGGCCCCAATATGTTTTCCAGCTCCTTGAGGTTAGGAATCCACTGCACTGGTAGAACTATGATGCTCCTGGACTGCTGGTCACTGCAATCTGATGGATGGTGTTTAAGTGTTTTGTAGTGCAGTGACATCAGGATCTATCCTTGTTTGCACATGCACATAGCAGTGGCAGTGGCCACATGGCAAGTTGCACACTCATTGGCTGCAATAGGGTGCTAGCAGGTGCCAGAGTGCCTGCCTCCATGTGGGTGTTCACCACAGTGGCAGAAGCAACACAGCTCAGGAGGGCAGGGGGGCCCTGCTGGCAACTCTGTGTGTAGTGGTGCTGGTAATGGTGTTGGCATGGTGGTGAACCACTGGCAGACACAGGTCTGTGTGCCTTCTCTGTGAGCTGAAGGCAGAATTGGTCTCACTCAGGGTGAGGGAGGGTCTGTGTTCTCCTTGCCTAGTTTCACTTTTGCAGCAGTGTTGGCACAAGGGCAGGGCACTGGCGTGGGCAGGGTTGGTTGACTCTGTGCCCACCAAGGCTCCAATTGCAATGGCAGTGGTGAGAGGAGGAAGGTGGGCTGCACTCCCACTGCAGCACTGTCAGGGCAGGGTGCATGACACATGCATGCTGGCAACACAAGGAAAGCAAAACTCACCTGTTCACATATGTTCCAGCAAGGCAATGTGGAGGGTTGCCATTGGCCCAGGGGAAGCTGCAGTGTGAGGAAGCAGTGGGCGGGCTGATGCATGGCCATGGTGGCCACCCCACTGGAGCTCTATGCTGGCTAGGCAAGGTCCACCAACATAGAAGCTATGATGTGGACCACTGAGGCACCCAAGGCTGCCTTGCAAGTAGGCACAGCCTGGCAGAGGCCAGTAAACAAATGGGGTGCTCAGGTTGGACTGGTCCCATCTGATGGGCAAGACCGCCCTGCAGAGTTCAGGTCCAACGGTTCCCCTAGGACTAAAGTTGAGCCTAGGGGATGGGCATCTCTGGCCATGCTCCACTACAGAAACTCCCACACCAAACCCTCTGGGCTCTGCATCAGCTGGCTTGCTGCCCCTACCACTTCTCTAACCAGCTCTCCCTGCCAACTTGAGTGTCCATGGTGGTCTAGGGGCCTCCTCCTGCCAGGATTCCAGTGGCCTGTGGTGAGAGTAAGTTGCTCCTTACCAGTTCAACTCCCCTGTTCCCCGAGAGTCACTGGGGGCCAGGGATGAGTCCCCATGCATGATAGCCCTGTGCAGGATTCCCAGCATGCTCCCGCTTCAGCCCAGCTTCTGTGTCTTCTCTCTGGCCACTCTTAGTGCCTTCTTTCAGAAGATCTTTAGGAGTACACCAGTCTTCTTTGTTCCTCAGTGCCAGCTGTTCCACCTGGCTATGTCTAGTCAACCATCTTACTCTCTCTCTAAAAACTTAATTTTAATCAAAACTAAATCAAAGATTTTAGGGACTCACACTAACTTATTTTGACAAACCAAGACACACTTCCTCTCCTGTGAGTTGGGGATAATTGTCTGCACCCTCTATCCTTCGAGAGGAGTTTGTGATGATACAATATGAAAGAAATTTTGCAAATCATGATGCGTGAACATGAGCCATGGTTATCTCCCTGCCCTGATTATCTCTTTTCTTTATGCTGGGGGTGGTAAAAATACCCTGGGCAAAAATAAAGGCCTTCATTGGGAAAGGCGAGAGTTCTATGAGCAGTCAGAATTCCAGAAAGGCATCCTCTTGACTAGCAGTGGAAAGCCACTAAGCAACCCTCGATGAATTCCTGTCCCCAGGCCCAGATTCTTCTCTTCCCTCCCATGTCCTGATCTCTTTTCTCTGCTCCTCATCCTTTTCTGCTCTAGTAGCTGAGGCCCTTCAATAAACCCTCTTTCCTACTGAGTGTGTCCCACCTTCAGAGCCCTTCCACACTTTTTCACCAGTCCTGTTGTTCTCAGCTGCCTTCAAGAACTTACCAAACCACCTGCCCCAACTCTTGTTTCCCCAGGTATGTGAGCTCAGTTCCACCCGGTGCCCACATGTTGGGGCCCTGAGCCCTTAAAATTTGGGGGGCACAGGTCTCTGGTATATTCTGAATGCCATCCTCACTGCTGGCATCTGTGTGGATCTGGCAGCCTATGCCAAGGCTTGATTTGTTTCCATAGTCCAGAGCCTGAAAGAGTCTGCAAGCCTGAAGAAACCTCCAGGTAAGAGAAGATTTGTTGCTCTGCACCTCCTCCACAGAGTTTACCCCCTTGACTGGTGAAATCCATCCAGGACCACTGAAATCATTTCCTAACCTGAAAATCCATCTGCCTCAGAGATAAGTATGCCACCAACCAGCTTTAGTTCTAAATAGTAAGAATGTGTGTGTGTGTGTGTGTGTGTGTGTGTGTGTGTGTGTGTGTGTGTGTGTTTCACCCAGTCACAGGCTGTCACGTTGTTTACTCAAACTTATCTAAATCTTTGGCCAGAATATACCCTTGATATCAGTGGGTTCACCTCCCTGAGAAGTTTGGAGCAGGACACAGGAGCCCAGGAAACATTTTAGAAATGAAAAATAAAAGGACAATTGATAAAATGGAGGAGAAACGGGTTGACACAAAATTGATATTAAGTGGGCATGGTGACACACACTAGTAGGACCAGCTACTCAGGATGCCAAGGTGGGAGGATCACTTAAGCCTGGCAGGTTGAGGCTGCAGTGAGCTGTGATTATGCCACTGCACTCCAGCTGGGGTGACAGACCGAGATCCTCTCTCAAATTTTTATATATATATAAAATATATAAATATGTATATATAGCAATGGTAGAAGTGAGATCTGAAGATACAAGTTATGAAAATGATGAGGAAAGAAACCACAATGATAACAGTGTAGAGGGTTGGAGGTCTTAAGAAGGAAGGCCAAACTGACACCCTCTTACTGCCTGCAGGGCAGGTCAGGGACACAGTGAAGACTGGGCACCAGCTACTATGCTATCAGGTTCAGAAGCTGACTATAGAGATAGAAAATGTTTTTTATCAAGATCAGAAAGAAAACATTACAATGGACTCTGGCTTTGGAAAACTTAGAGTTCTCTATGGATAATTTAATTGGCTATCCTGAGCAGTCCATGCAAAGAGTTCTGTCACTGGAGGGACTCAAAAGTGCCTAGTGGGTGACTAACCATATGTTCTCTAAGAAATCTATCTTGTTTGGAGGAGACCGTCAAGTGTTGGAGACAGGACTGTACATTGAAAAGAGATACAGCCTGATCTTTTTTTCCATCATGTCGTATTTTCTGGACAAGAAAGGATGAAAGCTAAAAGAACAATTTGTAAATCATCTAGGCAATTGAAGCTACATGCAAGGAGCAGGCTATTTAGAAAAGCAACGAGAGCAGGAAAGCAAAGGTCTTCCCTGTGCCAGGGCAAACAAACGGGACTCTCATGCCTCCTGGAAACAGAGCCCCTTGGAGAGTTGGAGCCAACAAGGCAAGGCAGAAGAATCAGCCTGAACACAAAGCAAAGCTAGCATGTGGCCAGAAGTTGGTGCTTTACCTGCTTAGACAACAAACATATAGCCCTCTACCAGACCTACAGGATGTGATCCCCCTTCCCCTTCTTCACTCTCCCACAGAACTATCCCTCTTCATCTCTTCTTTAAGGTAATGGTTTTCACATTGTGTCACCATTTGCCAGTAGGCACTATTAGTTATCAGAGAAGTAGAAAGTATTTTGTAGTTAATATTAAAATATCTAAGCATTAAAATATATGTTTTCTTAACTCAGAAGAGGCCAAGGTTATTTCCACGATAACATCATTTTCACTCCCCTGCTCTACTAATCAGATCTTGTTGGTTGGAAAAGACAAAAATTTCACTCACACTAGCTTAAGCCAAAAAGAGGATTTATTTAAAGGTTATTGAATAGTCCAATTACCAATACTGTGTAACATATTATCCCTTATTGAATAGTCCAATTACCATTACTGTGTAACATATTATCCCCAAACCTGGTAGGTTAAAGCGACCACTGTATCAACCATTTTATCATGCTTATGAATTACATGGGTTGGGAATTTGCATAGGACACAATAGGAATGGCTCTGCTCCATGATGTCTGGGGTCTCATCTGAGAAGATTCAATGGCTGACGGTGACTCACTGGTTGGGGGCTGGAACGATGTAAAGATTTATTCACTTACATGCCTGGGTGGCTGATGTTAACTGTCATCTGGGACCTCAGCTGGGGTTGTCAACCAGACCATCTACACATGGCCTCTACATATGGCCTGAACTTCCTCACAGCATGCGAGTCTCACAATAATGGAGCATCTTACATGGTGGATCAGGGCTCCATGCAATTTTTCCAACTAACAAAGTTAAAGTTGTATCACCTTTTATGACTTGTTATTGGAAGATTCATAATGTTCCATCAGCTGTAGTGTTTGGTTACAAGCAAAACAAAGTCTACTCAGATAAAAGGAGAAAGGAAATGTACCCTACCTCTCAGAGGGAAGGGCATCAAAATAATTTTCAGACATGTTTTTAAACCATCACACTGGGCTCTCTTGTGTAACTGTGGGAACTAGGGGCTCAAACTGACAGCACCATCTCCTTCTCTTTGCATGCTGACTTCTTTGGCTTCCTTCTTTCTTACTGCAGACTGGCTTCAACCAGAGAGCAGAGAGAAGACATCTAGAAATACATAGCACAAACATGACCCCTGGAGATCCCTCTTTATTTTCTTGGGCCATTGTCAGAAGGGAGATAGCCTTTATGAGATAAGCAGCATCCCCAAATAGCCTCTGCAACATTTGTCATCCAGTATGCTCTCTTGAGTCCAAGAGCAATGGTAGACTGACAGTCAGACACAGTGGAGTTACCAGTATCTTATATTTTATCATATATATGTTCAAGTCAAATTCCAATGGTTGGGAAAAGGAAAATAGTTCAAAGTTCTGCTTTTGGGCACCAACTGAATTTTACCCTGAATTATAATATGGATATACTTCCTTCTCTCAACTTTGAATGCCTTGAGGAGCACATGATACTAATGTTCAATATATATTTTATTGAATTGATGCATAAATGAATATTCTAAGTGGATATAAATGCATTACTATTTAACATGATAGGAAATCCCAAGTTATATGAACCGTGAATATGTTTAAGATTAAATAAAAATACATCAGTGTATACTGAAATATTTAGTATATTTCTTTGTATCTTATTTAAGTGGTATTTTCTTCATTAATAAATACATTAAATGCACAAGTTTGATTAAAATACTTATTTAAGTTCACTTTTAGTAGCAAACACTAGCAACTTAGTAGTGACTCGGCACAGTCCCTGATTTTATTAAGGTAATCAGCCACCACTTTATGTTCAATTGAAAGGAGATAAATTCTCTTTGGAGAAAGATAATGTCAACATACATTCATCAAAATATTGTAACATGTTAAGAAGAATTGAAAAGAAATTAATGCTAGAATTGAAAATGTAAAATCTCAAAATTCAGAACACACTGGATGAATTCACAAAGGTGAACTCAAAGAGCAGTAGAAAATATGACTAAAGTTCAAAGAGAAAAAAAAAACACAGCTTTAGGAAACAAAAATATAAGCCAATAGAAAATCCAAATTAAAGTACATAAAGAAAAAAGAAGATAGAAAAACACAGAAAATATTGTTAAAGAAATGTGGGAAATGGTGAGAATGCCCCCACATACATGTAGCTGGAGAGCAAAGAAGAGGATGAGACAGAAACAATATGAGAAAAGAGAACAGTCAAAATGTTTTCAAAGTGATAAAAGACAGACCCACAAATTCTACGTGCACTACTAATACTTAAAAGAAACAAAGTCAAAGGAAAGTACACTTAGACACATCACAGTAAGACCATTGGCAGGAGAGAGAGAGAGAGGGAGAGAGAAAAAAATTAAGATATTAAGAATGGCTAGAAGGTAAAGATACATTACCTTCAAAGGATAAACAATAAGATGGCATTTGATTTTGCAACAGAAATGATAGAAGTTTGAGGACAATGGAACGATTTTCAATTATGCCAGGAAAAAAAGCAAATAAATAATGGCCAACCTAGAATTCTGAACCTTGAGAAAATATTCTTCAAAAATTAATATGAAGTAAAAGTGGTTTGGGGCAAACTAAAAGTAGGAGGGATAGACATCAATCCTGTGTTTAAAGAAATAGAGAAAAGAGGCAGAGCCAAACAGAAACCTTAATTGATTTCCTTCCCCACAGCAACACCAAATTGAACAACTATCCAAACAAAAAAGCACCTTCATAAGAACCAAAAATGAACTTAGGTACCAGTTTGGCCACAGTGAGATAGAGCATCAAACAAGCTCTTGGGGTTGCAAATTCTTAGCTTGGCTCTTAAACAGCATTTCTAAAGCTGTTCTGGGCCAGAGGGGAGTCTACTGCCATGAAGGGTGAGTCCCAGACCTGGCAACCTTCACCATAAACTGACTGAAGAGACCCTGGGCCTGGGATGAACATCAGCAGTAGCCAGGCAGTACTTGCCATTGGTCTAGGGTGGTGGTGGCCATGGGGAGAAACTCCTCTGTTTGTGGAAAGGGGAAGGAAAAGTCAGAAGGACTTTGTCTTGTGGCTTGGATGCCAGCTTAACTCAGCCACAGTAGAATAGAGCATCAGGTAGAGTTCTAAGGTTTCTGACTCCAAGCCCTGGTTCCCAGACAGCATCTCTGGGCCTGCTGAAGACCAAGGGGAAATCATCACCTTGAAGGGAAGGACACAAGCCTGGATGGCTTCACCACGTACTGATGGTAGAGCCCTAGACCCTTGAATGAACATTGGTGGTAGCCAGCCAGTGTTTACCATGATCCTAGGATAAGATCGATTGCTATGCTGGCTTCACATCTCATGCAGCACAGTTCCATTGAGGATGGCCACAGGAGTGCTTATGTCATCCCTCCTCCAGCTCCAGGCAGCTCAGCACAGAGAGACTCTTTGTTTGGGAGAAAGTAAGGAAAGAGAACAAGAGGTTCTGCCTGGTGATCTGCATAATTTTTCTGAGTCTCATCCAAGGCCACCAAGGTTGTCCCTCTAGGAGGCTGAAAGAGCCATAGCATTGCTGGTCTTGGGATGGCCCCTAAAGCAGATAAACTGCAGTGACCAAAAACTTAGGTCACAACACCAAAGTCTCTTTAATACCTGGAAAGCCTTCCAAATAAGAATGGGTACAAACAAGCACAGACTGAAAAGACCTCAGTAAATATCTAACTCTTCAATTCCCCAACACTGACAAACATCCACAACCATCAAGACCATGTAGGAAAATACGACCTCACAAAATGAACTAAGGAAAGCACCAGTGACCTTTCAGACAGAAAATATGAAATAGCTGTTTTGAGAAAACTCAACAAAATTCAAGATATCACAGAGAAAGTATTCAAAATTCTATCAGATAAATTTAACAAAAATATTCAAATAATTAAAAATAATCAAGCATAAATTCTGGATCTGAAAAATGTAATTTGACACAATGAAGAATACATCAGAACCTCATTATAGCAGAATTGATAATGCAGAAAAAAGAATTAGTGAGCTTGAAGACAGCCTATTTGAAAATACACAGTCAGATAAAACAAAATTTAAAAAAACAAAAAAAAAGCATGAATTAGGCCTACAAGATCTAAAAACTACCCCCAAAAGGGCAAATCTAAGAGTTACTGGCTTAAGCAGGAGGTAGAGAGAAATAGGGGTAGAAAGTTTATTCAAAGAGATAGTAACAGATAATTTCTCAAACCTAGAGAAAGATGTCAATATTCAAGTACAAAAAGGTTACAGAACACGAAGCAGATTTAACTGAAAGAAGACTACCTCATGACATTTAATAATCAAACTCCCAAATATCAAGGATAAAGAAACGATCCTAAAAGCAGCAAGAGAAAAAGAAACAACATACAATGAAGCTTCAAAACATCTGGCAGCAGACTTTTCAGTGGAAACCTTACAGGCCAGGAAAAAGTGGCATGATATATTCAAAGTGCTGAAGGAAAAAAAACTTTTATCCTAGAATAGTATCCTCCAAACATAAAGGAGAAATAAAGACTTCCCCAGGCAAACAAAAGCTAAGGGATTTCATCAACACCACACCTGTCCTGTAAGAAATGCTAAAGAGAGTACTTCAATCAGAAAGAAAAGAACATTAATGAGCAACAAATAATCACCTGAAGGTACAAAACTCACTATTTACAGCAAGCTCAAAGAAAAACACAGAATATTATGACACTGTAATTGTGGTGTGTATACTACTTTTATCCAAAGTAGAGAGACTAAACAACGAACCAATGAAAAATAATAACTACAACAACTTTTCAAGGCATGGTAGTATAGTAAGATACAAAGAGAAACAACAAAAAGTTTTAAAACTGGGGGATGAAGTTAAGGCATAGAGTTTTTATTAGTTGTGGGGGATAAAGTTAAGGCATAGAGTTTTTAGTTATTTTCTCTTTGCTTATTTGTTTGTTTGTTTATGCAAATAATGTTGTTATCAGTCTAAAATAATAGGTTTAAGATAGTATTTACAAGCCTCGTGGTAACCTCAAACTGGAAAACATAACAACGGATACACAAAAAATAAAAAGTGAGACACTAAATCATCACCAGAGAAAATCACCTTCACTAGAGGAAGACAAGGAAGAAGGAAAGAAAGAAGGAAGAGAATACCATGAAACAACCAGAAAATAAATTACAAAGTGGCAGGAGTAAGTATTCAGTTATTAATAATAATATTGAATGTAAATAGATCAAGTTCTCCAATCAAAAGACATAGACTGGCTGAATGGAAAAAAAAGACAAAACCCATTGATATGTTGCTTACAAGAAACACATTTCACCTATAAAGACACACATGGACTAAAAATAAAGGGATGGAAAAAGATATTCCATACCAATGGAAACCAAAAAAGAGCAGGGGTCAGCCAGGCACAGTGCCTCATGCCTGTAGTCCCAGCACTTTGGGAGGTCAAGGCAAGTGGATCATTTGAGCCCAGGAGTTCAAGACCAGCCTGGGCAACATATCAAAACCCCATTTCTACAAAAAACACAAAAGTTTGCTAAGTTTGGTTGTGCACACCTGTAGTCCTAGCTACTTGGGAGGCTGAGGTGGGAGGATCACTTGAGCCTGAAAGATCGAGGCTGCAGTGAGCCAAGCTCTCATCACCACCCTACAGCTTGGGTAACAGAGTGAGACCCTGTCTTTAAAAATTAAGTAAATAAATAAAAGATCAGGAGTCACTATACTTACATCAGACAAATCAATTTCAAGACAAAAACCATAAGAAGAGACAAAGAAAGTAATTTTATAATGATAAAGGGGCCAATTCAGCAAAAGGATAGAACAATTTTAAATATATATACACCCAACACTGAAGCACCCAGATATATAAAGGAAATATTATTAGAGCTAAAGAGACGGGCCCCAGTACAAAATAGCTGGACACTTCAGTGCCCCATTTTCAGCATATTTAAGAGAGAAAATCAATAAAGAAACATCAGATTTAACCTGCACTATAGATCAATTGGATCTAATAGATACTTACAAAACATTTCATCCAAGAGCTGCAGAATACACATTCTTTTCCTCAGCACATAGATCATTCTTAAGGACAGGCCATATGTTAGGTCACAAAACAAGTCTTAAAACATTTTTTAAAATTGAAATAATGTCAAACATCTTCTCTGATCACAGTGGAGTAAATCTAGAAATCAATAACAAGAGGAATTTTGGAAACTATACAAATACACGGAAATTAAACAATGTGCTCCTGAATGACCAGTGGGTCAATGAATAAATTAAGAAAAAAAAAAACGAGAATTTTATTGAAACAATTGACAATGGAAACACAACATACCAAAACTTAGGGGATATAGCAAAAGAAGGCCGGGCGCGGTGGCTCAAGCCTGTAATCCCAGCACTTTGGGAGGCCGAGACGGGCGGATCACGAGGTCAGGAGATCGAGACCATCCTGGCGAACACGGTGAAACCCCGTCTCTACTAAAAAATACAAAAAACTAGCCGGGCGAGGCGGCGGGCGCCTGTAGTCCCAGCTACTCGGGAGGCTGAGGCAGGAGAATGGCGTAAACCCGGGGGGCGGAGCTTGCAGTGAGCTGAGATCCGGCCACTGCACTCCAGCCTGGGTGACAGTGCCAGACTCTGTCTCAAAAAAAAAAAAGAAGTACTCAGAAAGAAGTTTATAGTTATAAGTGCCTACATTTAAAAAGAGGAAAAACTTCAAATAAACCATATAATGATATGTCTTAAAGAACTTAGAAAAGCAAGAGCAAACCAAACCCAAAATGAGCAGAAGAAAAAGCATAAAGACCAGAGCAGAAATAAATGAAATTGAAATTAAAACAAAATACAAATGATCAATGAAATAAAAAGGTGTTTTTTGAAATATGAAACAATATTGATGAACCTTTAACCAGACTAGCTAAGAAAAAAAGACAAAATATCCAAATAAATAAAGTCAGAGATGAAAAGGGAGACATTACAATATTGCAGAAATTCAAATATCATTAGACGCTAGTCAGAGCAACTATCTGCCAATAAATTGGAAAATCTAGAAGAAATAGATAAACTCCTAGACACATACAACCTCCCAAGACTGAACCAGAAAGAAACCCAAAACCTGAACAGACCAATAACAAGTTCAAAGATGTAATTAAAATTTTCCCACTAAAGAAAAGCCAGGGACCTGATGGCTTCACTGCTGAATTTTGCTAAACATTTGAAGAACTAATACCAATCCTGCTCAAACTGTTCCAAAAAATAGAGGCAAAGGGAATACTTCCAAACTCATTCCATGAGTCCAATATTACCCTGATACCAAAACCAGACAGACACATCAAAAAAAAAAAAAAAAAACATACTGTAAGCCAATATCCCTGACAAACATTGATGCAAAAATCTTCAACAAAATACTAGCAAACCAAGTTCAACAACACATTAGAAAGATCATTCATTGTGACCCAGCGGTATTTATCCCTGAGATGCAAGGATGGTTCGACATACACAAATCCAACAACATCATACATTATATCAAAAGAGTGAAAGAGAAAAACCGTATGATCATTTCAACTGATGCTGAAAAAAGCATTTGATAAAATTCAGCATCCCTTCATGATAAAAACCTCAAAAAACTGGTGTTGAAGTATTATTACTCAACATAATAAATGCAATATATGACAGACCCACAGCTAGTATCATACTGAATGGGAAAAACTGAAAGCCTTTACTGTAAGATATGAAACACAATTAGGATGCCTGCTTTCACCACTGTTATTCAACATAGCACTGGAAGTTCCAGCTACAGCAATCAGGCAAAAGAAAGAAATAATTAGAAAGGAAGAAGTCAAAGTATCCTTGCTTGCAGATAATATGATTTTGTATTTGGAAAAACCTGAAGACTCCACCAAAACAATATTAGAATTGGTAAGTTCAGTAAAGTTGCAGAGTACAACATCAACATCCAACAATCAGTAGCATTTCTATATGCCAACAGTGAACAATGTGAAAAAGAAATCAAAAAAGTAATCCCATTTACAATAGCTACAAATAAAATATTTCTGAATTAATTTACCATAGAAGCCAAAGATCTCTACAATGAAAACCACTAAACATTGATAAAAGAGATTGAAGAGGACACCAAAAAATATAAATATATCCCATATTCATGGATTGGAAGAATCAATATTGGTAAAATGTCCATACTACCCAAAGCAATCTGCAGATTCCATGCAATCCCTATTAAAATACCAACAACATTCTTT
Source organism: Mandrillus leucophaeus (assembly GCF_000951045.1). Lineage (NCBI taxonomy): Eukaryota > Metazoa > Chordata > Mammalia > Primates > Cercopithecidae > Mandrillus > Mandrillus leucophaeus. The sequence continues at coordinate 1,067,130 of NW_012106609.1, forward strand.
ACAGAAATAGAAAAAACAATCATAAAATTTGTGTGGAACCACCAAAGACCCAACCAAAGCTATCCTGAGCAAAGAAATAAAAACTAGAGGAATCATGTTATCTGACTTCAAATTATACAACAGAGCTATAGTAATAGAAATGGCATGGTACTGGCATAAAAACAGACACATAGACCAGTGGAGTACAACAGAGAACCCAGAAACAAATCCATACATCTACAGTTAACTCATTTTTGACACAGGTGCCAAAAACATACATTAAGAAAGGGACAGTCTCTTCAATAAATGGTGTTGGGAAAACTGGATATCCATATGCAGAAGAATGAAACTACACCCCTCTCTTTCACCATCTACAAAAAAAAAAAATCAAAACTATTAAAGACTTAAATCTAAGACCTTAAACTATGAAACTACTAAAAGAAAGTATTGGGGAAATGCTAATATCAAGTTTAAAAGCTTCTACACAGCGAAGGAAACAATCAACGAAGTGAAGGAAAAATGCACAGAGTGGGAGAAAACATTTGCAAACTATCCATCTGACAAGGAATTGCTAACCAGAATATGTGAAGAGCTGAAACAACTCAATAGGAAAAAAATCTAATAGACCAATGAATAAATGGACAAAGATCTGAATAGACATTTCTCAAAAGAAGACATACAAATGCCAAACAGGAACATGAAAAGGTGCTCAACATTATGGATCATCTGAGAAATGCATGCATGTCAATCCCAATCCAGTCATTTCTTTAAGTTTGCAGCTTTGTTTGATGTTTGTAACAGTCATTAAGTCGTCAAGAGAAAATCTTGAATGATGTTTATAAAAACTGTTTACTAACAAAGTGTGTCAATTCAGATTCCCTGTGAAGGAGACACCAAGATGAAATTAGACATGTCAAAGATTTACTAAGGGATGTACTTGTGAAGGATAAAAGGGAAGAAGAGCAGAAGAAGGCATGAGAAGTTTCAGACCACGATATAGGTCTAGCAGCTGCGTAAGGAAAGAAGTAAGGAAGTACTCGGTTAGAAAAGTCACAGATCACAGCACACTTCTGAGAAAATTTCTAGCAGACTAACAGGGAGTCTCCAAGCAAAGCTGTCCTTCAGAGGAATCTCATGTTGCACAGAAATGAGCTGGCACTATTGTACGATTCCATGTTGGACAGGAGGGAGTCTGCCAAGCTCATTTGTTGGCTAGGAGCTGTGCAGAGGAAGCATCAACTCAGCGTTCATGGGGGCAGCAGCTGGAGGCTGTCAATCAACTGTGCCCCCTGTAGTAAGTTCACTTGAAAAAAATCTGAATGCTGTGTCCCATGGCCACCACAGTTCAACCCCCACACAGATTCACTTCTCCACTCATTTTCAAGGAGCAATTACTCTATGGTCCCCTTGGATTTCTCTTTATATGAGAAAACTTAAAAGGATGAGGTTAGTGGGATGAACCATAGGCCCCAGTGCTGCAGTTGATCTCAAGGCCGTAACTAGTACTCATCCTCTCCCTCCTACACTATGCATTCTAAAATCCCCTTATCCTCAACTATTGCCTTGGCAAGACTTGGTGGCTTACATGATAGTATGACACCAATCATCATTCTGAAGAAATCTGAATCACTGCGAGTCATTCCCTTGTCAAGCTAGAGTTGCTTCACGTCCACTCACAGTTACAACTGGACAAGGGAGTACAAATCAGGAAACACCTAAGTGAGTTGCCTTGGTTCCACAAGCATTCCTCCTTGCCCCAGTTTTGTAAAAGCAGCCTTCCTGCCAATCAGGGTCAATTACTCCTGCCAATGTACTTCTTTTCCTGCCTGCTGGTCCCTGGGTACATAGAGTTCAAAGTGCCCTAGCTACAGCATAACTCGTTTAATGGGATCATTACCCTGTCCCCTGACAAGAGGGCACTTTCATTGGGAAAAAAGGCCTCCAATCCTACAGTGCCCATAGTTTCAGGGACAGAAAGCACAAAATTCCCAAGTGGGTTGTTGAGAGTGGTGATAAGTGGGACTACTCCTGCTTTTGAGTCTTGTTTCCTGGACATATATATATCCTTCCTATTTAGGACACAGAACCAAATAGAGGTCTGACTGAATACACAAACTACATGTTGAAGGCAGACACCCCATCTATCCAGACTGCTGCCACTGCATTCATGAGGGCAGCAGCTGGGGGCTGTCAGTCAATTCTCCTCCCCTCCAGCAGGTATTCTTGAAAGGGATCCAAGTGGTGCACCTCCATAACCACCACCATAGCCAAGAAAGGGCCAAAAGTGTTGTAGAATGGTTTCTAGGCAAACAGCTCAACTTTAACTATTTCCACAGTTGTTCCATAACGAATTACTCCAAATTGTAGTGGCTTAAAACAAACACCATTTTATTATATCTAATTATTTTGAAGGGTAGGGATTTGGGCAGGATTTGCTGGGTAACCCTTCTGCTACACAAAGTATTGACATACCACTTAATGCTATCAGCTAGTGGATGGACTGGTCTGGAGGGTCCAAGACATTTTCACTCACAGGCCTGGCACCATGCTTGGTGTGCATGGGAGGAAAGCTGGGCTCAGTTAGAACTATTGATCTCAGGGTCTACACATGGATAGTCCCACACAGCAGCTCCAGAGTAGCAAGACTTCTTACGTGGTAGCTCACGACTCCAGGGAACAAGGCAGAGGCTGCACGGCCTTTTCTGAGCTTAGCTTCAAAAGTCACAGAACATCTCTGCCACTACACTCTATACGTCAAAGTAGTCAGCCTAAAAAGGGGGCAACACAGAACTATGTAGAACGGAAGCAGGGCCAAAAATGGGTGCCCATATTTTAAACACATCAAAAGGCTAACATTTTAGTTAATTAAAAGAACCGCTTACTCGAAGCACCTCAATTGCCAACACTGCCAGTAATACATTGTGTCACCATAATCTAAAATACCTATAATTACACAAGGGAATAACAAAATAATCTGTTCAATTAATGTATGAATAAATGTTTATTACAATCAGAAGACAAGGGAATGAACCAGTTTGTCTTCCGACACTGATGCCTGCCTCTTTCATGACAAGAAACCCTCTTCTACCATTCCCCTGGTCCCTTGAGTGAAGGAAAGACTGTCACAGCTGCCATGCTCTCCCTCCTCCCACTCCCAGTCTCACCATATGGATCACTTTGTGAGGCAGAGCTGCAGGGTTTGCTCACAGGTGTGGCCCCTCTGGTCTGGCCGTACACTGAGCCTCAGTGCTTCTGTTAACTGCGAGCAGTCCCCAGTGTGTGCACAGCCCAGACACACCTGAGGTCACATGCACTGGAATACAGCTTGAGGCTCTGATTCCCAGTCCTCCTCAAGACAGGATACAGTCCTCAGTTCTTCCAACTATTGTTTTTGAATTGTTGTTCTTGGTCCCAAGGCTTATTTTCCTTATTGCCCCCTGAGGACAAATGTCACACAGCAGACCTCACCCACATTAATCCTTTCATTTGTTTAGTGAATACTGATTGATCATCTGCTACATATCAAGCCCTCTGCTATATGCTGGGGACACAAGGGTAAACAAATCATCACCCGTACTCTCAAGAAACTTGCCTTGTAGTCACTGTTTAACATATAAACAGTAATTACAAAATGTTAGTTAATACCCAGAGAGCATGTATGAGCATAATACCCAGATACCCTGAGTGGTTTGGCACCTTAAGAGCCAAAAGAAGAAACAATGAACACCCTGTCATCTGTTTGCTCAACTCCACCTCCAGGGTTAGAGGCCAGTCTCCACATCAGCTCAGTACCCAGCAAGTGGGACTCCCATGCAGACCATGCCTGGGCTTCCCTCCCTATTCAGGGTGGGATAATAGCCCAACATGCTGTCTGCCTCAGTCTCTGAGTCAGGCCATGCTCTAGCCACCATGACATGCACACTGGCCTTTGCAGGTTCTCCACCCTCACCACCCCTTGTTGGGATACTGGGGCATCCTCCCAAGTATGCCCCAGACTTATGAAGCTACAAAGGTGGCCCAGTGTTGAGGCAGAGCACATACACATGGTTTTGTTTGGTTTTGTTTTGTTTGTTGTTTGTTTTTCAGAGACAGATTCTTACTCTGTCACCCAGGCTGGAGTGCAGTGGCATGATCTTGGCTCACTGCAACTTCCACCTCCTGGGTTCACATGGTTTGACTCTAGCTCTCAAATTTCATGGTGTGCAGTGCTGAGCAGTTTCCTTAACCTGTGTCTTAGTTTTGACATCTGTGAAGACAGAACTAACGTTTACTTGCAGGATGTTAGGTTTAAATTAGATTAGTGCTGTGGCACACATGGACCCCAACAAAAGGTAGATATTGTTTATTTTGCATCAATGACTAGGATGGTCAAATTTAGCAAATAAAAATATAGGTGGCCCAGTTAAATTTAAATTTCAAATGAACAACTAATTTTTTAATGTATGTTTCATGCAATATTTAGGACACATTTATACTAAAGTATTATTTGATTTTTAATTGAAATTTAATGTTTTTATTAAGGTATAGTTGACAAATAAAATTGTGTATATTTATATTGTACACTGTGATGTTTTGATTGATGACAGATAGATAGATAGATTGCAAAGTGGTTAAATCAAACTAATTAATATCCATCATCTCACATACCAATCCTTTTTTGTGATGAGAACATTTAAGATCCACTCTTTTAGCAATTTTCAAGTATACAATACATTGTTGCTAACTAGAGTCACCATGCTGTACAGTAGATCTCCTGAATTTTTTCCTCTTGTCTAACTGAAACTTTGTAGCCTTTTACCAATATCTCCCCAGACCCCCTCCCCAAGAGTCCCTGGTAACCACCCTCTCTACTTTCTGCTTCAATTAGTTTAATATTTTCAGACTCCACATACAATTGAGATCATGCAATATTTGTCTTTCTGTGCTGGCCTATTTCACAAAGCATAATGTCTTTTAGGTTCATCCATGTTATCACAAATGACAGAATTTCCTTCATTTGTAGGGCTGAATAGCATTGCACGTATATACACACACTTGTGTGTGTATACATATGTGTGTGTATACATATACATATATGTATATATACGTAAATACCATTGTGTTTTTTGGTAATGAATTCTTTTATATACCATAGTTTCTTCATATATTCTTCCATTGACAGACACCTAGGTTGATTCCACATCTTGGCTATTATGATGAACAGGGGAGTGCAGCTACGTCCTTGAGGAACTGCCTTAATTTCCTTTGGATGTATTCCCAGAAGAGGAACTGCCAGGTCATATGGTAGCTCCATTTTTAATTTTTTGAGGAACCTCCATAGTGTTTTCCATAGTGGCTGTACTAATTTACATTCCCACCAACAGTGTGCAAGGGTTTTATTTTCTCCATACTCTCACCAACACTTCTCTTTCATCTTTTTGAGAGAAAATCGAATTTTAACTAGGAATCCTATATTTTATCTAGTAACCCTATTTCACGATAATCTTGCTTTAGCTTAGCTACACGGTAACCTATGTGGAGTATTTAAAATCATTTTACTGATAGAGAAACTGAGATTCAGTGGCATTTAATAACTTGTCCAAAATCACACTGGTAATGAAGGGTAGAGCAGGATTCAGAATTGAGCCTCATGAATACCTCTTGTCCCTGCACTACCAGTGAGCCTCAGTTTCCCTTCTGGCCCAGGAAATCTCACAGAAAATCAGCTTTAGTGTGCTGTAACAGGCCTTTTCTCTGTGGAACCAGGATGTCTGTAAAGTGTTACTGGGAAAGCAGCCCAGAAGTAGAGACTGATAGACTTCCCACCAGGGCAGCTTCCTCATGGATGCCACAGAATGTTACAGGTGAAAGCCAAGGTTAATGCAGCCAGGGCAGATGGGCCTTTGCTGGTGCCTCTACCCCAGCCACATCCACACAGAGAGCTCATGGCGTGCAGGCCACAGAGGCAGCCTTGGAAACAAGCACCAGAAAATTCATAGCCCAGGCCTTTCTGGATCTGTCTGCCAGGAACTATAATGAATCTGCCTCCCTCCCGCCCCTGCAACGTCTTCCGGCAGAATTCAGAGGGCCCTGGAGAAGCCAATGGTACCTGCTGAAGGGGTTGACAATTGATTCTGGGTAGAAGGGAAATCCCACATGGGAAGATGAGAAAGTGACCTGTGGGATCCCAAGTGTACCACTTCCTGGTGAGAGGCTATAGGATACAAGACATGAAAAACAAACACCAGACTTCCTTCTCACTGGTGTATAAAGGAATGCATTTGTCCTCTTTTCTCTCCCTAGATTCTGACCTTCAAGAAGTCTGCCTCTCTCATAGATCTTCTCTCTCTGGCTTTACTGGAGTCACCTTCCTTACATGGAAGTCATGAGTGTGAGTCTTCTAGAAGGAAAGGTGGTCAGTGTAGGCCGGAGAGTTCAGGGCAGATGCACATGCTTGGTCCTGGGGCCTGTGTCTGCTTCAGGACACAGCGGGGATGAGGAGAGGAGAAAGCACCAGAGGGAGGCTCATAGTGAGAATGTTTGTGCGGAGGTGGCAAGAGGAAAAACATCTGGCTCCAGGGGAGCAGTCAAACACCAGCTGCAGACAGGCTGCGGGGACTCAGGAGGTTAGGCTGAGGGTAGGTCCTGGAGTCCACTCCTTCAGGCAACCCTGCCCTCCCTGGACCCTCTCCAGGAACACACAGCGGGTATCTTCCACATAGACCTCAGGTCAGCTTCATTCACCACTTAGTCAAACAGGCCAGGGAGCAGGTTGTGCTGGGGACCCAGGTGGGCATCGCTCCCCAGAGGTAAGAACGTTGACATTCCTGATCCTCTGTCTCAGTCTATTTTGTGCTGGGTAATGTGTAAAAAAACAGAAATTTATGTTTCACAGTCTGAAGGCTAGGAAATTCAAGATCGAGGTGTCAGCATCTGGTGAGGGCCTTCTTTCTGCATCCTGACATAGCAGAAGGCAGAAGGGAAAGCAGGGGACCAACCCTGTGTGCTCACAAGGCAGAAGAGCAGAAGGGAGATAACCCACTCCCACAAGCGCTTTTGGAGCAGCATGAATCCATTCATGCTCTCATCACCTAAACTCCTCCCATTAGGCCCCACCCCCAACATTGAGGATTAAATTTCCAACACATGAATTTTGGGGACACACTCAGACCATAGCATCCCCCTTTTCTTGATAACAGCTTTAATCCCATGCCTGTAGTAATCATCACCTCTGCATTGTATAATGTTTGTCAAGCACTCAGTCAATAGTATTTAGTAGAGGGTATTGGAAACTCAGCCTACCCGGGGAGATGACAATAATGAGTATAGATGAATCACAATCTACATACATTTTATTCATATTTTAAAGACATCTAACCTTTGTATTTCCTTTACTGGTAGCTTTTGGAGGTCCTCCGGGGTAGTTGGCGTTCTAGTTGTCACAATGCCTGGGAGGTGCCACCAGCATTCAGTGCCGGAGGCTGGGAATACTAAATGTCCTGCAGTTCCTGGAACAGTCCCGCACAAGGAAGAACTGCATGGCCCAAAGGCTGATAGCATCTTCTTGGAGAAACACTTGCTAGTCTCCTACAAGTTCTCCTCACTGTGGGGTAGTGGGAGCTATTGTGGGAGAGGCGAGGAGAAACCAAACTCAAAATTTGCCAATTCACAGGTTTTTTTCACCTTCTGTTCCACTTTACAGTCTCTTTTGGATGATTCAGTGTTTTGGGAGTACATGTTCCATTTTTAACATTTCTTCCCCTCCCTTTCTCTTCTCCAAAATGGTGTTAGTGTATATGAGGGCAGGGCGTATTCACTCTGTGGATGTGGGAGAGAAGAGATAGTCTGCCTAAATATGTGTGAAGAGACTCAGCGTCCTTGCATGTCTGAACATGTCTTACTTGAATTGCTCTTACACTTGAATGTAGCTAAGTTGCGTATGTCTGTATTTGCGTATGTCCCCCAAAAGCCTACCCTGAGACAAGGATGTGAGTGGAGGTAGTTTATTTGTGAGGCCATCCCAGGAAACCGGAATGAGGATGGGGTGTATTCAGACAGAAAAGAAGCAAAGTCAATCTAAGAGTGTTATTAAGGAAGCTCCCACAAGTTGGAGGCTCCATTCTTCTAGGACCACCTGAAAAGTATGTGGAATGTCCTTCTCCAATTGTCCTCCTGAAGGACACAAGCCTAGGGTGGTTGTCCACCAGCTCCTGTCACCAATTGGATGAGAGTTAGAGGGTTTCTCAAGGGCATTAACTAACCCCCCTCTTCAGGTTGGTCATCCAAAAAGATAAGGAGGGAGGATGTTACATGGAGATGAGTGAGCTCCTGTGGAAATGTCCACAGAGGTGGGCCAAGGGATGACATGGGTACCATCTGCACAATGTAGAGTTGAAACTTCCAAATGATTTCCCTTTAGAAACTAGAAGATATGATTCGTTCACTTTGAGCTTCCAGGATTAGCAAAGAACTCTAATGCCCATTGATTCCTATTCCTTTATAGGTAAACTGTTGCTTTTCTCTCTGGAAGATTTTAGTATTTTCTTCCATTCTTGAGGTTCTGCAATTTCACCAGTATGTATCCAGTTATGATTTTTGGCCATTCATTTTGTGTGTCTCTCTGTGACCCTTTTTAATTTAAAAACCTGTGAGGTTTTTTCAGGTCTACATTTTCTCATGTTTTCCTATTTCCCCTCTTCCATGCTCTCAGTGCTCTCCGTTTTTTTTTTTTTTTTTTCCTTTTCTTTTTTTTTCTTTTTTCTCTCCTGTTCATGAGTTCATTTTTTATCATGTAAGTCAAAAATAAAATACTACATTCCCCACCCCCCAACCATCTAAATGGACTTTCTCCTCAGCCGGGGTGCCTTTTTAAAATTTAACCTGAGAGACTGGTTCAGGCCATGACAGGAAGTGGGGGTTGGATGTGCCTCATTATACCTCTCCAGCATTAACCTCCACACAGACTTTAAGTTTCACAAGAAGCACTTTACAGCCTGTTCTCTCTGAAGCCTACTACCTGAAGGCTTCCTCTGCTAATAAGAACTTTGGTCTCCACAACCTCTTGTCTTAACCCAGACATACCCTTCTATTTCTCCCAGGTCTTTAGATAAACTCAATCAATTGTCAACCAGAAAATTTTTAAATCTACCTGTATGCTAGAAGCACCCCCGCATCTTCCACTTCAAGTTGTCCCGTCTTTCTGGACCACACCAATGTATTCCTTAAATGTAATTGATTGAAGTCTCCCTAAAATGTGTAAAACCAGGCTGCACCTCAACCACCTTGGGCTCATGGTCTCAGGCCCTCCTGAGGGCTGTGTCACAGGCCATGGTCACTCATATTTGGCTCAGAATAAATCTCTTCAAATATTTTACAGAGGTTGACTCTTTTTATCGACAATCCATATCCATTCTGCTATTCAGCATATCTATTTAATGTTCAAAAACATTTGGTGTTCCTGAAATCCTAACTGACCCTTTCACACCACTTGTCTTAACTGATGGTGTGCCAGCCCCTCATATCTGAATTTTAAACTGATCTTAAAGTTATTTTTCCCTTTCCATGAACACTAGCCATTTTATTTGTTGATTTTGGTCCTTCTTTTTAATGTTTGTTTTCTTTAAATGTTTGGATATTCTTAACTATTGTTTGTATTTGAATTGGAAATTCCTGTTTGCCTGAGTAAAAGTACTGATTTCAGCTGCCTTTGGTGACTTGGGGTGGGGTGGGAAGGAGGAGGACAGGAAGGTAGAGAGTAAGGTGTGCAAGGAAGTAGCTTGCTTCATGAGAAGCGGGGCTCCCGGCTCTCCCCTTCTCACAGGGGTGTAAGTCATCTGGAGTCATTTCTCTCCTTCTCTGGCCCAACTGTCCATCTGAGTCTCCTGGGTCAGGACTCTTGCTTCAGACAGCTGTGCTCAGAGTTTATTCTACGGGCAAATGCATGAATCAGCAATCCTAATTTTCTCTCTTCCTTGGCTGTCTGGAGTTACTTCCGGCTCTGTTCTGCCTCTCTGGGTTGTTTCTTCCCATCTGGAGGATTTATCCTGGGTCTAAACATCACCCCTGCTTTCTGCTCAGTAGGTGTGAGGAGGGACAGGGGCCTAGTGGGTTCAGCTATTCCAAATACAAAGCTTTAGGAATTAACCTGATTGTCCAGAAGTCCCTTCTGCTTTCTCAATTTGTTAAGTCTGAGCTTAAAATATTTCTGGAATTTCTATTACTTCTGCTACAGCTTTCTATTGTCTAAGTTTGGGGCTATGTTTTTGTTTTTTTTTTTTTTTTTGCTTTTTTTTTCTCTTCTGCCCTTATGTTTCTGCAATCTGATCCCATCTGCTTTCTATCTTCCAGGAATTTTTTCAAAATCTGTCTAAGGACAGTTACTTTTCTTGCTTCATAGGGCCATCATGGATTCCTTTACATCCTCCTCCTTTCATCCATTTATCTTATTAATCCTCACAATGATTCAGTGAAAAAGGTGCTTATTATTACCGTGTTTTTCAACAGGAAAACCGAGGCTCAGAGAAGTTAGATTAACTTCTCTAAGCTGTCACAGACGGAACATGGCAGTGCTGGAAATGACCTCTGGTTTATCTGACTTCTAGTGGGAGTAAAACTATTCCCTCCACTTGTCCACTTGTCAGGGATCTTCCTTATGTTTGCCTCTTAGTTCTTTCCTCCTATGGCTTGAGAGCTCCTTGAGCACAGAGGTTGTACAGGAGTCCTCTTTGTATCCCCTGCAGCACCTTGCACAGTGCAGAGAACCCCTAACAGGCAGTACGAGTCAATGGCAGGTTGTCCAAGGTCACAGGGCTAGAAAGTCAGTATTTGAACTCAGGAAATCTTGCCCCAGGGACTGTACCCATCTGAGTCATGCTGCCACTCAGATCTTAGGTGCCACCAACTTCCTCCCAAGCAACCCCTTCCTGGGAGGAAAGCACATCACTAGGCTAACAGCCAATCTGTACACTGGGAAGAGCACCTTTGAGGGACTTCCAGTGCTATGTTTTCTTACAAGTATAATGGCACTACTTGACTTTTTAAACCAAGACCATGTATTGTTTTGATAAAACAGAGAAGAAAAGAAACAAAAAGAAAAATAAGAATGCAGAATATGGGCCATCAGGGTTATCAGCAAACTACATGGATACAACAGACATTTGGAACGTGTTAAGCTTCTGAATGAGGAAGGGAGGGGGATTATGAACATGGCAAGACCACACCATAAGGAGGCAAGAAGCTGGGGTTTACGATCTGCCACTAATTAACAGTGTCACCTTCAACAAAGGGAATGATATGGGCTTCCATTTTTCCATTTATAAGGCAAGCTCATCTCTAAGGTCCCTTTAATTCTGACGTCTGATTATTTTAAATTAATAGTAAATTCACTTTTATCAGAATTTAACACTTTATGACTGTTCCCAGCCTCTCTGCTTACATGCGTCTTTCAGCGCCTGAGTACTTCCCCAATCCTGTCTGTTATTATTCTTTGCCTCACACTTTTAAAGCCCATGGACCTAAGCACATCATTAAATTTTTTCATACAAGTCCTTCTTCATCTCAGGTTGTACCATTTCCTTTGTGACCACACATACGCACACACATTTTTGACCAGGATTATATTTGTTATTTTACAGACTCTGTTTAGCTATAATTTCCTCCAGGAAGAGCTTTCTGATACCCCTTCCCAGGATGAGTGAGATACCCACCTTCTGTGCTCCTCTGTAGTGCTTGATGGGGAGTGCATGGTGTGCTGTAGCACTAATCTAATTTAAACCTAATAACCTTCAAGTGAATCTTGGCTCTATTTTTACATATGAGAAAACTAAGACTCAACAACTTTAAGGAAACTGCTCAAAACTGTACACCATGAAGTTTCAGAGCCAAACTACGTGTGTGTGCTCTATCCCCACACTGGGCCATCTTTAGTAGCATCTGCCTCATAAGCCTGAGGCACAGTTGGATGATTCCCCAATACCTCAACCAGGGGTGGCAAGGATGGCAAATCTGCAAAGGCCATTTCACAGATCACTGCAGCTAGAACATGGCCAGGCTGAGAGACTGAGGCAGAGAGCACATTGGACCATTGTCTCACTCTGAGTAGGGAGGGGAGCTCAAGCATGGCCTGCATGGGAGTCCACTTGCTGATCACTAAGCTGATATGGGGACTGGCCTCTAAGCCCACAGGTGGAGTTGGGGTGTTCATTGCTGCTTCTTCTGAGTCTTTAGATGCCAAGTCACCTTGCAGTATGATCATACATATGGTCTCTGGGGATTAACTGATGACTGGGCTGGAGGCCATGTTGGCCTGCAGGCTGCTACATTTCCACTGAGCCTCTCCCACTTGAGGGCACCAAATAGGAATTAATAAGGTCAGCCTAGAATTGTATTGCTTGCAACCAATCACTATTATAAATCATATAGAGCAAAAAGTAGATATAACATGCTTTTTTATAACAAGTTATAAGATAGAAACAGTGTAAAGTAAAAACAAGTTTCTAGTTCAGGGATATTCAAAAGTTTTAGAGTAATTTTCATAAATGGAAGCATTAGGACCATACATCACTGTCATTTCAAACTACTGTTTAGTTTAAAATTTTGAAGAGGTAAAGTAAATGGATTTTTCAGTAAGTAACTTACCTTAGCCAAAGTTGTTCTAGGAAGAATTATAGTTAAAACTACTTTCAAAGATGCTGAAAAAATAAGGTGCAATAAGAAACATAGATATATTAAAACCCAAGTAGACCAATAACAAGTTAACAAGATCAAAGATGTAATAAAAAATCTTCCAGCAAATAAATAAATAAGCCCAGGACCCAATGGCTTCACAGCTGAGTTTTACTAAACATTTAAAGAACTAATACCAGTCCTACTCAAAATATTCTAAAAAAAACTAGAAGAGGAGGGAATACTTACAAACTCATTCTATGAGGTCAGTATTACCTGGATACCAAAACCAAACAAAGACACATCAAAAAAAGAAAACTATAGGCCAATATCCCTGATGAACATTGATGCAAAACTCCTCAGCAAACTACTGGCAAACCAAATTCAACAACACATTAAAAATTTCACTTATCATGACCAAGTGTGAATTGTTCTAGGGATGCAAGGATGGTTCAACATATACAAGTCAATCAATGTGATACCATATCAACAGAATGACAGACAAAAACCATATGATCATTTCAATGTTTGATGCTTAAAAAGGCATCTGATAAAATTCAACATTTTTTCATGATAAAACTCAAGAAACTGGATATAGAAGTATCATACTTCACAATAAAAGCCATATACAACAGACCTACAGCTGGCATCATACTGAATGGGGAAAAACTGAAAGCTTTTCCTGTAAGATCTGGAACACATTAAGGATGCTCACTTTCTCCACTGTGACTCAACATCGTGCTGGAAGTCCTAGCTAGAGAAGTCAGTCAAGAGAAAGAAATAAAGGGCATTCAAATTGAAAAGGAAAAAGTCAATTTATCCTTGTTTGCAGATAATATGATCTTATATTTGAAAAAACCTAAATGCTCCACCAAAAAACTCTAACTGATAAACAAATTCAGAAAAGTTTCAGGCTACAACATCAACATACAAAACACAGTAGCATTTCCAACATATGACAACAGTGAATAATGTGAAAAAGAAATAAAAAAGAAATCCCATTTACAATAGCTGCAAATAAAATAACATAACTAGGAATTAACTTAACCAAATAAGTGAAAGAGCTCTATGATTAAAACTATAAAATATTAATGGAAGAAATTGAAAGGGACACAAAAAAATGAAAAGATATTCCATTTTCATGGATTGGAAGAATTAACATCATTAAAATGTTCATACTACCCAAAGCAATCTACAGGTTCAACGCAATCTCTATAAAAATACCAGTGGCATTCTTCACAGAAATTTTTAAAAGTCCTAAAATTTGTATGGAACCATAAAATACCTGGAATAACCAAAGATATCCTGAGCAAAAAGAACAAAACTGGAGGAATTAAATTACCTGATTTAAAATTATAATGCAGAGCTATAGTAACCAAAACAGCATGGTACTGGCATAAAAACAGATGCATAGACCAATGGAACAAGTAGAGAACCCAAAAGCAAATCCAAACACCTACAGTGAACTCATTTTTGACAAAAGCATCATGAAGATACATTGAGGAAAGAAGAATTTTCTCAATAAATTGTTCTGGACAGCCAGAGTGGCTATTACTAAAAAGTCAAAAAATAAATAGATGATGGTGAGGTTATGGAGTAAAGAGAACACTTATACACTGTTGGTGGGAGTATAACTTAGTTCAACAATCATGGAAAGCAGTGTGGCAATTCCTCAAACAGCTAAAAACAGAACTACCATTCAACCCAGCAATCCCATTACTGGGTATATTCCCAAAGGAATATAAATCATTCTACCATAAAGACACACACATGCTTATGTTCATTGCAGCACTACTCACAATAGCAAAGACATGGAATCAACCTAAATGTCCATAAACAGTAGACTGGATAAAGAAAATATGGTACATATACACTATGAAATACTATGCAGCCATAAAAAGAAGGAGATCATGTCCTTTGCAGAAACACGGATGGAGCTGGAGGCCATCAGTCTTAGCAAACTAATGCAGGAATAGAAAACCAAATACCACATGTTCTCACTTATAAATGGGAGCTAATGATGAGAAACACATGGACACAAAGAGGGGAAAAACAGACACTGGGGCCTACTTGAGGGTGAAGGGTGAGGAGAGGGAGAGGTACAGAAAAAACATAACTATTGGGTATTAGGCTTAGTACCAGGTGACAAAATAATCTATACGACAAACCCCAATGACATGAGTTTACCTATATACAAATCTTCACATGTACCCCTGAACCTAAAATAAAAGTTAAAAAATAATGGTGCTGGGAAAACTGAATATCCATATGCAAAAGAATGAAACTAGACCTCTATTTCCAGCCATATACAAAAATCAAATCAAAATTAATTAATTAAACACTTAAATCTGAGACCTCAAACTGTGAAACTACTAAAAGAAAACATTGGAGAAATGCTCCAGGATGTTGATCTGAGCAAAGATTTCTTGATACCCCACAAGCTCAGGCAACCAAAGCAAAAATGGACAAATGGGATCACATCAAGTTAAAAAGCTGCACAGCAAAGGAAACAACAAAGTGAAAGGACAACCCACAGAATGGGAGAAAATATTTGCAAATAAAAACCCATCTGACAAGGGATTAATAACCAGAATATATAAGGAGCTCAAACAACTCTATAGGAAAAAATCTAACAACCCAGTGAAGAAACGGACAAAAGATCTGAATAGACATTTCTCAAAAGAAGACATTCAAATGACAAACAGATATATTAAAAGGTGCGCTACATCATTGATCATCAGATAAACGCAAATCAAAACTACAATGAGTTATCATTTCACCCCAGTTAAAATGGCTTATAGTAAAAAGACAGGCAATAACAAATCTGGTGAGGATGTGGAGAAAAGGGAACCTTTGCACAGTGTTGGTCGGAATAAAAATTAGTACAACCACTATGGAAAATAGTTTGAAGATTCTTCAAAAAACTAAAAATAGAACTTCCATATGATCCAGCAATCCCACTGGTAGATATATACCCCAAAGAAAGGAAATCAATATATTGAAGAGATATCTGCCGTCCCATTTTTGTTGCAGCATTATTCACAATATCCAAGATTTGGAAGCAACCTGAGTGTCCATCAATAGACAAATGGATAAAGAAAACATGGTACATATACACAATGAAGTACTATTGCAACCATAAAAATAAATTGGATCCTGTCATTTGCAACAACATGGATGGAACTGGGGGACATTATGTTAAGTGAAAGAAGCCAGGCACCGAAAGACAAACTTGCATGTTCTCACTTATCTGTGGGAGCTAAAAATTGAAACAATTGAACTCATAGAGATAGAGAATAGAATGATGGATACCAGAGGCTGGGGAGGGTAGTTGGTGGGGAGTAGGGATGCTTAATGGATATAAAAATATACTTTGATAGAATAAAATCTAGCATTTGATAGCACAACAGAGTGACTGCAGTCAACAATGATTTATTGCGCTTTTTAAAATAACTAAGAGTATAATTGGAAGGTGTAATTGGAGTAAAACTGGAGTAATACAAAGAAATGATAAATGTTTGAGGTGATGAAAACCTCATTAACTCTGATATGATTATTACACATTGTATGCCTGTATCAAAATATTTCATGTACGCCATAATTATCTACACCTACTATGTACCCATAAAAATAAAAAATTAAATTAAACAAAGAGATAAAGGTACATTATTTAAAATTATAGCAGCATGTCTAAGACCATGGGCTCTGGAGTCAGATTGCCTTGGTGTAAATCCTGGTCTTAGTTGATGTGTCTATGCCTCAGCTTTTCTTATCTATTAAATGGAGATAAGGATATCTACTCATAGAGTTATGTGATACTTAAACGAGTTGATGCTATTGGAATAGAGCTTGGCATATGCTAAATATTCAATAAATGCTAGCTATTGGTTGACTATTAGCTATTATTATTGGCAATTAAACATGATTAATCAAATAAATGTTATTCTATTTGTGAATTTATATTTAATTTATTCTATAAATAATTATATATGTACACATGTACAAACTCACTACAAATCTGGAAGGAGAAGAAAGGGTAAGGAGGAGAAAAGGGAACGTAAGATAAATTCTTATTTATTAGAGGAGCCAATAATTATTTTCTAAATTTAATAAACAAAAAACATAACTATAAGCATATTAATGAGAGTTGCATTTACCAGGGGAATTACAAACAATAATTTTTTTAAGTAGCCTCTGATATTTGGGGATATTTGTAATAAATTTTAAAACATCCAATAGCATATGGCTTACAGTTTAAAAGTCAGAGTAGTTGTTATGCTGAGGGGAAGGTGACTGAGTTAGAGACTAGAAGGGAAAATGGCTGGGCACTTTCTGTGGCGCTGGTAACATTTTAGTTCTTGCTGTGGTTGCTGTTTACGTGGGTGTAAGTGCTCATGGGCATTTTCTGTATGTACATGGTATAGCCATACAAATTTAAATAAAAGGTTGCCTCTGCAGAGTAGGACTAGAGTAATAGACACGGGGCTGGAGTTTTCCTTTGTATCGGATTATATATAGCAATTGTGTTTGTTTACTCTTAAAACCATTCTCTAGTGTTCTTATACCATCCAGACAAAATGAAAGGTGATGTACAGGATGACCCTCTGACTTGGGAAGCTCATGGCTGTATCTTTTCTGAGCTAGATTAGGACATAGGAGCTCAATGACAAAGGCCTCTGACCTTAAGCAGCAGTGGATGCTGTGAAGGCTGCCTGGAGCTCAGGACTGGCAAATCCAATCAGAGGAGTGGCCCTCAGCAGACACAGGACATGCTGTTGCCATAAGTGTCTCTTCTTCAGTTCACACTCACATGCCAAGCACCTGCTTGTGCCAGACACTGTGCTAGGACCCAAGAACACAAAGATAAATAGAACCCAGAGTGAAGGTTACAGGGAGACAGCCATGATGACAGGCCTCATGGTGGGCAGGGGGAGCTGTGAGGAGAGGGGCATTGCCCAGCTCCAGCAGGACCAGCGAGAAGGAGGGTAGGTTCAGAAGGTGTGGTGCCTAAACTGCCAACCAAGCAAAGAGTGTTCTACCAGATAAATAGAACCAGGAAGTTATATATACACATGACTTTTTTCAAGAAATTGGCTTTGCAATTGTTGGGGCTAGCAGAGTCTGAAATCCATCAGGCAGGCTGACAGGCTGGAAATGCTTGGGCAAGAGCTGACCCTGCAGTCCACAGGCATAATTTCTTCTTCCTCAAGGAAACCTCATTTGCTCTTAAGGCCTTTCAACTGATTGGATGAGGCCATCCAGGTTATAGAGGATAATCTCCTTTACTTAAAGTCAGCACATTGTAGATGTTAACCACATCTACAAAATACCTTCACAGTAATGCCCAAATTAGTGCTTTATTGCAGGGGTCCCAACCCCCTCACCCGTGGACTGGCCTGTTAGGAGCCCGGCTGCACAGCAAGAGGTGAGCCGCCGGGTGGGCCCAGGAGCCAGCATTACCACCTGAGCTCCACCTCCTGTCAGATCAGTGGCATTACATTCTTATAGGAGTGTGAACCCTATTGTGAACTGCGCATGCCTGGGATCTAGGTCTGGGAGCTCCCTAGGAGAATCTAACTAAAGCCTGATGATCTGAGGTGGAACACTTTCATCCCGAAACACTTTCATTCCCTGCCCAGTCTGTGGAAAAAATTGTCTTCCACGAAATCCGTCCTTAGTGCCTAAAAGGTTTGGGAACGCTGTTTTATTGGATAATTAGGCAATGTAGTCTAGCCAAGTTGACACATAAAACTAACCATAATAGTTGGGTTGGCAGAGGGGCAGTTTATCTCAGGCAAAGGGACAAGAACCCATAAGGGAAGCACCAGAACTCGTGTGTGTGTGTGTGTGTGTGTGTGTGTGTGTGTTGGAGGGGCAAAGGGTACTGAAGAGTCACTGAAGTACAAGTGACATTCACTCCTAGAGCCCTTTAATCATTCCCCTACCTCTAGTCTCAGTCTGGCTATGTTCACACTCACCTGCCCTTCCACATAGGTGTGATCCTTCAAGGGTCCTACAGTGGGCCAGAAGTGTGTGTGTGTGTGTGTGTGTGTGTGTGTGTGTGTGTGTGTGTGTTAGTGGAGGGCAAATGAATGCCCAGAAGAAGAAGGGTATGGCAGGAGACAGCAGCAGATGAGTCTGCAGATGTGAGCAAGGACAACCAGTGTATAGATGTCTTTGCCTGCCATACTGAAGAGCTTTTCTTTACCTTGGAGTCCAAATCAGGTTGATCATCAAATCATCTAGAATCTCCTAGGTATCATTTTTTTAAAAACACAGATTCTTTGGGCTCCTCTCAGACTTAATGAATCAGATAAAATAGTAGCTTATATTATTAAAAAGTCCTATTTTATTCCCCAATCTGATGACCAGGTTTTGGGGTATCCCTGCTTTAGGCTATAGAAGCCACTGAAGTGTAAAATGATAGGATCCACATTTTATTTCCATTTAACTATCATCCTTGTTTAAGTGTTTGTGCTTTTCACATGAATAGGACAACTATTCCATGGTGGCTTCAAACATCAACGCAGCTAGCATGTAACTGGGAAAAACTTGGCTGAGATCCTTCCTAGTACGCTTATCTTCACAGACACAACCTAATTGGGATCAGAAGGGCCAGAGAGCTGGAGACAGAGGATGGATTTCTTAGTCACTGTCAGCTTCATTTCCATGGAGATCTATTCATGCGCCACACATTCACTTAGAGGGCCTAGTCCATGCCAGGTTCAGAGGGGGACAGGAAGACAGCAGAAGCCAGCTTACAATCTTGCAGACATGTGCATCTGAAACACGCAGATTTGAAAAGAGCAGAACACAGAGCTCCTTTAAGGCAGTATTTAAGGCAAGCATGGGACATGGTAGTACAGATGGAAAGTATACATGTCAAAGACCCAGGCTTGTTTAACAAGACAATGCACACAAAGTACTGAGTACACACCTGGCACATAAGGCATCATTAAATGAACATTGGTGCCTGGCCTTCCTGAGCCCTTAGTAATGTCAGCACCCGCTCTATAGCACTCACAGTCTTTGGAGTCCTGGAATAAATTTTAAGAAGGAAAAAGCATGTCTAGCTTCCAGAATCTTAGGAGATTTTATTAATATCATGGTGTCCATCTGGTTGACATAGGAGACAGGATGGATGTCTGTAGCTGAGCTCCAAAATAGATATTACAAATAAGGCTTATGTAGGAAATAGAAACACCCTGTCCTCGGGACCACATTTGTCAGTCCTCTCTCAATTTAGACCTCTTCAAGTATACCCAGAGAAACTATCAGGGCCCATCACCACCACCTCCAACTCCAGAGGAAAATGTTTTTCTTGGAGAGGCCTTTCTTTTTGTGAGGTTTTAGCACTAGAGCCTTGCACTGAAGTACAAGTGACATTCAATACTAGAGCCCTTGAATCATTCCCCTACATCCAGTCTCAATAGTTCAAATGCTCAGATTCACATGGATCTTGCACATCTATCTACTAGGAGAATGGTAAGCCTTTCTAGGAGAATGGGCTGCAGGTTATCCCAGGATGGTGTTTAAGATGAAAAGATAGTGCAGGTGCTAAGGATGGAAAATGGCTTAAACCTGCTGCAGCTCTGAACTCAGACACACCCAGGCCCAGGGTTGCTCTCCCAACACCGTTTGCAGAACTGAAGTCCTAAGCTGTTAAGTGACCCTACGGTGTCTTTCTGAATTTCCCCATCTTGCAAAGAGTGTGTAGATCAACCCTTCATCTCCCACCCTCAGCTTCCACCACCACACACTAGGAGAGATTTCACCCTTCCATCACTGATAAACTAGGAATCACCTTCTTGGCCAGCTGCTTTGTGGGCTCATGACCTGCACCTGGCTCTCTCTGGCTACGTTCATACTTACCCACCCTTCCACATAGGTGTGTGATCCTTCAAGGGAACCACACAGTGCATCAGAACTAACAGAAAAGATCTAAGAGTCCAAGGATTAAATTAAGTGCCTATAATTCATGAAATCATACATCAACTAAAATCTGATATTCAAGAATTGAAGAAACAGAATAAAATCTTAAATTCTTGACTGTTACTCCTGTAGAGATGCACTTTGAAACAAAAGATAATCTCCCAGTCTAATGCATACAATTTTGAAGATGTACCCAAGATTTGCCTCCAAAGCTGGACAAAAAGAGGAGTCAGACCCTCTCTAGGACTCTAAGACAAACTTCCGGTACAAGCATATGTAAATCATATTATTTCCTCAAAGTAGCAATTTCCTCAGTGGTATGAGCCAAGGCCTGGTCCCTGAGAAAGGCCTGGAAACACTTACTCTGAATGGAACACAATGGCTAACAATGCAGCTGTGGCTACAACAGACCACAGTTGGGTCTTGTAGGACAGAAAGACTGTCCCTGAGTTGGGCCTCACTCAGAATTCCAGGCTTTGTTTTAAAACCACTGTAGGTTGACACTTAAAGATACATCTGCTTCCGTTGTAACACACCAACTTTCCTGCCAAGAGCAACTAAAAACAAATGTCAAGAAGAACCTTCTGTTTTTAGACACCACTCATCCATCAGGCCCTAGGATCTAAGAGCCCAAGATCCCAGAGAGAAGGAAATTCACTGAGCTGACTCCTAATATTCTATCCCACTTCTTCCCCCAAGGCACTTACAAGTGATGCTGAGAGTCAAGCAGAAAGCAGCTGCTAAGTACTTGAGAAACTTAAGAGATCTTCAGGCAATTTCCTGGGCCTGGAGAGATAAAATCTGGGGTTCAGGACTACCAAGATAGCCAGGACATGCAATTCCGGAAACCCAGAAATAAAAGAAATGCAAAGAGTGAACCCAGCATTGGGCACTACTTTCCACTCACTGCTTTGCTGACTCCCACACCATAGAAGCTGGGCAGAAAGAAGCCATCTGAGAGATAAGAAGATAAGCAGAGCTTTGGGCTGCCTCATTCGGCAGAGAGGAGAGAGGATATTAAACTACAGGATCCCTCCAAAGGGAAAGCTCCTTTCAGTTGAAAGCCATGAAGGGCCACATCCTGGGGGCCAATCCATTCAGAGATTAAGCTGTTTCTGAGGAATGGCCTCAATCTTCCACCTGGCAAAAGAAGGATTAGCAACCTTAGACAGATCCGTTGAAAATACTCAGATTAACACACAGGGAGAGATAAAAATGGAAAATGAAAATAAAAGATTGAAAAAGACATGTGTCACTTAATGATGGGGACATGTTTTGAGAAATGCATCATTAGACAATTTCAACTTTATGCAAATACCATAGAGTGTACTTACACAAGTCTAGATGGTACAGCCTGCCACACCTAGGCTATATGATGGAGCCTATTACTTACTCCTAGCTACAAACATATACGGCATGTTATTGTACTAATCACTGTAGGCGATTGTAACAGAATAGTCAGTATTTGTGTACCTAATATATCTAGATATAGAAAGGTATGGTAAAAATATGGGGTAAAAGATAAAAATGGTAAACCTATATTGGGCACTTACAATGAATAGAACACAATGAATGGAGCTTGCAGGACTGGTAGTTGTTCTGGGTGAGTCAGTGAGTGAGTGATGGTGAATGTGATGACCTAGGACATTGCTGTACCCTACTGTAGACTTTATGAACACTGTACACAGAGGCTACACTAGGTTTACAAAAAAAAAATCTTTTCTCAATAATAAGTTAACTTCAGCATACTATAACATTTTTATATAAACGTTTTAATGTTCTTGATTTTTTGACTCATAATACTTAGCTTAAAACATACATTGTACAGCTGTACAAAATATCTTTTCTTTATATCCTTATTCTATAAACTTTTTTCTATTTTAAATTTTTTTCTTACTTTTTAAACCTTTTTACTAAAAACTAAGACAAAAACATACACATTGGCCTAGGTCTACACAGTGGTAAGATGAACAAGATGTCACTAAGCAATAGAAATTTTTAAACTCCATTATAATTTTATGGGACCACCATCGGATATGCAGTACATCATTGATCAAAATGTTGTTATGTGGCACATGCCAGTAAATAAGTACTTATAGCCAAGCGCGGTGGTTCATGCCTGTAATCCCAGCACTTTGGGAGGCCAAGGTGGGTGGATCATGAGGTCAAGAGATTGAGACCATCCTGGCCAACATGGTGAAACCCCATCGCTACTAAAAATACAAAAATGAGTTGGGCATGGTGGTGTGCACCTGTAGTCCCAGCTACTCAGGAGGCTGAGGCAGGAGAATCACTTGAATCCAGGAGGTGGAGGTTGCAGCGAGCCAAGATCATACCACTGGACTCCAGCCTGGTAACAGAGAGAGATTCCGTCTCAAAAAAATAATAATAATAAGTACTTATTTATTTATTTATTAATATATAAATATTAATACCCACTAACTACCCATGTCCAAACTGTGGAAGCTGCATGTTGCCCCTTTCTTCCACATCTCCACACCTCTTCTTTCGTAAGACCGGCTCAAACATATCTCCCTTGTTAAAGCCTGCCCTGATGCTTCTAACCTCAAATACTGCCCCTTTTTTCTATGTTTACTTCAGTTCAGTAAACATTAATTTACCTCCTGCTATGTACTGGGTACTGAATATTTCCATAAGATTTTATTTACTTATTTCTGTTGCATTTACTACTTAAGAAAGTAAACAAAATATATTTTCTTAAAAAAAGAATAATAGGCCAGATGCGGTGGCTGACACCTGTAACTCCAACAATTTGGGAAGCTAAGGTGGGCGGATCATTTTGAGCTCAGGAGTTCGAGACCAGCCTGGGAAACATGTTGAAACCCCATCTCTACAAAAATACAAAAATTAGCTGGGCGTTGGTGGCTTGTGCCTGTGGTCCCAGCTACTTGGGAGGCTGAGGCTGGAGAATTGCTTGTGCCCTGGAAGCGGAGGATGCAGTGAGCCGAGATCGTACCACTGTACTCCAGCCTGGGTGACAGACTGAGACGTTGTCTCAAAAAAAAAAAAAAAAAAGGACAGGCGCGGTGGCTCACGCCTGTAATCCCAGCACATTGGGAGGTTGGGAGGCTGAGGCGGGCGGATCACAAGGTCAGAAGATGACCAACTTGGTGAAACCCCGTCTCTACTAAAACTACAAAAAAACTAGCTGGACATGGTGGCACGTGCCTGTAGTCCCAGCCGCTCGGGAGGCTGAGGCAGGAGAATCACTTGACCCTGGGAGGCAGAGGTTGCAGTGAGCCAAGATCGCGCCACTGCACTCCAGCCTGGGTGACAGAGCAAGACTCTGTCTCAAAAAAAAAAAAAAAAAAGGAAACTAAGGTTTCTTTCATGAGCATCCTCAATCCTAGCTCCTCCCAATCCTACCCAAGGGTGTCCACTATTACCACTGTCACTTTGGTGATAGCCTTCTGAACTTCTGGTTTTTGGTTGTTTTTTATTTTATATAGATATCTATGGCCCGTAGAAAACGTATAAGGTTGTTTTGTGTTTTTTTTCTTTTGCTTTTTATTTTACACAGGATATATTATTCCATACATAATTACTTATCACTTAGTTTATTCAAAGGAGTGTCCTAACGATCTAGTGATAGATCTACCTTATTCTTCTTAATCTGTATAATTTTTCATGGTATTGCTTTAACCTCAGTTTATTTAGTTACTCCCTTTTGTTCTTCTGGTGGACATTGAGGCTGTCTGTAGAATAATATTACAAGCAGTACTTCATTTACCATACTTTTATATGCCCTATCTGTGCACATAAATGAATGGCCACCTGGGGTACAAACCAAGAAGTGAAAATGCTGGATCACTGAGTGTATCCATTTTTTACTTGGATCGGTACTGCCAGATTGTCTTTGAAAATTCCCCCGAAGGCAGATCATAGTTAAATTTATCTCAGTATCCTGCCCCTCACCTTGAGCCCTTCGCATAGTAGGCACTCAATAAGTATTTTCAAGTTGATGGATAAAAGAACGCAGGGCTATAGTGAAAATAATCTGAATCATTTCTCCGACTCACCATGAGATGATTTACAATAACTTTTCCTGAATATCTTGTCTAGACTTCAACTGCTAAACCACAAATAATGTGTCTTCTATTTTCTGCATCACACATAGCAACTAGCACCTATATGGGTGTTTAACAAATACTGGTGTTTGTTGAATCAATAAGCAGATATGTTTTATGTTAATAGTACAAATAAGTTGGGGAAATAATCATTGTGATTATAGTAATATACGGTAAACATCACGTAAAGATGACATTGCACAGGCCAATTACTATGGGAAAGGATCTAGGCAGGTGGACATGTTTCTCTAGCCCAAATGACACAGTAATGGAGGTCATTAACTGGGAGCACAAAACGATTGGCTAGCTGCCATTGCGCTTCAGTAGCAATACGTTACCAGAGAGATGGTGGAATTGCACTGGAGAGGAGAATGTGGCTCCACTCCACATTAATGGGGCTCTCAATGTTCCACTGATATGCAAATGTGCCACAGGAAACATTCTAAAGCAAGGACAGTGGTGAGAAAGAGAATTGCCCTTGCTCTGCTTTAAAGATCATAGGAAGCAGTGTATCAGAGCTTCTTGATGAGTCTGACTTGATTCTTGCCTAGACAGGTGGGCCTTGGAACCAGCACCTATGTCCAAAGTAGCCTCCAAAAAACCCACTATCTGAACCTACCTCTTTCTAATAGCACTGATTCTCAAAAGCCTCAGCCTCTCAGGCGAAATGAATCCCAATCATTAAAGCAAGAGAAATGCTACCTTCTCATTTCCACAAGTGTCCATTTCTTCCCAGTTTTTCTAATCATTTTCTCATTAGTCTCATTCTCAATCTCACTGTCATTATCATTCTGTTTATGTAACGTCACTCAACAAGCACCTTCCAGACTCCTTCCCGCCAGCATGCACAATACATTCCAATTATGTAATTATGCCATTGTAATCAAATCATTAAGGTTCACATTAAACATGTATTAAAGTTCACAAGGAAAAAAACGAGCACCAGACACAGGCACCAAGAGGGAGGGAAGCAGACAAACATGCTTGTAATTGCAACTCGCTTTTAATGAGCCTATGACTGTAGGTTTGGGGTCCTGCGAGGATTTTCTAACTGAGAAGAGGTGGTTCATTTCTAAAAGTGAAAAGCAACTCTCCCCTCCCCTCCCCTCCCCTCTGATTCCATTGAGTTAATCCCTTGATTACATAGTGAATTATAAGAAACAACCTAAAACAAGTTCACTGCATGTGGGGCACATACACATGTACACACACAGAGTGAATAAAACAAAAAGAATCATCCTGGAGACTTGCAAGCACTCACTGGCCTGGGAGAAATAATGCAATACCTGTGAAGAAACTCCATTTACTAACTGATTTCAGTGGTGTGAGGTATCTACATAATCAATTTAGAAATACAAGACCAGACTAATGCAGTTGATTTTTTCTGTTGGACACAGTTACTGCAGTGCTACCAGTGGACAACAAGCAGATGATAAAGCTGCCCTGAGTTGGGTTGCCTAAGTCCAGTAGTAAGGCCAGTGATTTGCATGTCTGGCAGCATATTAGAGAAGGTTGGTGGAGGGGAGCTTTAAAATAATATACAATACTGCTGCCCAGGCCTCATTTCAGACCAGTTAATCACACTCTGAAGGTGAGGAGTCCAGGCAGGTTTTTTTTTTTGTTTTTTGTTTTTTGTTTTTCACTAGACAGGTCTCTCTCTGTCCCCTAAGCTGGAGTGCAGTGACGTAACCACAGCTCACTGCAGCCTCAGCCTCCTGAGTAGTGGGGACCACAGGTGTGCACCACCAGACCGAGTTAACTTTTTTATTTTTATTTTTCTTCTGTAGAGATGAGGCCTCATTTTGTTGCTTAGACTGGTCTCAGACTCCTGGCTTCAAGCAATCCTCCTGCCTAGGCCTCCCAAAGTGCTGGGATTATAGGCATGAGCCACCTTACTTGGCCAGGCAGCCATCATTATTTTTAAGAGCTTTCCCAGGACCTCTAATATGCAGCCAAGGTTGAGAGCTATTAGTACAGTACAGTAGTGATCAAAATGTGGTCCCAGACCAGCAGCAGCAGCATTAGATAGGAACTTGTTAGAAATGCAAATTTTCAGGCCTCATCCCAGATGTACTGAATCAGAAACTTGGTGTTAGGTCATCATTTGTGTTTAAGCCCTGCAGGTGATTCTCAAGCACACTGAAGTTCCAGGACCACTGGGCTAAACCATGTCCAAGTCCAGATGTTGAGGAGAAGAATACACGCACATTTTTAAAATAGCAACCATGCTATGGTCAGTGAGCTAGACACATTAGACATATCATTGCTTTTAAATTTTCAATAATTTACTTATTTGCTTAATAAACATATCCTATCTAATCCAGGATGTTGCTAGGCACTGAGAATATAAAGCTGCATAAAACACAATGCCTTACATTAAAGGAGACTTGCGGTAAATAGAGAATTTTAATACAAAGTGGTAGCACTAATTGCTACACATATTGAGTGCTAATCATGTATCAAGGACTCTGTCAAGTGCTTTACGTACATTATACCTACATTACCTCTAATCCTCACAGCAACCTTAGAGGAACAGGTGGTGTTATTTCCAGCTCCCATTGGAGGAAACTGAAGACTTAAAGAGGTTAAATGAGCCACCCAAGGTCAAACACCTCACAAGTAGTAGATCTGGGATTGAACCATATTCTTAATCACTCCAAACTCCAGTTGTTCCTAACCTATGGGCCCAATACTCTTAAGTACCATCTCAGAAAATCCACACATGCCCAAGAATTTTCCATAGCCTGATTAAATTCTAGGTCCAGTTCCTATGTATACTTTTCAAGAGTTACTGATGTATTGTGCTCAATGAAAAACTGACTGCATCGTAACTGTTGTCACATGTATTTTTCTTAAGGTGCTATAAGTACAATTACAATTTTATCAAACAGCCACAAACTGTGGAGCTGTCAAAGTGGGATCTTCTTATTAAGAAACATTAGGAACCATGTACTATACCATACAACACTGAGAAGGCACGAAGTATATTTCAGTTATAAATAATGGATGAATGACTCCACATTAAAATAAGCAAAAATATACTTATAGTCCCCAAGTCTGTGAATTCTGTTTGAAAGCCACTTTATTAAAAGTTAAACACTTTCACTTCGGGTGACCACTTGCTGACAATTTGATTTTAAACATATATACAAATGTCTTTGCACTAAAAATCCACTGGAAAAAAATTATCTATGGCAAACACTCTTTCCCTTACAAACAGACCATGCAGATGGTTCAAAACATGCCTATTGGAAGGTCCTTTTTTTTTTTTTTTTTTTTTTGGTCTACCTAGAATCACTTTGAGAAACCACCCCTCTACTCATTGTGCTTTCTGTGGTTCGAGTGGGGCTGACATCACCCTAAATTTCAGATTTGGGTCATTGGCCCCAACTTGGTTAATTAGAGAACCCCAGCCCACAGCACAGTGGCTCATCCAGGAGCAGGCACATTGCCAGGCTGGGCAATTAGAACCTTTTCTAGGTCTTCCAACAGAATTTTCAGAAAGAAACATTCTATTTTTGCTGGAATACCAGCTATGAGAACAACATAAGCCAAGAACTATAGGTTACCATCTTTCCACCACCTGGAGCGTCTGCTTGAGACAGAGCCAACACTGAGGAAACATTGAGCCAGGAGATACAGAAAAATATACAGACTTTTGGTCTGTATACTTTTGAGCTATATGAGCTTCTGGATCCAGACCCACCTAAGGCCACCTACACCCCTTGTACTTATTGGACACACGGGCCAACATCTTCCCTGAGCTTTTCATTTTTAAAGCTAGCGTTTTCTTTCCCTTACAGCCAAATGGGTCCTAGCCAATATATAAATCAGTACTAGGAATAGGATATTAGGAGTGACAGACCTACATGGAAGTGACAGAATTTAAGTAGACTGAGGTACAATAAGGATTCCCCTTCCCCACGTTCAAGTTGGTAATCTTTTTATGGGATAGTGAAAGCGATGGTGAAACTGTCATGTTACACCTTGGTACTCAACTTAGAAGAAAAAATATCATGATGTTAGAGGAAGTTGCTATTTCAGTACCGACTGGCCAAACTAAAAGAGGAAAGGTAAGGAGACAGAGTCTTGCTAGGAGGCAGTGGCCAGAAACTTGAGATATCTGGATAATATGTTATCTTCCCAAAACTAAAGTTAGTGTAAATACAGAAAGACAAATATAGCATCTTCTCACTCATCTGTTGGAGCTAAAAAAGTTGATCTAATGGAGGTAGAGAGTAGAATGATAGATATCAGAGGCTGGGAAAGATGTGAGGGGACAGCTAATGGGACAAATATACAGGTAGATAAAAGGAATAAGTTCCAGTGTTTAATAGCAGAGTAGGGTGACTATGATTAACAACAGAGTATCATATATTTCATAATAGCTAGAAGGGAGGACCTGAAATGTTCCCAACACATAGAAATGATAAATACTCAAGGGGATGGATACCCTAATTACCCTGACTTGCTCATTACACATTCTATGCATATAAAAAGTCACATGTACCCCATAAACATGTACAAATATTATTCATCAATAAAAGTAAATAGAAAATAAAGGTAGTATAAATAAAGGTAGTTAGGTGGGAAACACAGCAACAATTAATATTGGGACCTAGACAAAATAAGGACTATAGAGTGAGCATAAAGGTCCAGGCCCCTTCCAATACCTCCTAAGGTTCACTTGCTGCTTGAAAAATATAATTACCTCCATAGTAAAGACCTCCAGGGCAAAGGACACAACATTAGCCTTGCTTCAACTCATCGTTTGGACAGATAAGATGGAAGCACTTAAGCCCAGGGCTAGGGGCATGCTCAGAGCTCTTGAGCTTATTGCTAAGAGAGAGATGCTATAAAAGCAATGTCAAAACTCATGGACCATGACTCCATAAGATCTCTGACTTAGGTCAATATTCCTTGAAATTTCTGGAAAGTTACCTACCTGGCCAGTTGATCCAGGCTCAGGTCCTGAAAATAAAGGCCTGTGGTTGCTCAATCCCTAAGGTCAGCCCCAATGCCCTAGAACTCCCTCAACAGGAAGTGAACTAGGACAATAAAAACATCTTCTAGAAAAGAAGCATGCCCCATTGCCCATCTCACATGTGGTTGTGAAGAGCAGTAGATAAGGAGACGCTCTTGAGGCAGGGCAAGGCCAGTCATCTTGGCCCAACAGGAACTCCTCCACTACCTCATCAGGGTGTCTGGAATGCTCACCCAGAACAGTTTGGTGTGTGGTACTCACTAGTGCCAACAGCATCGTTTCCACTATTCCCTGTTTTGTTTTTATTTTTGTTTTTCCCAAAAAAGAAGTTTCTTATAATGGCTATAGACTTTTGTCTCCATCATTTCCTTACTGGTATGTTGAGAATGATTAAATGTACGATTTGACCACGGTTTATATTTGAAGAGGCAGCACATCATACAGAGACAATAGCGAGAAGGGATGGGATAGGACTGATATATACATGGAGCTTCAACTGCATCTATAATACATTATTTCTTTCTTTCTTTGAATCAGTAAGGAAAAATTATATTTGAAGAGGGTTTCTTTATTTATAGTAAAAAATAAAATGCATTGGCTTATAGAATCCATATGGTATACTTTTAGTATTGCACTGGTTTAGGAGTCAAACCCACATTTAAATCAAACGCTTTGTCTTCCCTCCCACGCTAAAGGAAACTACTTTCTTTAAATTAATATGTTTTCTCTGTTTTTATACTTTCACTACCTTTGCACATGTTCATAAATACTACATGATATTGATTTGTGTTTTTAAAACTTAGATAAATAGTATGCTATGCTTATCCTTGAGAAAGCTGGCTTTCTTCCTCAGCATCATGTTTTTAAGATTTGTGCATTTGGATACGTTCATTCATTCTAACGAATTGGTAGTATTCTAACATATGAATAAATCATACTTTACTTATCCATTTGCATTCTGACTGCCAATTTGGATTTCTAAATTAGCATTACAGTTTATTTTAACAAACAATGATCATCGTTGGCCATATCTTCTTATATACATGTAAGAGAATTCTAGGGCATATACCTATACATGAGCATGCTGGGCTGTATCATTTGCCCAATTTCACATGTACTATGTATTGCTAAATTGCTCTCTGAACCATCTTTGACAAACCCACAGCCAACATCATACTGTACATGCAAAAAGTTGGAAGCATTCCCCTTGAGAACTAGAATAAAATAGGGATGCCCACTCTCACCACTCATGTTCAACATAGTACTGGAAGTCCTAGCCAGAGCAATCAGGCAAGAGGAAGAAATAAAAGGCATCCAAATAGGAAGAGAGGAAGTCACACCATCTCTCTTCGTAGGCGATAGGATTCTACACCTAGAAAACCCCACAGTCTCTACCCAAAAGCTCCTAGATCTGATAAACAACTTCAGCTAAGTTTCTGAATACAAAATCAATGCACAAAAATAAGTAGCATTGCTATATCCCAGAAACGTCCAAGCTGAGAGCCAAATCAGGAACACAATCCCATCCACAATAGCCACAAAAAGAATCAAACACCCAGGAATACAGCTAACCATGGAGGTGAGAGAGCTCTACAACAAGAATTATAAAACACTACTGAAAAAGCCAGAGATTACATAAACAGATGGAAAAACATTTCATGCTCATGGATAGGAAGAATCGATATTGTTAAAATGGCTATACTGCCCAAAGCAATTTACAGATTCAATACTATTTCTATCAAAGTACCAATGAAATTCCTCACAGAATTAGAGAAAAAAACTATCTTAAAATTCATATGGAACCATAAAAGAGCCCAAATAGCCAAAGCAAAATCTTAAGCAGAAACAACAAAGCTGGGGGCATCACATTACCTGACTTCAAACTATACTACAAGGCTACAGTAATCAAAATGGCATGATAATAGTACAAAAGCAGACACATAGACCAGTGGAACAGAATAGAGAGTCCAGAAATAAGACCACACACCCACAACCGTCTGATCTGTGACAAAGTTCACAAAAACAACCAATGAGGAATTGACTCCCTATTCACTAAATGATGCTGGGATAACTGGCTAGCCATATGCAGAAGATTGAAATTGGACACCTTCCTTACAACATATACAAAAATCAACTCAAGATAGATTAAACACTTAAATGTAAAACCTAAAGCTACAAAAACCCTGGAAAATAACCTAGGAAATACCATTCTAGACATACACCCTGGCAAAGATTTCATGAAGATACCAAAAGCAATTGCAACAAAAACAAAAATTGGCAAATGATCTCTAATTAAACTGAAGGGCTTCTGCACAGCAAAAGAAACTATCAACAGAATAAACAAACAACCTACCGAATGGAAGAAAATATTTGCAAACTATGCATCCAACAAAGATCTAATATCCAGAATCCATGAGGAATTTAAACAAATTAACAAGCAAAAAACAAACAACCCTATTAAAAAGTGGGCAAAAGACAGGAACAGACCACTTCTCAAAAGAAGACATACATGCAGCCAAAAAGCATATTAAAAAATGCTCAACATCACTGATCATTAGAGAAACATAAATCAGAACCACAATGAGATATCATCTCACACCAGTCAGAATGGCTATTATTAAAAAGTGAAAAAATAACAGTTGTTGGCAAGGTTGCATAGAAAAGGGAATGCTTATGCACTGTTGGTAGGAGTGTAAATTTGCTCAGCCATTGTGGAAAGTAGTTTGGTAATATCCCAAATAACTTAAAACAGAACTACCATTCAACTCAACAATCCCATTACTAGGCATATACCCAAAGGAATATAAATCATTCCAACATAAATACATATACATGCATATGTTCATCGCAGCACTATTCACAATAGCAAAGACATTGAATCAACCTAGATGCCCACCAATAGTAGACCGGATAAAGAAAATGTGGTACATATATACCATAGAACACTAGACAGCCATAAAGAAGGAGGTCATGTCCTTTGCAGCAACATGGATGGAACTAGAGAACCTCATCCTAAGTGAACTAACACAGAAGCAGAAAACCAAATACTACAAATTCTCACTTTTAAGTGGCAGCTAAACACTGAGTACGCATGGACACAAAGCAGGGAACAACAGACACTGGGGCCTATTTGAGAGTGGAGGGTGGGAGGAGGGTGAGAGTCAAAAAACTATCATCAAGTACCATCCCTATTACCTGAGTGATTAAATAATCTGTACACCAAACACCTGTGACATCTAACTTACCTGCACATGTACCCCAAAACTAAAATAAAAGTTCAAAATAAAATAAATAAATTGCTCTCTGGTGCAGTTTTACCATTTGACATTCCTACCAGTAGTGGACAGGAATTGCTGTTTGTGGTGTCTCCTGACCTGATGTGTGGTGGTTTGATTCATGAGGTTTGTCTGTTTCATATTGTAAGTTCCTCTTCGTCAGGGGCATTAGGGCTATGGAATTCTATGTGCCCTAGATTATGAAAGGATTCCTGCTGAGTTTTATAGTTGCTTATACTGTAGCCTCCAGGGTTTCAATGATCCTTGACCAGGTTATGATAAATTCTCAGCTTGGACGTCCTGAACCAGATAGATAGTTTAAATTTGAATCACATGCCTTTACATACTTCAGGCCTGGAAATTTAGCTTTTTGAGTGATTTTTTTTTCTACCTAAGGCTCTGAACAAATGGTGGCAAACTTCCATGTTGCCTCCTCTGGCCAATTTGTGCTGTTTTCCAGTATGCTTTTTATGAGCAGGGCAGCTCTTGGAGTTTCCAGGCTTTACACAGGCTTCCTCCTCTCTCTATCACCTATGGTCTGGAGGTCGCATAACCAGTCCTCATGTGCACATTAGAGGCCTAGCCCCAAGCCTTATATGGAACCCAAATGCCCATGAGTCTTCTTAGCATCAGGTCTCCCTTACCCACCTCCTCACAATAGCTTTCATCTCCTTTTCTTTCTCCTACACCTGAGATTGTCTTTTCTTTCTTTCAAGTTGAGTAATACAGCTTTACTAAAATTTTGTGGTTTTTTTTTTAATCAAGCATGTCTACATGTTCTAAGTTAAAGGGGGGATGATCAATCCCATTAACTTAGGCTGTTATGTTACTGAGAGTCTTCTAACATGATTAAGGTCACTTTCCAGTCTGATACACTACAATTTTAAGTAATTACTCTAAAACAGACAAGTGAAGGAAGAGACACATTATGTAACAAGATCTAAAGAACCATACATACCTGGGTAAAAAATGATGCCTAGTTCCCCTTAATAGTTGACTCCTGTTACTTAACCTGACCCTGATACTCAGCCATCCATCGTAAACTCGCTCACTCTTAGGTCAGAAACTTTCCCGGGGTATGCATAACATGATTCTTCAGTCTTTGCAGCCACAGAGGCACTGAAGAGTGAAGGCTAACAGCTTGTGCTTGATGCATTCTCCCCCTTCAACACACATGTGCCTTGTCAGGAAAGGTCAGTGAGTAGGCACATGCTTTATTCAAATTCCTCCCCACGAGATCTGACTTCTTCTCCAATCAGAATAATCTTATTTCAGTAAACTCCCACAAAGAATTCCCTACACTGCCCTCCCCAACTACTTGACCTTACCAAAAGGAAGCTTGAGAACATGTAGCCTGGTGTACAGGGGACCTTCTGTTAGGGTCCTGGGCTGCTGACTTATCATGGCAATCCTCAGTACTTCATGTCCCTCCTTCTGTCTTCATAACAGTTACTTGCAGGTCTGTCATTTCCACAGAAGGCTATAAGCTCTTTGATAGCGGTGTTTACCTCTGCAAATCCCATTATACCTATCACAGTGCCTAATACATGTAAGTACCCAATAAATTATTCTTGGGTACGTTATAGCCAACCAGACACCATAAGTTGTGGGAACCTCCTTCCTAAATTCCCCTCATGGTTGGCCCACAACCCTTCCTTTCATTGTTAACCTCCTATCCTTGGCATGTACCAACCTTTAGCTGAGGTGAAGGGCTGAAGACCATCTCTTTTAAAGACATCTGCTACAGCGTGAAGACCAATAGCCACATGAATGGAGTCAAGAAGGTTTCTTTGGCTTCATATTGGGCACAAATTGTTGAAAACCTGTGAGAGAAGCCTCTCTCTCCACTATGAGGAATGTGGGAAGTATACCTTTGTGAGAGGAGGCAAAACAAGGGGGAGAAGCACAGGGAGGGTTTGTTGGAATGGGCCCTCCAGCTTGGCTGGTGAGGACACAGTAAGTACAAATGCTTGTAGAATCCAACTTCACATTACAAATCAAGCACCTGAAATGCCCATGGGCTTTTTCTTGTCACCTGACTTCTAGGAACAGAACCTAACAAAATAAAGCAAAAATAGGGGTGGGTGGGAACGTATGCTTTAACAGTATCGTTTCAATGATATAATGAAAATTTTAAAATGGCAAGCAATGTAAATATCAAAACACTCAAGAAAGGGTTGTGTAAATTATTGTATTTTCACTAGAGGAAACATGCAATCACTAAAACTATGGTTATAAAGGCCATATAACACCATGAAAAATGCTTATGACTGAATATAAGTGAAAAAGTAAAAGAAAATGTTTTATTTACAGTAGGATTACTACTAGATTTTAAAAGAAGCTGCATAGCAGAAAACTTAGTAGGAAATACATCAACATGCTAACAGCAATTCTGTTACGTTGTTAGTATTACGGGTGCTTTTCCTTTTCCTTTGAAATATAGTTCTATTACCTTTATAATGAGATACATTACACATAAATGTCCAAACTTTTTTTAAAATTGGGAAAAGAGTCAATCCTGACAAAAGGCAGAAATGTTTTCCTTCATTCTTACTCCCTCCCTCTTTTCCTTCTTTCTTTTCTTCTTTCTTCGATGGGGTGAACAAAGGGGAACAGTTTAAGAAATCAGGAAGAAGAATATTTTACTAAAAGTGTAAACTTCTTAAATAATTTTTTCCCTTTTGTGTTAACAAAGGTAGAGAAGAATCCTGAAAAGAAACAGGCACTGAGACCAGCAGCGAGGCTGTTCAGGGAGGTGGCACTGGGCATAGGTGCAATCAGTGAGTTTCAGGGAAATGCAGCAATCAGCAGCCCTGTGGAAACCAAGTCTCACGGGTATGCAGAATGATGGCAAAAGTTAATTTGGGGAAATGAGGGGCAAACATGGGCTAATCAGCACTGAATGACTGGGTAAAACACTATTTACAAAACACTACGGATGCTTTCCTGTTTTATCTAACCAGAGTACAAAAAAACAGCTCCCACTGATTTTCACTACGTTGTTGCTAGCAATGAATGTGGATTAAAGGATGAAGCAGGGATTGATTGTTGTCCCTCATGGGCCTTGGGCTTGTACACATGAACGGTTCCCAGATACTTAGTTCAATCTCTGGTCACCAGTCAGGTCCTGTACATACCTGGAAACTGATGTCTGATTAACTGCTCCCTCATGGTGCTCTCACAGGCTCAGCCTGCATGCTCGGCAGGCCCACAGCTAAATCATAGTTGGTTTGGGAATTAACTCTTTCCTGTCCATCTGCCTATCAACCATTTATATGTCTTACACAGCTCCATATCCAGGCAGCTCTTGGAAAGACGAAGCCGTGTGTCTAAGACAGTCCCCTTCTATAGCATCTAGAGCCACTTTTGGGACAGTCGACCTAAGATCGTCATCTTAGTCAAAAGATGGTGGAATCCTGAGGGACTGGCCTGAGTAGGGTGGGTCATTACCATCCACTCTGGCAGTCCTTGTTCAGGGTAACAACCAGGAGGCATAGAGCCAGAGACTGAAACGGAAGAGGCCACTACTGTTGTGGTAAGAGGGTTAGGAAGCCTGGGATCATAGGCACCTACAGAAGCTTGCAGCAGAAGTTTCTCTGGCAGATATCAAGGGCCTCTGCTACCTCTAAATTACAGTTTTCCAGTTTTAAACTCTCAGTCCTATTCATCTGATTGATTTTTTGTTCCGTTTTTGTTGTTGTTGTTGTTGTTGTTGTTGCTTGCTTGTTTGTACTTTTAAAACTCCTTCATAATCAAGTCATTTTTCTTGGATACAGAAGGTAGTCTTGACAGAAAATTGAACCCTCCAACACTTGACACTTGCCATCTTGTGCCATCCTTGCCTCTTCTTCACAACACCAATCAGAACCCAGACTAGGAGTAGCTGTGGGGTGGGGTGGAACAGCCTAGAGCAGCCTGGCAAGTGCCTGAATGTGTGTTATAGCTCACGGCCTCACAGAGGCCTGGGTCAGCCTCCAATGCCAGATGCCACCCAGAAAGGCGATAAGCACAATGCCCTTGGCTTCATCTCACTCATCTAAGTCCAGCCAGGATGAAATGTGCCTTAGACAGAACTGCTTCATTCTTTCCTCCAATGCGTCCCTTCTGGATTCTTTTATATTCATAGGTTTCCCTCCCTGCTTTTTCAAGTGTGGGATCACCCATCAACAGCAGCTGCTAAGAAATTATCTGTACTAGATGTGTGTACTTTAGTGAGAACTCACCTAATGGTATTTCTCAAATGAAAACATCCATGAGTATCACTCAAAATTACTTTAGACAATGCACAGAAAACAATATTAATAGTTACATGTTTATTTTAAGGTCAATTAAATATAATAAAATCAAAACAATCATAATAAGCTTATGAGTTTATCACTATCAGTTAAAATAAGGCTAAGATAGGTAGTTAAAATTAAAATAAATTTAAAGAAAAGTATTAAGTAATATCATCGGTGACATATGCATATAACAAAAACCGTAAGAAAATGGGGCTTGATAACTGAAATTTGGGAAATACTCTGTAAATTACCTCCTCTGGATAATTTCACATTAAGCCTAAACCTGAGTAGGAATAAAAAGATTTGTCCCTCATTAATTCACATCAAGCAGACTGGGAAGGGGGACTTAGGGGAGGCAGCCTCCTGGCCCTACTGAATGATACCCACAGACAGGAGCGCGCACTGCTGAGATACAAGGCTAGCCTTGTTTCAGCAGCAGAAATGATTGGGAGTTCTGCCAGGAATGAAACAGACTATCCTGCAGCTGTTATC
Source organism: Mandrillus leucophaeus (assembly GCF_000951045.1). NCBI lineage: Eukaryota > Metazoa > Chordata > Mammalia > Primates > Cercopithecidae > Mandrillus > Mandrillus leucophaeus. The sequence continues at coordinate 1,104,802 of NW_012106609.1, forward strand.
TCATTTGTATGAGTAATATGAAAAACACTGCACAATTTAATATGCCATCTTACACTTTTATTCTTATCTCACCAGAAGGGCAGGTGATGGTATACACGTTTGAAAGCCAATGCAGATTGGTGCAGAGGGAGGACCCCAAGAAATGATGTTAGCTGCTATCTGAGCTGAATAAAATGACATGAGCACGGATATTATTTTATAAAGGCAATCTCACTTGTATCTTTGCCAGTGAGATCTTAATCACAGCATGCAATGGAAGTGAATCTCTCCTTTCCTGGTTATCTGAGAGCAGGATGACTGTCTCACCATCACTGGGAGAATGGTTATCTGTTATTTCACTTGTGAGAGACCAACGAGAACATTATCAGGGCATTTGTAACCAAACGTGTGTGGCTCCAGGTGATAAAGGAAGGGGAAGGCGGCTCATCTCCAAGGATATGGAGATAATGCCACTTGTGGTGGGAGGAGATGGATGATATTGTTGAAAGTGGTTTCAAATATTGGGAACCGACTAAGAATCTCTCACAGCAGCTCAAATTTTGGCTCAGGAGAAGAGATAAATAAATAAGAGGACCTGGGTAAAGAAGGAGACCCTGGATGAGTGAGTGATCATCTCAACCCCTTCGACCTTAAAAGAAATGTGGTTAAATAAATCTTTCATGGCTCTGTATTTGAAGATGAACTACGGCAACCTTCAAACTACTGAGGGACACAAATAATATTTTTTCTTTCTCTCATTCTCAATCTTATTTATCTTTTCTTATTTTCTTTTTAAACAGTCACGATCTCAAATAAGCCTTCAACAAATAGAACTGTTAAGACATTAAACAAATAAGATGGGTGTGGGGGAACGAATTCTTTCCTGTAAAAGAGACTAGAAAGGGGCTCACTAGTATAACACAGAAAGTTAACCCCAAAATAATTCATTCCTGTAATTTATAAGAATAAATAACAATGTCAGGTTAAAGAATCAGAACTCTACAATGGCATTTCTGTTAGGTTCAACTATCTTTGACTTTTCACCAATTTTTCCTGTGGTTGGGAAAATTTTTTTTTTTTTTTTTTTTGAGGCAGGATCTCACTCTGGCACCCAGGCTGGAGTGCAGTGGAACAATGATAGCTCACTGCAACCTCGAACTCCTGAGCTCAAGTGATGCTCCTACCTCAGCCTCCCTAGTAGCTGGGACTACAGACACGAAGCATCATGTCTGGTTAATTTCAGGGATTTTTTTGTTGAGACAGTGTCTCACTATGTTGCCCAGGCTGGTCTCAAACTGCGGGTCTCAATTAATCCTGCCGCCTTGGCCTTTCAAAGTGCTGGGATTACAGGCGTAAGCCACAGGGCCTGACCCAAAAATCATTTTTTTTCTCTTCCATGAAGTCTGAAGTCCAAAGTGTTAATGCTCTTTCTTTCTTTCTTTCTTTTTCTCTTTTTCTCTTTTGTTTCTTTTTTAACTTCACTTCTACCTCTATGGAATGATTAATCATGAAGATATTACTTATCACATTCAAACAAAACAGAAGTTTATTTAAAAGCCAATTAATTCCTCCTACCTTCAAACTCTCTCCCTTGAAGTAACTAATGGCAGTAGCTTAAGGTAATTGTTTTCATAACCTTTTATAGGCCTTAACAATATACACTTAATTTTTCCCTATAATAGAGATCCACTCAAGTCAATAAATACAAATCCAAGTCACGCTTTTTACTGGCATTATAATATTCTGTATGGTAAATGTATTATAAGTTATTCAATCATCCCCAAAATGATGAACATTCATGTTCTCCAACTCACAGTCTTCATTTTTTATAATCACTGCTGCAGCAACTACCTTTGTATATTTCTTTTATGTATTGCTACCATTATTTCTCTGAAATAGTGAAATTATTGGATCAAAAGATATGTGCATTGTTATTTTTTAAAATATGTTTTAATTACTTCCCAATAAGGTGCTAGCTACTCACAAACCTACAAACAATAAATGAAAGAGCTAATTTTCCCCGCACCACCTCAAGCTTTGGCAATCATCAATCATTCATGTTTTGCCATTCCACTGAGTAAAGATGGCATTCCATTTCCTCAATTTTCATTTTTCTGATTTCCATAAGAAGATCTTCCCCACCCCAGGAGTATATATGCTAATACCTGGAGGGTTTTTTTGCATTCTTAGTTTTATTTTGTTAAATTCTATAAAATGGAGGAATAAGATATACCTTGACATGATCACTCAATTGGTCTCTGGAGATGTGGTCTTCTTGATATCACTCTACCACAACTTAGTTTTTTCAGCCCAAGCAACAGGCAAATAAATAATTCTTCCATCCCTCCTCCCAAAAAATAGAGTCAGTAAATATCAATAAGGCAACGGAACTAAATAAAGTATACATCCTTTAGTGAAGGTGCAAGAAGTAGCATCAAAGATAGAAAAAGCAAGCAGTCAAAAGTCCAGGACGTTGACACTCAATCTCTACATGAGTGTCTAGACCTGAGCCACCACTGAATCCCCACAGCACCCCTCTCAGGGACTTGTACAAATTAAACACTTCAACAAGTATGCTTTTATTGGTTAGATGGATGGATGGATGACTGGTTATCAAATAAACCTTTAACAAGCACATCTCCCGCTAGAAAATTAACTGAGAACAAATGTGAAGGAATTGATGCTCAAAATTAAAACTCCTACAAATATAGTCTATATGCAATTAGTAGTTTACATTTTGCTCATTTATGTAACAAAATCTACCTCTCAATTCATTTACAGCATGATTAAATTGCTTTCGCAGAAACGTTTTCCACTTCAAGTAACGATCAAAGAACTCTTAAGTAGTAGCCATCTGAGACGGAAGTCATTGAGCCCAAAGGAAATCTATTTACCCTGTCTGGTCACTGAATGACAAAAATGAGTCGCTCCTGATATGATTGTTGTGACAATATTAGAAACTGTGATATTACAGATGTCAAAGGCTTTCTATACATCTTCACATCTGATTCTCACACCCATCCTACAGATGAAGAAACTGAGTTTGAAAGAAGTTAAATGAATGGCCTGGCCTGAACAATGAAACCAAGATTTAAATCAAGGGTTTTACCTCTCTGTGAATCCCATTCTCTTGTCACTTGAGTAAATATATTCACCACCAACACCACAAACCTCATTCCCTAGCAAAGATGGAAAATAAAATTACGTGGTTATTGTCCCCTAAAGGGACAGTTACATTTTACTTTCCAAGGATCTACACTTGAGCTCGCTTCTCTGTTGTCTGTTTCATAAAACCCACAGATTATCTTTAGATGGCACCAGAATCTTTGCCTTCCAATACACGGGCATAGTTGAATTTTAAGCAGCAGAGACTTCTGTTTAAGCAACAGATCCTACGCCATGGTTACACCTCCACATTAGGGAGGTGGGAGGGAGACTGAACTCAGTCAAGTGAGGGATTCTTCTGAAATAATTGTAACAAATAAGAATGTTGTCCATGAACTTCAAGTGTAAAAGAATTTTGACTTTCTATCAGTGAGCTTTGGGCAAGGTGGGGCTAGGGTGCAGCTATACATGTTCCTGGCATCTGGCATCTGCTGGAATGTCTTCACTACTGATTTGGGTGATCAGATCATACAAGTCACTGCTGGGCCATTCTTCACTCCCAACACAAGCCTCATTTTTGGATCTGACCTCTTCTACCTCCCACCCCTTGGCCACAGTCACTTCACAATGATACCCAGGACACTCAGTGTGGCCCTGTCCCTCTACTCTCCCTCTCTCTTTCTCTCTCTGCATTTCCAAGCTCCCAAGCATCCTTAGGAATGGGTATTCTCTTCTAGGCTACCTAGGCCTTTTGCACCCCAACCCATAGCAACTCCCAGTCTTAGGTCTTGCCCTTCCCTAGTTCTTATCAAGGGAAGAAAACCCCTAGACCAATAATTCTCAACCAGGACTGTTCCCATCCCCCATGGGATATTTCGGAAATTTGTGAACGTGTTAATTGGTTGTCACAATTATGGGAGTAATATTACCCACGAATTTCATTTTACTTCAGGATAGTAAAGAGAACTTCATAAAATATTTACTACATAAAGGAGTTGTTCGTTTTAATAAGGTTGAGGATCACTGCCTTCAACTGACTGTTCTTCTATCCTCCTCCCAGGATACACTGAAAAAGGGTAACCACATAGTCCTATGTTCTTGGGACCCTCACCCTCTTTTCACTCCCACTTACCCTCAGCTCTCCCTTCCCCCAGTTTTGGAAAATCCTATCCAATACCAGTGTACAGAAAGCCCATTTGTGACTCCCTCTGACTTCACTATTCCTTGAAGCCCTTCACAGTCTCAGCGTTTTACACCCAAAGCCTGGCCATTGTTTTTGCTGTCATTTACCTTCCCTGAGGCAAAGCTGCTCCAGGGCCCAGCTGCCCAGTTGGGAAAGGGTCCCCAGTTAAGGAATGGAATAGGAAAAACACACTTGCTAGTATTTCCAATGTTATTCCACCACATAATCAAGAAAATACCTGATTACCAAGTGGTCTTTGGAACCAGGTTCCAGAATGGTTTTATGACCCAATCACGGCCACAATACAGGACAGTTACTTAAGTGTGCACAAAGCTACTAGATGAATCTGACATTGCTAAAAGCTGCAGCACCATCAAAAGATAGCAGACCCCTAAGCAAGAGGATTTTATGAAGCATCAGGCTTGCACCTCCCTATCCTCTTCACCCAGAGAGCTCCTATTTGCCTTCAGGCCCTTGCCACAAACTCTCCTGATCCTGTTTACACAGAATCAATTGTTCTTGCTTCTGCTTCCCCATGGCACTTTTTAGAGTTCAGATCTAATGTGCTACATGCAGTAAGAGCTGTAGGTTTACCTCTGCATGTCTCCCTCTAGACTCTGAGCTTCTTTTGGGCAGAGGCCTTGTCATATTCACTCCTATATTACCAAACTTCAGCATTGTACCCCTAGTTTAGCCCCCAGCATCTAAGGGCTAAAAAAGAAAAAAAAAAAATCAATCTAGTGCAATAGGCAGGACAGCTCTGAACCCATCTAAGAAATAGCATGTTTCTTAGTGTTTCTGACCACATAAATGTGAGTCAGCCCCAGCTACAGGGGTGGATGGGAAATTTTAGGAGATTCCTCAACCCACTTCTTGGGATCACCCTGGAAGTCTTGGGAAAATTCATACAGCGCAGAATAATTGAGGCAGATCTCTGTTGTTGTTCCAGGTGCAACTGGCTGGGGCCAGCATCGCAGGTGGTAAAAGAATTTACCAAGACTGTCATGGGTAAAGATGGCAGATTTATTAGAGAAAGTACAAAGGTAGATGGCAAGAAAGCAATGGGCAGCACAGCACAGAAGGGACTGTCTGCCAAGAGGCAGAGGCTGGAGGGAAGTTTTATAGGGTTGTACTGGAGTGGCTACATGCAGATAAGGTGTGCAGATAAGGTGTGCAGATAAGGTATTACTGCCGGGGCTACAAGCAGAATGAGGGATTTTGGAACAGAATGTTGTGCCAGGGGGTTGTCTGTTATTAGCAGTCACTCAGAACAATCGTTCTCCCCGAACTGGGACCCCTTCCTTGTTGCTGCTTACTTATTAGGACTCCACGGTTGTTCAGTTCCTAGAGTAATGGATAAACTACCTAATTTATAGAACCCAGTACAGAATAAAAATGCAGGGCCCCTTGTTCAAAAAGTATGAAGAATTTCAAGATGATAACAACAGAGCATGAAACCAAGCAGGAAGCCCTACACCACTGCACAGGTCACATGCCCATGAAGTCGGCTCTACGATTGGGTATCCCTCCCATACTCCCAGCTCCAGAGCACAGGTGGTCTGTTCAGTAGCATGGGACTTCCCTGTGTCCTTGCCTGTTATAATGGGAGCCCGTGTCCTGAGGTCACAGTGCCCAGGTCCACCCCCATGGGCATACAACTGGGACACTGCATAAGCAGGGGCTGGGTGTCTGCCACACAAGAAATGTGTATCTCCCATCTCCCACCTCTCAGAATGAACTCTTACTGTCCCTGGCCCACGGAAGTCTTTCATCCCCAGAGAGCAAGCCAGTCCCCTCTCCAGGTAGAAAGACCACCCTCCCTTTCTCCACTTCAGAGCCTTTTCCTTGATGAGCCTCTCCTTCCTAACAAAGGCCTGAGGTGGAGGATTTTTCTTCACAGAGGCCCCCTTAAATAAAAACAAATGGTGCAAGAGGATCCTAAACCCAGAATATCAACCAAAGGGACAAGGTGGGCAACTCAGCCTCATAGTAGGGAGATGATGGCAAATTATAGGTATGAGGAATGAACACTCAACACACCATCCAGAGGGGTGACCTCAGTGGTCTGCTAGTAAATGTTTAACTGGCTTACCAAGAGGAAAAAAATCTGACTTACAGCATCTTCATGGTACAAATACTCTCACCATGGCCTACTTCAATGATCTCAACCTACCAATGTAAAGCTGCTGAACACAGAAGTGCTGAAGACAAATCTCTCTCAAAAGCCGGAGAGAGCCGGTTCCAGCATACCACAGAGCAGCCACCACCGGCTGCAGTCCAGTATTAGCATGTGGACTGAGGCTGGCAGATCTAAACTTCCGAGAGACTGGAAATCAAATTTTCATGTTTGATGCCTCTGTTTCTAAATATTGGCTACTAGTTCTCATCTCTTTCAAACACTCTGGAGGTTAAAGTTGTGCAGGCCCATGTGTCCCTGAGTTTGGAATCCTGACCTGGCCCAGAGAACTCTCCTGAGGAGATGCAAAGGGAAGTTTTGCCTATTGTCCTTCATACCTTCTACATTCAAAAACAAAACACTAACATTTCAAAAGGTTACCCTACTCTACTGGGGCTCTCTCTTGCGCATTCACCATCAGTCTCACAGAACATTCTGGGGCTTGTGATTACTCTGCCAGAACCATTCCCAGATACCACAGTGAAAGACCTAAAAGGTAGAGACTAATTCTTTGGTATCTCCTCAATGATATCCACAATATTGGGAAAGTATGAAAATAACTGATAGCAATAATAATGGTTGATGATGAAATGCTTTTAAGAGCACGAGTCTCCAAGTTTGCTGGACCTTCAGGCCTCTGCTTTGGCTTTTTCCTCGTCTCCTGTCATTTTTTATGATACTTTATGTATATTCCATGTATATCAGCAGCTCCAGGAGATGGATGGCTATGGGAGCAAAGATAACAGGTGGAAGCAGTGAGAATTTTCTCTTGCCTGCAACAGATACATTTTTCAAGCCTGAAACATCACAGAAACAGAATGATTTTTTTAGATGCCCTTTCTTTTCTTTTCATTCACTTACTTTTTGTGAGTTTTTGTTTTTTTTTTTTAATTGCTCATTTTGCTTAAGGAGCCTCAAGGCTAGAGTGCAGCAGAGTATCATTAATTAAAATATTTAAAATTATAGCAGTGGTGACAAAGCTCCCAAATAAGCCCAGGCAGCACAGACAGCAAACACAATTATTATCCATAATAACAGCCAAATCATCACTACCGCTCTCTATTCAGAAACAATGCATTCTTCCCGCAGTGCTAAGTGGTTGTGACAATGAGCAAATCATGACTACCTAAAATGGGACTAGACAGGATCTCTGGGGTAGTTCTTGATCTTTGCAGAAACCTTGCCATTTCTCCTCCCTCAGTCTCACCTCACATGAGGGGTTTGGGGGCAGAAAGTTGCTGTGTGACAGCCACCCACTTCCCTTCACAGCTTTTCTCCAGGAGCCCAGGAGGATGTGTGGCAGTGAACCACCCAGGGCCAGGGCCTGGTGTGTCAGTGGGTACACCATATATATGTTAATGCTTTTCTTGCACCTGGAAGACCCCTCTGTGGGAAATGATTCCCATAAAATAAGTCCGTAAGAGTAGAAATGGTAATAATTTATGTGTAAACTTTTAGATACAGGAACATGTAGAGGATTACCAATGCTATCCCAAATGATGAAGAGAATTCCTCACCCATTTATTCATTTATTTTTTCATTCATTCATTCAAAATTTATTGAGAACCCAATATATGCCAGATTCTGGGCCAGGTCTTTTTCTAGGCACCCAGGGGTGCTGAGATGGAAAACTTGGTCTGCATCTTCAGCAAGGTCAGAGTTTAATGGGAGAGACGCAGACAGTTACAATACAGTGAAAGGCACTTGGGATGGGAGCAAAGCACAAAAGCACCCAACCCATTGCAGGAGGAAAACTAAGGAGGCATGGAGAACTTCCCATGGCAGGGGATGCCTAACTTGAATTCTAAAGGTACTCATAAAGAATGCTATTGGTGCCCTTTCCATATCTCCTTGGCACTTAACATGTCCCTGAAATCCCAATTTCCGATTTCCAACTGCCAGCCCCTGCAACTCTGAGCCCTAGGGCTTCCTTCAGCTGCCACATTAGCTCTGCCTGCTGGAGTGGCAGACCAGAAGTGCCAAAGAATTCATCCTTCTTGGAGGCAGTCCTCCACTAATGGCTGATGGAAGTTAGTGAATATTCTAGGAACCTCGTCCCACAGGTAGAATAACTCAGCGTACAGGTCTACACTATTTCCCAGAATTCCCCAGAGGGATTAAGTCAGTTGCCCATAGGAATAAGTGCTTGCTCGACTGCCTTTACTTCCCTGTCTCTTACCAGTGCACCTCCCCAATCTCCTGCCAGTGTCTCATGGGATCACCTCTTAAAAGAACTACTTGCACTAAAAATTTGTGTCTCAGGAGTTACAGGGAGCAACAAGGCAGAGGCAGGACATAGATATGAACTGGGTAAGGCTGAAGTACAGTTAGGTGAGAGAAGAGCTGGTCCCTGCAACAGTGACAGCCAAGGTTACAGATACTTCTTAGTATTTTGTTTTTTCCTTCTGTGCCTTTGTGCAAGGAATACTCATAGAGACCACACACACTCAGGTTAAATATACAAAGTTGCTTACTTTGTCCCTTCATACCTCTCTGGGTCTCATTCTGGTTTCCTCTTCTCATTTCATACCATCTCAATTAAGTGATCTGGCTCCAAATACTTTTTCTTGGGGCAAGAGACCTGAAAGCCCTGTATGACATCCTTAAAGCCATTATTCTAATTCCAAAACAATTGGCACAAGAACCATTGGCCAGTCTCCAAGATGGCTCCCACTAACCCTACTGCACTCCAATATTCATAGCTTGTGTAGTACCCTCTCACATTGTTTCAAGGTTGGTCCGTATGACAAAAAGAATATGAGAAAAATGGCAGCATGTGACTTTCAAGGCTAGGTTATCAAAGCTGTTGTGTTTTCTGCCTTTTCTTCTCTCTTGGATCATTCACTCTAGGAAAAGCCAGTTGCCATTTTGTGAGAACCCTCAAGCAGCTCTATGGTGAGGTCTACGTGGTGAGAAATGAAGGCCTCCCTCCAAAGGCCAGCAGAAACCTGAGGCCTCCAGCTCACAGCTGTGTGAGTGAACCATCCTGGAAGCAGACCCTTCAGCCAACCCCAGGCAAGTCTTCAGGATACTGCAGTCCCAGGCAGTATCTTGACTTTAACTTCATAAAAACTTCTGAGCTAGAACCACCCAGCTATCCACTCCCAGATGCCTAACTCTCATAAGCTGTGTCGTGTGAGATAACAAATATTTGTTGTTTTAAGTCACGAAGCTGTGGGGTAAGTTGTTATGCAGCAATAGATAACTAATACAGTGTCATATCTCCACATTTTACCCAACCTAACCCCACCTCTCAATCAAAGTAAATAAGAAAGGAGGAAAGGATTGTAGCAAGAGATGATAAACTTCATTTTGGACACCCTGAGGAACATCCAAAAGAAAATGATAGGAGATGAGCATTTGGAAATATGAAGCTGATATCAATGCAGGAAAAAACTAGGGCTGGAACTCCAGTATATACTGATGAGTTGTCAGATATGAAGTCAGTGAAGACATTGTTGTGAAGGAAAGGGCCCAGGAAGTGCATATGTGGTATAAATTGTTTAAATTTTCCCTCCCATAAACACTGGCACATTGGGAAGGGGAAGGTAGTTACTCAGTTCTGAGAGTTGGGTTAACAAGAAACTAAACCTATGATAGGTTTTTCTACTTTAAAGATTAAAAAGCTCAAAAATCCCAAGGGGGCCAGTATTAGCTACTTATTGCTGCATAGCAATTTATTCCATTACTTACTGGCTTAAAATAATGAATGTTCATTATCTTACACAGTTTCTATGACTCTGAAATTCAGAAGCTGCTTTGCTGGGTGGTTCTGGAAATGTATACAAGAGCATTTATCATAATGTTGTTTATAATAGCAAAATATTAGGAACCATCCAAATGTGCAACAATAGGAAATGATCAAAAACTCTGTATCAGCTAAAAATGAGGTTTAAGAACCTTTGGTAACATGAGAAACTGCCCATAATATCACTGAAAAAGCATGTTGTAAAAGTACACAGTATGAACTCAATTTTATTAAAATTTTTAAGGTATATTAAAAAACTAAAAGTGCATGTGTCAAAATGGTAAAGGTACTTATATAAGTTATCTACTGATGAGTAACAGAGCACCTCAGAAATTAGTGGCTTAAAACAATAAACTTTAATTTGTTCACGATTCTGCAATCTAGATAGTTCTGCTGATATCTCCTGGGGTCACCTATGCAGTTGCCATCACTTGGTAGCTTGACTGAGATTAGAAATCAAAAAGGGCTTCACTCACACGTCTGGCCCCTCAACTAGGATGGCTGGAACAGCTAGGGCCTGTATGAATATCTCTTTTCCTTCTCCTTCTCCTTCTCCTCCTCCTTCTCTGTCCTGTCATCTCTCTTGCCCACTCTCTCTCTCACTATCTCTCCATGGTCTTTCCAGAAGGGCAGCCAGACCTCTTCACACAAATCGGCTTATATAATTGTAGGGGTTGGCAAGTCTAAAATTCATAGAGTAGGCCCGACAGGCTGAAAATTTACATAAGAGTTATGTTGCAGTCTTACTTTTTTAAACTGACACATTGTAATTGTATATTTTTATTGGGTAAAATTTGATGTTTTGATAAATGTATGTGTTGTATAATGATCAAATCAGAGTATTCAGCATGACCATCACTTTGTGCACTTAGCATTTCTTTGTGGTGATAACATTCAAAAGCCTCTCTTCCAGCTATTTTGCAACATTCCATATCCTACTGTTAAGCATCATCACTCCACTGTGTAGTAGAACACTAGAACCTATTCCTCCTACCTAATTGTAATTTTGTACCAATAAACCAACATCTCCCCATCCTCCCCTCTTCTTGCCCCTCCCAGTCTCTGGTAATCACTGTTCTGCTCTCTGCATCTATAATATCAACTTTTTCTTTTAATGTCCAATAATGAATGAATGGATAAAGAAAATGTGGTGTGTATATATATACAATAGAACATTATTCAGCCATAAAAAAGAATGAAATCCTGAAATTTGCCACAACATGTATGAACCTGAAGGGCATAGTGTTAAGTGAAATAAGCCAGACACAGAAAGACAAATACCACACGATCTCACTCATAGATGTTGTAGTCTTGAGTGTGAATTCCTCGAGGCAACAGGCTGGCAACTCAAGCCGGGCTTCTATGTTGTAATATTGAGAGAATTATGTCTTCCTAGGAAAATCTCAATCTTTGCACTTAAGACCTTCAACTGACCAGATGAGGATAATTTGTGTGACAGGTAATCTGCTTTACTCAAAGTCTACTGATTTAAATGTTAATCACATTTAGAAAATGCCTTCACAAAAACATCTATGCTAGTGTTTGACCAAACAACTGGGCACCATAGGCTAGTCAAGTTGGTACAAAAACTTACCCATCATACATAGGCAAGCCTAGAGTCATTGTGGGAGGGGGCATGGATACCCAGAGGCATTGGTCATTAGGAGCCACCCATAGCAAATATATCTGGAGGGCAGATTTTTCCTTTTCTTATGTGTGTTTCAAATTTTCTGCAAAGAGCATGTATAACATTTTGGGACAATGATAAATGTTATCATTCACAGTCATTATTTTAAAAATGGAAGATATACAGAAAAGTACAAATCAACAAATCACAAGAATTCTTATCAATCAGAAATGATCAGTGTTAACATCTGTGATCTTCCTTTAGACTCTCTCTGATACTTATACACATGTCAGGATAGAAAGAGAGGGGGGAAAAGATGAGAGGGACAGAGAGATTTCTAAAAATGAGATAATCCTATAAATGCTATTTGCTATTTGCAAATTTAATATTTTCTTGAATGTAACAGAAAAAAAAAACAAAGGGAATTTGAAAGATTTATAGCATATCCAATAAATATTTCTTCATCCCTAAGAGATACTACTACTTACAAATTACTATAAGTTTAAAAAACTGAAAATACTATGAAAACCATTAGGAAGTTGCAGGTGTATTTTTTAAATAGAATTTTAAGTAGTGGACTAACTTGCTGTTACAAGCAGCATAGAGAGGATAATACTCTCACATTTCCACCTTCCCTCCTTCACCCTCCAATCAGGTTGGCTTTGCTTTGTCAGAATTTGTAATAGTAGCATTCTATTCTGCAACCATAATTTTCCTGGAAAAGTAGTTCTTTATTTAAATGAACTCAGTGCTCATTACCAGGCTTTTTTTATAGCCTTGCCAAACCTGGTCTCATCACCAAAGGGCTTTGGTTTTATGCAAGCAGGTTTTGTAGATGTACCACTCCCACTGTTATTTCATATTTAAGACTGCTTATCTGTTGCCTTCATACGTGGACAACTACTTGGGTGCACATAATTTTTTGAGGTCTCTCCAAACCTCAGAACTTTATAAACATGGCTCTATTATATTTGAACACAAAAAATTACCATAGTGTATCTGAGGATGCCCTAATTTTCCCCACTGTCAGGAGCTACTGTTGTACCAAGATGCCTCAGGAACACCTTCTTTATTCTTTAAGTTTAATAATTCAACCTAGAAAAATCCTTGATGTTTGTCATTCTGAGTTTGTTTTTCATAGTATGCAAGGAACCCTTCCTAGCTGCAGATCTGAGTCTTCCCTGAATACTTCCTCTGTCCTTTTGTTGGATTCTTTCCTGCAGGGACATCAATTACCTTATTTTGAATCATTTTTGTTTCTCTTGCTCTTCTAATTATTTAATCTCTTGTGCATGCAGTGTGATTACCTCTAGCTTTCCTTTCATGCCATTAATTCAGTTTTTAGCTATGTCTATTCTGTTCCTTGCTATTTTATGTTACTTTATTTCAATTCATTTCCTTAGGTCTGCAATCTCCTTTTATAACTCATTCTGTTGTTTTATCATCTCATCTTTGAGCTCTTGTTTTATTACATTTATATTTCTACTAATTTATTCTCTACAGGAAAACATTCATGAGAAAGCCACTTTTATCACCCAATTTATGTTTCTTCCAGATTGGGTTCTGGACATTTCCCATAACATGCCTGACTTTTCCATATCATGCCTGACTTTTCGACTAATTGATTTTCCTGTAGTATATCTGCCTAGCTGCTTTGTCATTTCTTTTCATCTTGCTTATGTTTAATGTAAGCATCTCTGTCTCTGACACCCTTCTCTCCCTAACTGGGACAAGTTCACCTTCCCCCACTTTGTACTTCATTCTGAGGCCTGGATGTTGTCAGTCTAGCCACTTTTCTGTAGCCTGAGAGAAGCCAAAGCTCAGCCAGGAATTAGTTCTGCTCTTGTTGAAGAATCTGTGCTCCAAGAGCACAGTGCCTTGTGTGTAGGAGACCACTAAATGCCTAGGACCAGGGCCCAGTGCCCACAGCTCTAAGAGTGACTGACCCACCCCTTGGGCTTTGGCTCATCCTCCAACCAAGCCCAATGTCTTGGATGATAACAAGCTCTTTACCCTGATAGTAGGATTGCAAACTGATAACCTTTCCAGAAAATAATTTGGCAATAGGTATCAATATCTTAATATTTATAGCTCTGATCCAATAGTGTCTCCTCTGAGATTCTAGATGGAAAAAAAAAAAGAAAGACTCACTTGCGAAAGAAATTCTCTGGAGCATCATAGATAACGGCAACAAACTGAAAACAAGTTAAATGTTCAGCATAGAGGCATATTGTGATAAAGTTTGCAGCAAACAAAAATAAGGTTTATGAAGAGCTTTTAAAGATATGACTAAATTCTTATAATACTATACTGAGTAAAAAATCAGAATGCAAAATTAAACATATAGTAATATCTCAATTATGTTTTCAAAAGGATAGGAGCCATACCCAGAAAGAACCACTAGACCGAAGCTCCAGGAGTGCAGGAACCACGACTGTTTTGTTCACTCCTATGTAACCAGAACCTAACATAGTGCTTGGCACATAACAGACATACAATGAATATTTATGAATAAATGAGTAAAATTAATTCAAAGCGAAAGAAATTTATCTCAAGTCTCAATAACAAGAATAATTTTGCTTCTGAATGGCTTTGATTTTATAGATTTCTGATCTTGCTTTGACTAGTTGAAACTATGACACATTTGATCTATCTGGGATAGAGACTCTTACAAAACACATTTTGTATATCACCATCTCATTTTCCCTACACTTATTTTCTCTTTGACAGGAATCATTTTTCAAAAAAGCAGCTTTGTTGAGATACAATTTGCATACCATACCATTCACCCATTGTAAGTTTACATTTCAATAATATTTAGTAACTTTATAGCATTATCAAAACTTAATTTTAGAACATTTTCACCACCTCCAAAAATTCCTTCAGGCTCATTTGCAGTCAATCTGTATACCACCCCCCCTACTCCAAAGAACCACTCATCAGCCTTCTGCCTATATAATTGTCTTAACTGCATATTTCATATAAATGAAATCCTACAATATGAAGTCTTTAGCAATTGGCTTATTTCACTTAACGCTTTTGAGTTTCATCCAGGTTGTAGCGTGTACCAATACATCACTCCTTTTTATTGCTGAAGAGTATTCCATCGTATGGATAAACCAAATTGTGTTTAGCCAGTAGATGGACATTTGAATTGTTTCCAGTTAGAGGCTTTATGAATAATATTGCTAAGAACACTCTCATATAAGTCTCTGTGTATACACATGTTTTCATTTCTCCTGAGTAGACTCCTAGGAGTGGAAATACTGGCTCATATGGTATGTTTTTATTTAACTTTTTTTAAATGTCAAAGTATTTTCCAAAGGGGCTGTACCACCTTATATCCCACCAGCAATGTAGGAGTGTTCCACTTTCTCCACGTCCTGGCCAACACTTCATATCATCTATTTTCCTTGATTGTAGCCATTCTAGTGGTTGTATAGAGATACCACATTTAATTTTTAATTTTTACGTCCCTATTGACTAATAATGTTGATCACTTTTTCATTTAATTGGCAACCACTTTCATCCTTTAATGAAATACTTCTTTGTCCATTTTTAATTGACTTTTCTCTTTATTGAGATTTCAGAGTTCTTTATATATTATGGATAGAAATCCTTTATTAAATATATGCAAATATTTTCTCCACATCTGTGGCTTGTCCTTGTGGTTTTCTTAATGGTGTGTCATAAAGTGCAAAACAGTTTTCATCTTAATGATGTCTAATTTATCATTTTGTTCTTTTTTACCTTAAGCTTTTGATGTTATATTCAAGAACTCTTTGCCTAACCCAATATCACAAAAATTTTTTCTGTGTTTTCTTTCATTAGTTTTCTAGTTTATCTCCTATATTCAGATTTTTTATCTTTTCAGTTAATTTGTGTATCATATAAGGTAAGTGTCTAAGTCCATTTTTATTTTTTCAGATGGATATTTAGTTGTCCTAGTACCATCTGTTGGAAAGACTATTCCTTCCTCATGATTTTGGTACCTTTTTTGAAAATCAATTGACCATAACGTAAGAAATCTCAGTTTTGTTTAATTGATCTATATGCCTGTTCTTATACCAATAACACACTGTCTTGATTACTGTAACTTTATATTAAGCTTAGAAATCAGGTAATGTAAGTATTCCAATTCCTTCTTTTTCAAAATTGTGTTTGCTATTTTAGATCTTTGTATTTCCATATAAATATTAGGATTTGCTTGATGCCAAGATACTGCTGTAATAGACAATGTTCCAAATCAAGTAAGCCTCTTCTGGAAGTGGTCCCAAAACAACTGGATTTCATGGCCTTTCCTACCCTATCCTGGATGAACTACTGCACCAGTAGAGCTGGAGTGAAGATGGCAGCAGCCCCAGATGAAAACATTACAGACTTTTACTGTTATTAACCACGACTCAGTAGTTTTCATAAATAAATGCTTTGGTCACTTTCCAGTGACCAAAATTATTGTTTTTTTATAGTTTTATTCAGCTTTATAGTTGCATTGGGAGGGAAACATCTGTCGACCCCCTCACTTAGTCATGCTAGAAATCAATCAGGAAAACTTTTCTTTTAAGGTTTATTTTGTTTTTAATTGACACATAAAAATTATACACATGTATAGGGTACAGTGTGATGTTTTGATATATGTATACACCATATAATGATGAAATTAGTGCAATTAGCATTTCCTTTACCCAAATATTTATAATTTCTTTGTAGTGAGCACTATCAAAATCATCTCTTCTAGCTATACCCAAATATGCAATTCATTATTGTTAGCTATAGTCATCCTACTGTGCAATCAAACACCAGAAATTATTCCTTCTATCTAACTGTAACTTTGTAACCATTGACCTACCTCTCCTCATTCTTCAATTTCCAGTATTCTCCCCAGCCTCTGACAGTTACTATTTTACTCTCTACTTCTAGGAGATAAACCTTTTTACGTTCCACATATGTGTGAAATCACATGGTATTTGTTCTTCTGTGCTTGGCTTATCTCACTTAACATAATGTCCTCTAGGTTCACCCATGTTGTTGCAAACAACAGGATTTTATTCCTGATACGATCTCGGTCTGTGTCTCCACCCAAATCTCATGTCAAATTGTAATCCCCAATGTTGGAGGTGGAGCCTGGTGGAAGGTGATTGGATCATGAGGACAGATTTCCCCTTTGAGGTTGTTATTGTGATCGTAAGTGTGTTATCACGAGATCTGGTTGATTAAAAGTGTGTAGCACCTCCCCCCTGTTCTCTCCCTCTTCCTCCTGCTCTGGCCATGTGAAGACGTGCCTGTTTCGCCTTCGCCTTCTGCTATGATTGTAAGTTCCCTGAGGCCTCCTCAGGCATGCTTCCTTTACAGTCTGTGGAACCATGAGCCAGTCAAAGCTCTTTTCTTATTATAAATTACCCAGTTTCAAGTATTTCTCTATAGCAGGGTGAAAATGGGCTAATACAATTCTTTGTTATGGCTGAATAGTATTCCATTGTGTACACAGACACATTTTTTAGCCGTTCATCTGTTGATGGACACATAGGTTGATTCTATATTTTGGCTATTGTGAATATTCATGCAAAAAACATGGAAGTACAGATATCTCTTCAACATACTGATTTTATTTCCTTTTAGATATATGCTCAGCAGTGGATTGTTGGAACATATGGTAGTTCTATTTTTTATTTTTTGAGGAATCTTCATACTGTTTTCCCTAATGGCTGTACTAAATTACATTCCCACCAACAGTATATAAGAGTTCTTTCTCCATATTCTCTCCAGTATTTCTTGCTTTTTGTCTTTTTAATAATAGCCATTCTAACTGGGATGATGTTCTCATTCTGGTTTTGATTTGCATTTCTCTGATGATTGGAGATGTTGAGCATTTTTTTATATATCTATTGTCCATTTGTATGTCTTCCTTTGAGAAATGTTTATTCAGGTCTTTTGCCCATTTTTAAATTAGATTGTTTTGTTTTGTTTTTCTATTGAGTTGACCTCCTTATATATTCTGAATATTAGCCTCTTGTCAGATACATACTTTGAAATTTTTTTCTCTCATTTGGTAGGTTGCCTCTTCACTCTGTTGATTGCTTCCTTTGCTGTACAGAAGCTTTTTAGTTTGATATAATCCCATTTGTTTATTTTTGCTTTTGTTGCCTATGATTTTGAGGTCTTGTCAAAAACAACAACAACAAAAAAATCCTCACCCTGACCAATGTCATGAAGCATTTCCCTTGTGTTTTCTTCTAGTAGTTTCATAATTTCAGGTTTTATATTTAAGTCTCTAATCCATTTTGAGTTGAATTTTGTATATGATGAGACATAAGGGTATAGTTTCATTCTTCCACAGATGTGTAAATATCCAGTTTTTCTAGCACCATTTATTGAAAAGGCTGCCTTTTCCCCAATGTGTGTTCTTGGCACTTTTGTGGGAAACCAGTTAGTTGTAGATGTATAAATTTATTTATGGGTTCCCTATTCTGTTCCATTGATCTGGGTGTTTGTTTTTATGCCAGCTATGTTGTTTTGATTACTGTAACCTTGTAGTCTATTTTGAAGTCAGGTAGTGAGATGCTTCCAATTTTGGTCTTTTTGCTCAAGATCGCTTTAGCTATTCGGGGTCTTTGTGGTTCCATATGAATTTTAAGATTTTTTTCTAGTTCTGTGAAGTATGTCATTGATATTTTAATAGAGATTGCATTGAATCTGTAGGCCACTTTGAGTAGTATGAACATTTTAACAATATTAATTCTTCCAATCAATGAACATGGGATAGCTTTCACTTATTTGTTTCCTTCCATTTCTTTCATCAATGTGTTATCATTTTCATCATAAAGATCTTTACCTCCTTGCTTAAATTTATTTCTAGGTATTTTAATGTTTTTTAATTTTATTTAGGTTCAGGGGTACATGTGCAGGTTTGTGATATGTAAATTGCATGTCACAGGGGTTGACTACACAGATTGTTTTGTCACCCAGGTATTAAGCCTAGTACCTGATTGATAGTTTTTTTACCCTCACCTTCCTCCCATCCTCCACCCTTAAGTAGGCCCTGGTCTCTGTTGTTCCCTGCCTTGTGTCCATGTGTACTCAATGTTTAGCTCCCACTCATAAGTAAGAACATGTGGTATTTTGTTTTCTGTTCTTGTGTTAGTCCACATAGGCTAATGGCCTCCAGCTCCATTCACGATACTGCAAAGGACATGATCTCGTTCTTTTTACAGCTGTGTGGTATTACGTGGTATATATATATAGCACATTTTATTTATCCAATCTACCATTGATGGGCATCTAGGTTGATCCCATGTCTTTGCTATTGTGAATAGCGCTGCAATGAACACATGTGCACATGTTTCTTTAGGGCAGAACAATTTATATTCCTTTGGGAAGATATCCAATAATGGAATTGCTGGATTGAATGGTAATTCTGCTCTGAGTTATTCAAGAAATCTCCAAATTGCTTTCCACAGTGGCTGAATGAATTTACATTCCTACAAGCACTGTATAAGTGTTTGCTTTTCTTTACAGTCTCACTAGGATCTGTTATTTTTTGACTTTTTAGTAATAGCCATTCTGACTAGTGTGGAATGGTGTCACATTGTGATTTTGATTTGCATTTCTTTAATGAGTAGTGATGTTGAGCATTTTCTATAAGCCTGTTGGCTGCATGTATGTCTTTTTTGAGAAGTGTCTGTTCATGTCCTTTGCCCATTTTTTAATAGAGTTTTTTGTTTTTGCTTGTTAATTTGTTTAAGTTCCCTATAGATTCTGGACATTAGACCTTTGTTGGGTGAATAACAGTTTGCAAAAATTTTCTTCCATTCTCTAGGTTATCTGTTTATTCTGTTGATAGCTTCTTTTGCTGTGCAGAAACTCTTCAATTTAATTAGGTCTCATTTGACAATTTTTGTTTTTGTTGCAATTGCTTTTGGTATCTTCATCATGAAATATTTGCCACGGTCTATGTCTATAATAATATTTCCTAGGCTGTTTTTCAGGGTTTTTATAGTTTTAGGTTTTTACATTTATGTCTTTAATCCATCTTGAGTTGATTTTTGTATATGGTGTACAGGAAGTCTCCAGTTTCAATCTTCTGTATGGCTAGCTATCCCAGCACCATTTACTGAATAGGGAATCCTTTCTCCATTGTTTGCATTTGTCAACTTCATTGAAGATCAGATGGTTGTAGATGTGCAGCATTATTTCTGGGCTCTCTATTCTGTTCTATTGGCCTATGTGTATTTTTTTTGTACCAGTGTCATGCCATTTTGGTTACTGTAGCCTTGTAGTACAGTTTGAAGTTGAGTAAGGTGATGCCTCTAGCTTTGTTGTTTTTGCTTAGGATTGCCTTGACTATTTGGGCTCATTTTTTATTCCATATGAATTTTAGAAGAGTTGTTTTCTAATTCGGTGAAGAATGTCATTGGTAATTTGATAGGAAGAACATTGAATTTGTAAATTTCTTTGGGCAGTATGGCCATTTTAACAATATTGATTCTTCCTATCCATGAGCATGGAATGTTTTTCGATCTGTTTATTCATCTCTGATTTCTTTCAGCAGTGTTTTGTAATTCTTGTTGTCGAGATCTTTCACCTCCAGGGTTAACTGTATTCCTAGGTAGTTTATTCTTTTGGAGGCTATTGTGAATGGGATTGTATTATTGATTTGGCTCTCAGCTTGGATGTTATTGGTGTATAGAAATGCTACTGATTTTGGTACATTGATTTTGTATCCTGTGACTTTGCTCAAGTTATTTGTCAGACTGAGGAGCTTTTGGGCAGCAACTCTGAAGTTTTTCAGGTATAAAATCATATCATATGTGAAGAGAGATAGTTTGACTTTTTCTCCTCCTGTTTGGATGCCTTTTATTTCTTTCTCTTGCCTGATTGCTCTGGTTAGGACTTCCAGTACAATGTTGAGTAGGAATGGTGAAAGGAGGCATCCTTGTCATGCCCTGGATTGCAAGGGGAATGTTTCCTGTTTTTGCCAATTCAATATGATGTTGGCTGTGGGTTTTTAATAGATAACTCATTATTTTGAAGTATATTCCATCAATACCTATTCTATTGAGAGTTTTTAACATGAAGTGGGGGTTGAATTTTATTGGAAGCATTATCTGCATCTATTGAGATGATTATGTGGTTTTTGTTTTTGGTTTTATTTATGTGGTGAATCACATCTGTTGATTTGCATATGTTGAACCAACCTTGCATCCCAATGATAAAGCCTACATTATCACGGTGAATTTGCTTTTTGATGTGCTGCTGAATTTTGTTTGCTAGTGTTTTGTTGAGAATTTTTTAATCTATGTTCATCAAGGATACTGACTTGAAGTTTTTTTTGGTTATGTCTCCACTAGGTTTTGGCATCAGAATGGTACTGCTCTCACAGAATGAGTTAGGAAAGAGTCTCTCTTCCTCAGTTTTTTGAAATAGAGTAATTGCCCAATGGGTTCACCTTGCCTACTGCCTAACAGAGCTGATCTATCAAGACATGGAAATTGCAATAGCAAAAGAGTAATTCACACAGAGCCAGCTGTGTGGGAGACCAGACTTTTATTATCACTCAAATCAGTCTCCCCAAGCATTCAGGGATCAGAGTTGTTTTTTTTTTTTTTTTTTTTTTTTTGAGACAGAGTCTCGCTCTGTCACCCAGGCTGGAGTGCAGTGGCCGGATCTCAGCTCACTGCAAGCTCCGCCTCCTGGGTTTACGCCATTCTCCTGCCTCAGCCTCCCGAGTAGCTGGGAGGGGATCAGAGTTTTTAAGGACAACTTAGTGGGTGAGGGGAAGCCAGCGAGCCAGGAGTACTGATTGGTCAGATCAGAGATGAAATCATAGGGAGTCAAACCTGCCTTCTTATGCTGAGTCAGTTTCTGAGTGGCGGCGACAAGGTCAGATGAGCCAGTTTATCAATCCGGGTGGTGCCAGCTGATCCATCAAGTGTAGGGTTTACAAAATATCTCAAGTATTGATCTTAGGAGCAGTTTAGGGAAGGTCAGAATCTTGTAGCCTCCAGCTGCATGACTCCTAAACCATAATTTCTAATCTTGTGGATAATTTCTTCGTCCTACGAAGACAGTCTAGTCACCATGCGAGAAGGAGGTTTGTTTTGGGAAAGGGCTATTATCATCTTTGTTTTAAACTATAAACTAAGTTCCTCCCAAACTTAGTTCAGCCTATGCCCAGAAAGGAACAAGGACAGCTTAAAGGTTACAGCCAAGATGGAGTCAGTTAGATTAAATCTCTTTCATTGTCTCAATCATAATTTTGCAAAGGCAGTTTCAACAGTTTCAGTAGGAGTCATACCAACTCTTTATACATCTGGTAGAATTTGGCTGTGAATCCATGTGGTTCTAGACGTTTTCTGGTTAGTAGGCTTTTTACTACTGATTCCATTTCTGAACTCTTTACTGCTCTGTTCAGGGATTCAGTCTCTTTCTGGTTCAATCTTGGGAGGTTGTAGATTTCCAGTAATTTCTCCATTTCCTCTAGGTTTTCTGGCTTGTGTGCACAGAGATGCTTTGAGTAGTCTGAAGATTTTTTGCATTTCTGTGGGGTCAGTGGTAATGCCCCCTTTGTCATTTCTGATTGTGTTTATTTGAATCTTCTCTCTTTTTTCTTTATTAGTCTAGCTAGTTATTTATCTAACTTATTTATTTTTTCAAAAAACCCACTCCTGGATTCATTGACTTTTGTATGGTTTTTTGCATCTAAGTTTCTTTCAGTTCAGCTCTAATTTTGGCTATTTCTTATCTTCTTCTAGCTTTGGGGTTGGTTTGCTCTTGTTTCTCTAGTTTCTCTAGTTCCTCTAGTTGTGATGTTAGGTTGTTAATTTGAGATCTGTTGAATATTTAGGGTGGGCACTTAGCGTTATAAACTCCCTCTTAATATTGCCTTAGCTGTGTCCCAGAGATTCTGTTATGTTGCATCTTTGTTCTCATTAATTTCAAAGAATTTCTTGATTTCTGCCTTAATTTCATTGCTTACCCAAAAGTCATTCAGGAGCAGGTTGTTTGATTTCCTTGCAATTACACAGTTTTCAGCAAGTTTCTTAGTATTGATATCTATTTTTATTGTGCTGTGGTCCAAGAGTCTGGTTGGTATGATTTCTGGGGTTTTTTCCAATTTGCTAAGGGTTTTTATGTCTCTGTGTGGTTGATTTTACAGTAAGTGCCATGTGCAGATGAGAATAATGTATATTACATTGTCTTTGGATGGAGTGTTCTGTGGATGCCTATTAGGTCCATTTGGTCAAACGTCAAGTTCACATCTTGAATATCTTTTTTTCTGCATCATTACCTGTCTAATATTGTCAGTGGGTTGTTAAAGTCTTCCACTATTATTGTGTGGTTATCTAAGTCTCTTTGTGGGTCTCCAAGAACTTGTTTTATGAATCTGGGTACTTCTGTGTTGGCTGTATATATATTTAGGATAATTAGGTTTTCTTGTTGAATTGAACCCTTTATCATTATGTAATGCCCTTCTTTGTCTTTTTTGATCTTTGTTAGTTTAAAATCTGTTCTGTCTGAAGTTAGAAGAGCAACCTGTCCTTTTTGCTTTTCTCCATTTGCCTGGTAGATTTTTCTCCATCCCTTTACTTTGACTTTGTGGGTGCCACTGCATATGAGATGGGTCTCTTGAAGATAGCATACCACTGAGTCTTGCTTCTTTATCTAACTTGACACCCTGTGCCTTTTAATTGTGGCATTTAGCCCATTTACTTTCGAGATTAGAACTAATATGTGCAGATTTATTCCTGTTATCATGTTGTTAGCTGGTTATTATGCAGGCTTGTTTATGTGGTTGCTTTATAATCTCACTGGTCCATATACTTAAGTGTGTTTTTGCAGTGGCCAGTAACAGTCTTTCCTTTCCACGTTTAGCACTCTCTTCAGGACCTCATGTAAGGCAGGTCTGGTGGTAACAAAATCCCTTAGCATTTGTTTGTCAGAAAAGAAACGTATTTCTCCTTTGCTTATAAAACTTAGTTTGGCTGAATATGAAACTCTTGGTTGGAAATTATTTTAAGAATGCTGAATATAGATCCCCAGTCTGTTCTGGCTTGTAGGTTTTCTGCTGACAGGTCTGCTGTTAGCCTAATGGGGTTACCTTTGCAGGTGACCTGTCCCTTCCCTCTTGCTACCTTTAACATTTGTTCCTTCATTTCAACCTTAGAGAGTCTGATGACTGTGCCTTAGGGATGGTCTTCTTATGTAGTATTTTGCAGGAATTCACTGCATTTTCTGAATATGAATGTTGACCTCTCTAGTGAAGTTGGGCAGGGGTTGCAGTTGTCAGACAAGCCTTATCCTTGCTGGGTTGGCCGTAATCCGCTGTCCATATATTTCTTAGGGAAACATGGGGTTGTGCCTGCCTTCAGAGTTCGGGCAGAAGCAGGACTGCTGGGCTTGCAGCTCTAAACAGGCATGACTTGTGTGGCTACCAGTGGCAGGTTTGGGTGGAGATGTGTGCCCTACTGTCTAGGTGCTTCCTAGGACAACAGGTGACTGAACCAACCAGCTGAGTTCACACAGAAGTGGGACCACTGGTCCAGAAACTCTAGCAGGCATTGCCTACCTGGCTATCAGGTGTCTGCAAACTTGCCTCCAACAGGCTACATAGTAAATATTTCAGGCTTAGAGGAGCAGACCCCAACCTTTTTGGCACCGGGGACCAGTTTCAGTTTCATGGAAGATAATTTTTCCTGAATTCTGCAGGCAGGCACAACCCCATGTTTCCCTGGGAAGCACATGGACACCACATTACAGCCAATCTGGCAAGGGTAAGTTGTGTGCCCTGCCATCTGGGTGTTTCCTGGAACAGGAGGCTGCACTCTCCAGCTGAGATCTCACAGAAGTGAGAGCACTAAGCTGAAAGCTCTAGCAGGCATTACCTGCCTGGCTTCTAGTGCCAGGAGTGGGTGGAGCCACCCACCCCAGCCATCCAGGCATTTCCCAGGACCACAGGAGGCTACATCCTCCAGTTGAGTTCACACAGAAGTGGGACCAGTAGGCCAGAAGCTCTAGCAAGTGCTATATGTCTGGCTACCAGTTGCAGGGGTGGGTGGAGTTACATGCCCAGCCATCCAAGTGTTTCTCAGGACAAGAGGCTGCACTCTCCAGCTGCGTCCACACAGAGGTGGAGTCGCTAGGCCAGAAGCTCTAGTGGGCATTGCCTGCCTGACTACCAGTGGTAAGGATGGGTGGGGTCACACATCCTACCATTTGGGTATTTCCCAGGACAACAGGAATCTGCACCTTCCAGGTGAGTTCATACAGAAGTGAGCTCACTGAGCTGGAAGCTCTAGCAAGCATTATACCCCTGGCTACCAGTAGTAGGGACAGGTGGGGTCATGCACCCTACAGTCTGGATGCTTCCCAGGACAACAGGAGGCTGCGGCCCCCAGCTGAGTTCACACAAAAGTGGGACAATTGGGCCAGAAGCTCTAGCAAGCATCGCCAGCCTGGCTACCAGTGGTGGGGGTGGGTGGTGTAGCCAGCCAAGTTCAGGCTGAAGCAAGACTGCTGGGATGGAAGTCGCCAGCCCTGTTTGTTGAGGAGGGATGAAGCAATCTCAGTGTTCGCAGGAACTACAACTGCAGCCTCTGTTGGGAATATGGCACCAGTTCTGGTCTTTTCCAGGGATTAAGGCTTGTAAAGGTCCTCATGGACTTGAGAGTTGCCCTGCAAAACGTCCAGATGGCTTTCTGCCTCAGTCTAGAAGCATCAGGGAAGGGAGTTGCTGGGAGGCCAGGGAAATTCTTCCATTTCTAGTCTTACACAGATGCTTGTGGAGGCCATGAATCTTCCAGTCTTCCTGGGACCTCTCACTCACTCACCCTTTCCCATGTTGCAGAGGTTCTCCTGGCACCACACTGAGCCCAGACAGGCTGATGCCCACCTTCACTTCTCTCTTCTGTGTCCCCTGCTGCCTTGATGGATCCCAACGTGGTTTCTCAGATGATCAGCCTACAGGGTCAACATTCACTAGCCATTTTTGTTTCTTCTCCATGAGAGCAGTGTACATGAGCTGCTTCTAGTCCACCATCTTGGCCTCCTTCCAATTTTTTTTAGCCATTGTAAATGGAATCATTTTCTTGATTTCTTTCTCAGATAGTTTGCTGTTGGAGTATAGAAACACTACTGATTTTTGCATGTTGATTTTGTATCCTGCAACTTTACTGAATTCATTTATTAGTTCTATCAGTTTATTGGTAGAATTTTTAGTGTATTCTATACATAAGATCATGTCTTATATATAGAATACTCTAAAGGGACAATTTGACTTCCTTTTTTTCCATTTTGGATGCCCTTTCTTTCTCTTGCCCGATTGCCCTGGCTAGGACTTCCAGCACAATATTCAATAGAAGTGGTAAAAGTGGGGATGCTTATCTAGTTTCAGATCTCTGAGGATAAGCTTTTAACTTCTTCCTGTTAAATGTGGTGTTAGCCGTTAGTTTGTCATATGTGGCCTTTATTTTGTTGATGTATGTTCATTCTAGACCGAATTTGTTGAGGATTTTTTTAATCATAAAAGGACGTTGATTTTTATCAAATGCTTTTTCTATGTCTGTTGAAATGATCATATGGTTTTTTCCTTGATTCTGTTAATGTAATGTATTATATTTATTGAATTGCATATTTTGAGCCATTCTTGCTTCCTTTTGATGAGTTCCACTTGATCATAGTAAATAATCTTTTTAACATGCTCCTGGATTCAGTTTGCTAGTATGTTGCTGAGGATTACTGCATCCATATTAATCAAGGATATTGCCCTAAAATTTTCTTTGGTTGTTGTTGTGTCCTCATCTGGTTTTGGTAACAAGGTAATACTGGCCTCCAATAATGAGTTTGGAAGAATTATCTCCCCTTCAGTTTTTTAGAATAGTTTGAGAAGGTCTGATATTAGTTCTTTTTTAAACGTTTGGTAAAATTAACAGTGAAGTCATCATGTCTAGAGCTTTTCTTTGATAAGAGACTTTTATTACTAATTCACTCCTGTTTTTTTGTTATTGCTCTATTCAGATTTTTCTCTCTCTTCGTGATTCAATCTTGATAGGTTGTATGTGTCCAGAAATTATTCATTTCTTCTAGTTTTTTTTACTTTTTGGCGGGTAGGTATTTACAACAGTCTCATATGACCCTTTGTATTTCTGTGGTATCAGCTGTAATTTATCTATTTTCATCTATTTATTTGAGTATCTTTCTGTTTTTCTTAGTCTAACCAAAGGTTTGTCAATTTTGTTTACCTTTTTAAAAAACTAACTCTTTCATTAATCTTCTGTAATTTCCTTGTTTATTTATGCTCTGATATTTATTAGTTTTTTCTGTCCACTAACTTTTGGTTTAGTTTGTTCTTGTTTTTCATTTCCTTGAGGTGCAACATTAGTTTTCTGAATTTAGGTCTTTCTACTGTTTTGACGTAGGCATTTATTGCATAAATTTCCCTCTTAAAAGTGCTTTTGCTATATTCCATAGATTTTTGGGATGTGTGTTTCCATTTTCATTTGCCTCAAGAAATTTATTTAATTTTTTTAAAAAATTCATTTATTGACCCATTAGTTTTTCAGAAGCGTGTTGTTTAATTTCCACATATTTTTACACTTTCCAACTTTCCTCCTGTTATCAATTTCTAGTTTTGTTCTATTGTGGTAGGAAAAATACTGGTATGATTTCAATATTTTTAATGTTTAAGACTTGTTTTATGGCCTAACATATGTTCCATCCTGGAGAATGTTCCATGTACTATCAAAAAGAATGAGTATTCTGCAACTCTTGTATGGAATGTTCTGAAAATGTCTTTCAGTTCACTTGGTTTAGAGTGTGGCTTACCTTGATGTTTCTTTGTTGATTTTCTGTGGGGATGACCTGCACATTGCTAAAAGTGGGGTGTTGAAGTCCCCTACTATTATTGTATTGCAGTCTATCTCTCCCTTTAAGTTTATTGAATGTTTTCTTTATATATTTATGTGCTTCAATGTTAGGTGCATGTATACTTATAATTGTTATATTATCTTTCTGTATTGACATCTTTATACAATAGCCTTCTTTGTCCCTTTTTACAGTTTTGGGCATAAAGTGTATTTTATCTGATACGCATATAGCTACTCCTGCTCTTACGTGGTTTTCCTTTGCATAAAATATGCTTTCCCATCCCTTTGCTTTAGATCTATTTATGTCCTTCCAGGTGAAGGTTGATTTCTTGTGAGCAGCAAGTAGTTGGGTCTTGTTTTTTTATCCATTCAGCCACTCTATGTCTTCTAATTGTAGAATTTAAATCTTTTACATTCAGGGTAATTATAGATAGGTAAGGGCTTTAGTACTGCCTTTTTGCTGCTTGTTTTCTAATTGTTTTGTAGATCCTTTTTTTGTTTATTTTTACTTTCCTCCTCTTATACTCTCTTTTTTTGTGATCAAGTGATTTTCTCTAGTAGCATGCTATGATTCCTTGTTTTTTAACTTTAGTGTCTCTATTATGGGTTTTCGCTTTATCATTACCATGTGGCTTACAATAAGCATCCTGTAGTTATAACCAGTTATTTAAACTGATAATCTAACTGATAGCAAAGGGAAAAAAAGAAACAAAAAGAACTGCACACTTCGACTCCATTCTCTTCCAACATTTTGAATTTTTGATGTCACATTTATGTCTTTTATATTGCCTGTCTCTTAACAAATTATTTTAGTTATTATTATTTTTAATTGTTTTCTCTGTTAGTCTGCATACTAAGGATATAAATGATTTACACACCACAATTACAGTATTAAAGTATTCTGAACTTGTTTGTATACTTACTTTTGCCAGTGAGTTTCATATCTTCAGATGTTTTATTGTTACATGTTAGCATTCTTTTGTTTCCATTTGGAGAACTCCCTTTAGCATTTTTAGTAAGATAGGTCTGATGGTGACAAATTTCCTAAGCTTTTGTTTTCTGGAAAAGTCTTTGTCTCTTCTTCTATTCTGAAAAGTAGTTTTGCTGGGTATGATATCCTTGTTTGGCAGTTTTTTCCCTTCAGCATTCTGAGCATATCATCCCACTGTCCCCTAGTCTCCAAGGTTTATGCTGAGAAGTTCGCTGCCGTATGTATTAGAATTCCTTTATATGTTGTTTCTTTTCTCTTGCTGCTTTCAGAATTTTCTTTGTCTTTGATATAGTTTTGGTATATGTCCCCTCCAAATCTCATGTTAAAATGTAATCCCCAATGCTGGAGGTGGGAACTAGTAGCAGATATTTAAGTCATGGGGGCAGATCCCTCATAAATGACTTCATGCCCTCCCTGTCATACTGAGTGAGTCTGACTCTATAAGATCACATGAGAGCTCATGAGAGCTGATTTTTTAAAAGAGAATAGCATCTTCCTTCCACCATCTTCCTCCCTCCTTGTCATGTGACATGCCTGCTCCCCGTTCCCCTTCTGCCATGATTAAAAGTTTCCTGAGTTCCTGACCAGAAACAGATACAGCACCACACTTCTCACACAGCCTGAAAAACCTCTTTTCTTCATAAACTATCCAACCTCAGGTGTTCCTTTATAGCAACACAAAACAGACTAACACATTGACCTTTCAGAGTTTGATTATCCTATGCCTTAGGGTAGTCTTACTTGGGTTGTATCTGATTAGTGAACTTTAGTCTTCCTCTACCTGGATATATATACCTTTTGGATACAAAAAGTTTGGAAAGTTTTCTGTTATCATTTCACTGAATAAGGCTTCTACACCTTCGTGTTTCTCTGCTACTTCTTGAATTCCAATGATATGAATGTTTGCTCTTTTGAAGATAGCCCATAGATTCCATAAGCTTTTTTCATCTCTTTTTATTCTTTTGTTTTTTTTTCTCTCTAGGTATTTTTAAACAGCCTGTTTTTTGAGGTCACTCTTTCTTTCAATAGCTTGATCAATTCTGCTATTGATACTGTCTATTGCATTTTTTATTTCATTCATTGCAGTTTTTACATCCAGAATTTGTTGTATTATTTAAATCTCTCTGTAAAATTTCTCCAATAAATTTCTGAATTGTTTATCTGTGTTTTCTTGAAGTTCACTGAGCTGCCTTATCACAGCTATTCTGAATTCATTGTCTGACAGAGCACACGTCTTATCTCCTTAAAGTTTGTCACTGGTGACTTGTTTTGTCTGTTAAATTAAGTCATAATTCCCAGGCTGTTCTTTATCCTTGCAGACATATGTCGATATCTAGGCTTTGAAGACTTAGGTATGTATTCCAGTCTTTGTGAGTCTGCTCGTGTTTGTGCCCATCCTTCTTCAGTGGGCCTGCCCAAAAATCTAAGCTGGCTGACCTCTTTCAGAGTCATGACTACTGGAACTATTTCAGCACTAGAGGGCGCCCTAAGCTCAGATTCTCCATAAGTCTAGCTATAGTTTCAAGGTTGGTGTGGCACCTCGACCCAGATGAACTTGAGGAAGACCCAAGGAGAATACCCAGGATGTGCAGGAAAGTTAACCAGGGACCCAATTCTGCAAGCCTGTCCCATGTGCCCAATGGGCGCACATTTACCAGAAGTTTATTGTATGGGTGTGACAGTTCCTTGATTGCTGAGCGAGGGGCTGGAGCCAAGAATAAGCCCCCTCAGAATTCACCATGGGACAGAGGCTGACACGCTTGCCCCATTGTCCCAGACTTGCACACTTCCCAGTGGTTTCCTGCATGGGCAAGAGGGTTCCCCAATTGCAGCAAAAGGAGACATAGCTAACACTGTGCCCCCTCAGGATCTGCTGTGGAATGGTGGCTGGTGGGCTCCTCATAGAAGTTCAGACAGATGGATAATTCCCAGTCTTCAAGATAAAGACAAGTTTCCCTCTGAGACCAGCGGAAGAGGGCTGGAGCTGAGATACAGGGTGACCTTCAGATCCACTGCTGAGACTGATATCAGTGGACAGACAAGCCTTTCTGCAAAGGCATTAATGTTCATGAATCCTCCCAGACTCCTTGGAAGAGAGTTTTGGTTGAAGGCTCAAGGCCAAATGGGGCTGTGGCCAAGCCCTTTGGGGAATTAAGCTGTTTCTGGATTTGAACCTGGGAGCATGATTGTAGGGTCTGCTACCTGGGTGCTGGCATGCACTCTCAGAATGGCCTTCCTATATCTTAGACTCCACTGCAGTTTCATAACCTCCTATCTGAATTCCAAGGCTCCCTCAAAGAGACTGCATTCTGTAAATGTGTACAGAATTCTTACTATTGTGGGGCAATATAAGTGGGTTATCTCTGATTCTGCCATCTTGCTGACATCATCAGCTCCAAGTAAACGTTTTAAAATCTGTTTTGCAGTATATGTATTTATTCTCCCCCCAAGTCATCTTAAAGCCCTTGTCTAACAAGGAAGAAAGAAAAGGAAAAACTGGAGACAGCAAGGAAGGAAAGAAAGAGTTTCCCAAGCAAGAACATAGGGAAAAGAATTTTTGTAGAGATTTTACTGGTTTTTCCTGTTTTTTTAAATATTTTCATTAACCATTTTGTAATGTTAACTTTGTGTTTTCTACTATTCGTTTAATGTTTGGATAAGTAATAAATGTGTGTGGTTCAAAAATTAAATTTAACAGTGTATATGTGGACTCTGCCTTTCAATCTAATTCTCACCCCATCCTTCCACTGGCTGCTTTTTAAATTGTTTTATTTATTTTATTTATTGATTTTATGTGCTGCCATGGTTTTTTTATGGAAATGCAATCATATATGAAGATATTTTCTTGATTCTCTCCTGTTTCTGGTAGAAGTCAAAATATAATACATACACTGCTTGCTCTTGCTTTTTTCACTTAAACATAGATGCTGGGATGTTTTCCATATCATTCCAGCATTTCCTCATGCTTTTACCTAGCTGCATTGTATACCATTATAGATGTAGCATAATTTATTTGAGCAATTCTTTATTGATAAATCATACACAGGAAAATCTCTATACATAATCTATGTCATACACAGGAAATCTCTATACACAATCAATGTGAAGTGAGGTAAAATCCCTTCTGCTCTCAGTGTTTCCTTAAGCCAGCTGGATGAGGGAATATGGATGAGCGGGTGTGGTTCTTAGCTGGATAAGGGAGTGTGGTTCCCTCCAGCCCTTTTCCCAATCACATCACCCCAGCCCAAGTGAGGTCACCAATTAAAATGTGATAAGAATGGGTGGATTAGGAAAATCCTGAAAACCCAGCCATCTTCGTCAACCATGGAGAACTTCCTCCTCGGTAGCCTAGCCAAATCTGAGATCTCCCAGATCCTGCACACACCTGCAGATATGTTCCCTGATTCACAGTTGTAAAAGAAAAACAGCTTTATCACATAGGACAGGCTAAGATTTTTACCTTTATAATAATTATTATAAAAGATACATATTCTTTTCTTGACATTTGTTGAAGTTAAGTAAAGGTTTCTAAAACAGAAAAGATGTTTGGGTGAGCCTGACACTATTTCTTTCTCTAAAAACTTGTTCTAACCCATATTACTATTGAGGGGTGGGTAAGGGGGCTATATTAATACTGCATGTCATTGGCCACCCACCCCTGTGTCTGATTCAGGATTGGATGTCCAGCCCAAGGAGCACCAAACTTTAACTGGCCAGGAATTTATACATGTTTTTCAATCAATAATTTATTCCAAAAGACACAGAGAACAGAGAGGTATAGTGGGCACTTGAACTGAAAAGTGATGTACAACATGACTGAGGAAACATCTGCCCAGGAACAACATTTCTGAGAGTAAACTGAAGCAAAAGCCCTCTCCTTGATAGCAACCTAAGGCCAATCTTCCCTTCTGGATCAACTTCAAAGCCCTTCTTCATTAGCTAAGGATGTAAATGACTCGATTGCTCAAGGCAAAGGGCATTTGTACAGGCAGCAATGTCACAAACCATCATCAAACACAGTATTTGTTCTGCGTATCAAGATCCCAGCATAGTGAGGGTCTCTTAGATGCACCCTGCACCCCGCTTATGATCCCCCAAAAAACTGGTCCTCCTCTGCCCTTCAACTGTCTCTCCTTTTTGCACTCCTTTAATTGCACTTGTTTTTGAAGCCCACAGAATTTATTATTCAGAAAACAACCTTCTCTGCAATATCAACCTTAATTAACTGTGTTCTTTTTCTATCGCCTCCCACCCTCCACTTTATGCATTTGAATTAAGGCACTCCGGAGCCCCTGGCCAGCACCCCTCCCCCATCACACACCCATCAGAGTCTTACCAGCCAACCATGACCAGATAAGGGAAAATGGAATTTCTTATCTCTGGCTGCCAATGTGAAAGGGTCAAGGTTACCAAGGAGAGACCTTCCAAAAGGAAGGAGAGAGAAAAGGAAGCCAAGCCTCCCTGGTTTCCATGGTAACAGAAGGTTGAATCATGGTGCATCCCCGAGAGCCTGGCCCGCTTAGCTCTGCTGACATCTTTCCACTTCATTAGCCTCTTTATCAAGTGACTCTGCATAGGACTAAGTGTATTTTGGTGTCAGGGTGCACTGCAGATGATTCAAAAACAGGGTGACCTTTTCCACTGATCCCCAGGGCCTTGTGGGACCACAGACACTTACACCCCACCTCCTGGGTCCTCTTAAAGGCTTGGCTTGCTCTTTACTCTTTCTAATCAAAACTCCATCAGCGAGAGGCCCGGAGGTGCCCTTACCCAGCAGCCCAGGAAGCCAGGACCCCAGCTGTCAGTGATGCACAGCCCCCGAGCCAGGAGGAAGATTAATGACTTTACCCACAGAAAATGGATAAAACGGGCCCCAAAAAGACAATAAACGCAGGGCAGGCTGCGAGGAAGGCCCTGACAGTAACAAATACTGACTGACACCGCATTGTGTTCCCTTTCTAGATGACTCAGAGCTGCCAGTGGAAACACAGATTCATTTAATAAGCACTACAGTGAGACAAAGGGACCTTTGGGGGTTAAGATTGATCTCCATCTCATGTGTGTGCACTCCATCGTACGTGTGTGTGAGAAGGAATGTCCGTGCTCAGTATTGTCCCTCTGGAAATCCAAGGAGCATGCTGTAATTTCCCAACCTTGTCTCCAGGCTTCAGCAAATTTGTCACTGGTAGAGTATCTCAGCTATGAAAATTCTCCTGCAACCAAGAGTCCAGGGCTGAAAGAAAACCAGTTAAGAGGCTTAAAACACCTTTGACAAGTTTGACCTCTCCTTCAGGAACCCTGTACTGGTCTGTGTCCAGGCGAGGAACTTCCTGCTCCTCTTGTACACAGGCTGCAATGATCTTTACCCCAGAAGCATGCTGGGCCAAGTGGC
Organism: Mandrillus leucophaeus; assembly: GCF_000951045.1. Lineage (NCBI taxonomy): Eukaryota > Metazoa > Chordata > Mammalia > Primates > Cercopithecidae > Mandrillus > Mandrillus leucophaeus. Next base: position 1,138,863 of record NW_012106609.1, read on the forward strand.
AGACAAAGGACATAGGAGCCAGGGGAATGAGACTGACAAGGAGTTTCTAGGAGAGCTGGGGCTACCTTGGTTTTATTTTGTTTTCTTCCTTCCAAATTAATTCACAAATGCTATGCTGCAGAGTCCAGGGAATCTGGTTCCCCTGTCCCAGTGCCAATACCAACAATTGTGTGATCCTGAAGGAGTGACTTGCTCTCCCTGGGCCTCACATTGCCTCACATTGAGGAATGAGCGGGCTGAATTGGGTCATGGCTAAGATTCCTTCCAGTTCTCTCCAGAGCAGGTGTCAGCCCTAACTGCCTTGTCTCTCACACCCACACCCCAGTACTGCCTCCCTCCTAAATCTTTTTTTAAATCCCATTTACTCCACATTATACCCACTCTCAATGCCCTGGCTCTGAACCTGGTCAGAGCTTCATTATCGCCTGCGTGACTAGTACCATGACCTCCTACTGGACCCACAGAATTGTTCTCTTCCCATTCATTCTGCAGAACCCCAGTTCTTAAAGTGTGGCCCCAGGCCAGCAGCATCATTATCACCTGGGAACTTGTTAGAAAAGCAAATTATTGGGCCCCACCCCAAATCAAACATTTTGTGCTAGGACCCAAAGATCTGATTCTCCCAGATCCTTAGTCTGGACTCCTCCAGGCCTCTCCAGGTCCCCATCTTGCCACTCCCTTCCTTGGAAAATATTTACTCTCTAGTAATCCCAAACTTGTTATTTCCAAATACACCATGCTGTGTCACACCTCTGGCCCCACATAAGTCATTCCTTCTAGCTGGAATAGTCCTATGACCAATCTCCACTTTGTAGGACTAAGTGCTTCTCAGCCCTCTCAACTGAATAGCCTTTGACATCCTTCCAAAGGCACCCCTGCAGATAATAGCCCTCCAAAAAGACTTCCCTGGCTTCTCCCACCTCCAAAACTATGTACTCCTATGATTTCTTGTGTATGCCTCCAGACATAGCGTATGCCTCCAGACATAGCACATGCCACTTTGCAAGGTAGGCAGGATTCTGTGATGTCCCGAAGATTTTCCATACACCCCCTTCCAGTGTACATAATTTCATAATTATGCTCTGCATAATTTCTGGGACAGTGATCATGATAGAGGCAGGAGGAAGAGAAATTCTAGGCCAACTGGGGACAGGTCCCCAGTGAAACCCCACCTTTGAGCCGAAAAGCCTGAAACCCACAGCCCAAAGTGAGAACTTCTATCCCTGTTTGCCGGCTCTCTCCCAATTGGTTCTTTCTGAATAATGTCTTTTTTCCAAAACTACCTATGGCCCACTTCACCCCACATCCTGTGCCTATAAAGACCACAGACTCAGTCAGTAGAAGAGAGAGAAGCAGCTTGACTGGAAAGAGGTGACTTGACTTCAGAGGGACAGCTGGACTTCAGAGAAGAGGCAGCTTAACTTCGGAGAGATGGTTTAACTTCAGGGAATAGCTGACCAGAGACAGCTGCACGTCAGGGCAAGACTGTCTGCATGTCTTGTGCCCTCTCCAACTCCCCTCTCTGCTAAGAGCCATTTCCCATTGCTTAATCAAATTATCATCCTTCAGGTTTCTGGGTGACCTCATTCTTCTTGGATGCCAGACAGTCAGGACCCACCGAGTGTGGGTACCCAAAAAACGCTGTCACACTGGCCCTCTTCCCTCACTAATGGACAGCAGCCACCCCATGCAGGGAGGTAAGGGGCCCACTGAGCTGATAACACACCACTGTCCACAGACGGCAGAGGTAAGAGAGCAACCCCTGAGGCAGCAGGGGTTGCAGGCACCCCCGGCGGGGGCACTGCCGGGAGGCCCACACAGAGCCTGCTCCTGCTGGTGCCTGAAGCAGCCGATCAGATCCTGCATTCACTCACTCACATGCTCCCTCCAGCAAGGGGCTGTGCCCAGCAAGCCAAGTAAACAGGGCACCCCCGTTGCAAGTCTGACAAAAGGGTCGAGAAAAATCCTGCATCAATTATAATACTCCTGTAATTACATTATGTTATATAGCATATGCTATTTGGTTGACCTTAAAATAGGAAGATTAACCAGGTGGTCTTGACCTAATCACAAGAGTGCTTTAAAAACAGTGCTTTCTCCAGCTGGTTGCAAAAATAAAAGTCAGAGAGATTCAACATGAGGAAGATTCTCAGTTGCTGAGATGGAGGGACCCTGGGGCGAGGATCTAAGAGCAGCCTCTAGGAGCTGAGAACTGTCTCTGCCTGACAGCTAACAAGGAAATGGGGATTTTAGTCCTATGACCTTGAGGAACTGGATTCTGCCAACAAGGGTGAGCTTGGAAGTAAATTATTCCACAGCCTCCAAACAAGAAATCAGTCCAGCCAAAACCTCCATTTCAGCCTTGTGATACCCTGAACTGATATACCATGATGGGTTTCTGATCCACAGAAATGTGAGCTAATAAATCAGTGTTGTTTTAAGCCACTAAATTTGTGGTGACTTTTTGCACAGCAGCAGAAAACTAATACACCTTGTATTGTAATTCTCTGTTTGCATAGCAACTTCCTCACTGACTGAGCTCCTTAAAGATACTGCTGGCCGGGCACAGTGGCTCACGCCTGTAATCCCAACAGGGGATTGGGAGGCCGAGGAGGGCCGATCACCTGAGGTCAGGAGTTCAAGACCAGCCCGGCCAACATGGTGAAACCCCGTCTCTACTAAAAATACAAAAATTAGCTGGGCATGATGGCAGGCGCCTGTAATCCAGCTACTTGGGAGGCTGAGGCAGGAGAGTCGCTTGAACCCAGGAGGCGGAGGTTGCAGTGAGCTGAGATCATGCCGTTGCACTCCAGCCTGGGTGACAAGAGGGAAACTCAGTGTCAAAAAAAATAATAATAATAATAGAGACTGCTTCATTAATTCTTGCATCACCAGCAACTTTCTGGGGCATGCCCAGAGGAGGTTCATAGTAAATGCTTACTGGGTGAATAGATAGATGGGTGGATGGATGGATAGATGGATGGATGGATAGATGGATCATGCAGCATGTGATACCATTGTTTCAGCAGTTGCTTTAAATATGGGGGCGGAATCTAACATAAAAAGGGGATAGAGTATGTAAATAAACAATAAAAGCCAGGATGGGACAAAGTGATTTTTTTGTCCCATCATTGATTTTTGCAGCATAGAGGCCTTTTGCTGGTTAATACTGAGTGTCAACCTGATTGGATTGACGGATACAAAGTATTGATCCTAGGTGCGTCTGTGAGGGTGTTGCCAAAGGAGATTAACTTTCGAGTAACTGAGTGGGAAAGGCAGACCCACCCTTAATGTGGGTGGGCATAATCTAATCAGCTGCCAGACTGGCTACAATATAAGCAGGCAGAAAAATGTGAAAAGAGAGACTGGCCTAGCCTCCCAGCCTACATCTTTCTCCCGTGCTGGATGCTTCCTGTCCTCGAACATCGGACTCCAAGTTCTTCGGTTTTGAAGCTCGGACTGGCTCTCCTTGCACCTCAGCCTGCAGACAGACTATTGTGGGACGTTGTGATCATGTGAGTTAGTACTTAACAAACTCCCCTTTATATATATGACTATTCCATTAGTTCTGTCCCTCTAAAGAACCCTGACTAATACAGGCCTCTTTATCTGTTAGGAGTTTGTCCTTCATTTATCTCTTACAGCTCAACATCTTATAGCATTAAACTAAAGACATGTGCCCTTGTCAAGCAAGTGAGACCTGTTGCATATCACCAGAAGCAGCAGTATCAAAATGTCAACCCACTGCATGGTTTGTAGACGTCAAGATCACCAAGAAAGACACAACTCCCAGAGGCACTGGTTGGAACAGCATTTTAGAGAAAAGACAGAGCAAGGTCAGCTTCAACAGTGACCACTGGTCTCCCATGGCCAGTAAGCCAGCCCTGGAGCTGAGGCGGGGGGATTGTCTGCATGCACTCCTCTTATATTAAAGGCAAAGGATCGTGTTCTGAAGAGATATAGCAGTGGGATTGCCAGGTGTGGTGCCACATGACGCATACGCTTAAGCAAAACAAAAAAGTTCATATCAAACCTAGAACAGGGAAAGATACTCCCAAACAGGGCAATCAGTCCAGCAAAGGCCGTGACGGCTTTTTATCTCTATATAAGAAAATGTCCCAGGTCTGAGGACACACTCATAGGTAACCATGCAAGGATCAGTGAGGCTGCATGTGACTGCCTTTTCCAGCCCCAGTGTGGACATCTATTATTGCTGTATCTAACTCCCACTTCTCTTTGAGTCAATGTTGCCCTACGTTAGTGCTGGTAGGATTCAGTAACCAGCCTCTTACCTCAGAAGTCCAAAGGTTGGGGGTTCTGCCCGTCTGTATTCCCTGGAAATTCAGACAGATAGACCCTTCATCCAGAAGCTGGAGTGAGTGGTGTGAAGACTCTGGGATAGTCAGGTTTTTTCCTGGCAGCCATAAGGGTATCTAATTCCTGGTGTCTAATGACAGGTCAAGCGCTATCCTAGAGAAGCAAAGGATGCTTCCTGGCCCAGTTGTCCTAAGAGAGTTCTTAACTCAAGCTCTCAGGTTCTGTCCACATTTCAAATTGATTCTTTAGCATCTCACTGAATCACTGAAACCTCAATAGATTCCTTTTCTGCTTAAAATAGAAAGAGTTGGTTTCAGTTGTTTGCAACCAAGAACCCTGACTGATACATACTGTGATCATGCTGAACTGACAGCCAAGTGTTTCTCCTATTTCTAAAAGTCTCCAGAGATTCCATAAGCTCCCTCAGTTACCTGTTGTACCAGTCAAGGTTCTTAGGTGTGGACAAAAGAACATTCCCTAGCTGATTTAAAAAGAAAATGAAATTATTAAAAAGTGTTGCTAGTTCTCTGTGAGTGTCTCTGGGAAGCCCTATAGCCAGGAACAGTGGATCAACCACACTATCCTCCAGACTGCTTTTACGGCATCCCCATCAGCATCCCAATTGACACAGAAACCACAGGTCCCACCCACAGCACTGAGAACTGTGTGTTTCCACAATCAACTCTGTGATTGCTGCATCTAGATGCTAAATATCTATGTCCCTTCTCTCGCCAGAACAAATTCCTCTGGACACCTGCTTCCTAGCATCACTGACCTCCTAAATGAAGCCAGACACAGATGTCTCTGGTTGAAAGGAACTTAGACCTGCACTCTACACAAGGGAAGCTTGGAAAGCCCATTTCTGGCTTTCCACTTGAGGCGCAGACTCAGAAAATGAGAAATTCCCCAAACTTAGAAAGCGTGTACAAGAGTGCTGGGCACCCAAGTGGCTTGACTGATATCCTGTTCATTGCAAGTAGTTTGACATCTGTTACAGCATTAGAAATGCCTGGCATCCAAGAAATCCTTCCTAGAAGCTAACCAAGTGTCTGCCTTCTGAAGTGCTCCAATTTAACCAGTCCTCTGTGTGTCTTCTTCAGTGAAATTCTACAAAAGCCTGCCACTGTCTTCCAAACATTTGGACACTTACGTTCAATCCCCCTTAACTTTCCTGTTATTCTGGTCAAGAAGCAAGAATCTTTTCTCCTTCTCTTTTCCTTATGACTCCTTGGAGTTTTAGTTGCCTCTAAAGCCAGTCTCTCAACTATTCAGACCTCTCTTCAATTGCTCTAAAAGTCCCACTTTTGTTCTGTTCTCCACCAAATTACATAACTGTTGTCATTTTCTCTCTTCATGCTGTATTCTCAGTTCATATCCTTAGCTACGTTCCCCAACAAACAGCATCCCACATTGCCCAGGCTCATCCAACTCTGGTAGGTCAAACTGCCCCATGGTCAAATCACAAAGAAATTTCACAGTGACCTGGCACTATAAGCTGTGCAGAGCTAAAAACACAGCAGCCCCTCCACCCCACTGCTTACAATAGTGCATAGCCAGCTAAAAAGTATCTGGAATAAGAGGGGTTCAGAGAGAATGAAAGTGGCACACTACTGCCATGGAATGAGACTGTCCTCCAAAGACTTACACTAGCTGCGTGACCTCAGGCAAGATATTTTACCTCTCTGAGCTTCAGACTCCTCATCTGAAATGTCGAGATAATAATAATATTTGTCTCATAGAATTCTTGAGAGGGTTAAAGGAAAAGACAAATCTACATTGCATAAGGTGAAGTGCTCACAGATGGCACCTCACAGAGATGACTTGGAGACCCAAACTGATCAAGGATTTAAAAACACTATTAACTGGAAAAGTCCCATAAAATTTCAGGTCGTTATTAACATCATTGCAATTAATATTATTTTACAAACTGCATAAAAATACATGGTTACACCCTTGATAAATTAAATTCATTTTCTGGCAGGGTGCTAGTGGTTTCCATATTGCCCTAAAAAATGAGGAGTGAAAAAGCATCCAATACAGACATGCCCAGAATGATTGAGCTACAGAAACTCTCAGAGTTGGTTTTCAACCCTTGCAATTTACAGTGGTAGAAGCTGAGGGGATAATACTTTGCCCAAAATGGTCAGTGGCAGACCGTAGATCAGTGCTCCTGCCCCTGTAAACATCACCTTGGCAGAACAGGGCTTTCACACTGGCCTTCATGGACCAGACGGTGCCCTCCCATATCCACACGCACACCGTAGCAAGCCTCCTAAGGGGGCACTCAATGTCCAAACCTCTGAGAAAAGCAAGTCTTACAGAAGCCAGAGTTAGTGAATCCTTAAACATCATTTTAAGAGCCAAGGAAATGTCCACACCAACAACACCTCCCGGACTCTAAGTCTAACCTCCCTTGTATTAATCTCTTTAAGAAAGGTGAAAATGGGAATAACAGTTGGAGAGTGAACTTTGGAACTGTTATTATCATCAACACCATACTAAGAACTAGCCTAGCAGACCCCTAAGAGCCAGGGTGAGAGTTTGTAAGCGGAGTGGGGATAAAGTAGAGTTAAATATACATTGACAAGAAGAGCAGAAAAATCCTGCAAAGATCCCAATATAATAAGAGATTATTCCATATCAAATCCCAGGGTGGGGGCCACAGAGGATGTATGAGGCTCCCTGGAGGAAAAAGTTTACGAGTTAAAGAGTGGGCATAGTCGCCAGGCGCAGTGGCTCGCTCCTGTAACCCCAGCACTTTGGGAGGCCAAGGCAGGTGGATCATGAGGTCAGGAGATCGAGACCATCCTTGCTAACACAGTGAAACCCCGACTCTACTAAAAAAAAATACAAAAAATTAGCCAGGCGTGGTGGCGGGCACCTGTAGTCCCAGCTACTCGGGAGGCTGAGACAGGAGAATGGGGTGAACTCAGGAGGCAGAGCTTGCAGTGAGCTGAGATCGTGCCACTGCACTCCAGCCTGGGCAACAGAGTGAGATTCCATCTCAAAAAAAAAAAAAAAAAAGTGGGCATAGCCATCCCTCCTTCTAGGCTCAGCCCAGCAGCCCCTCCTCTGGAAGTCTTCCTGGGGTCCCCAAGATTGAAGGAGACATCTGCTCTTAAGGAGGTCGTAGCATTTTGAGCCTCCCTGTCATGGCACTTCCATCTCACCAGCTGTGAGCTCTGGGAGCACAAAAGTAGGTCCAAAAGTAGGTCTTATTGGCTCACCAGCATGCAGCAGAGGACCTGGCAAAGTCTACCAGTTGGATCTATGAAGGGTACCTCAAGTTGAGGCCAGCTTCCTCAATATATTTACAAGCCAGACTTGGAGTAAAGGCCCTTTAAGCCAAAGCTATTTCTCCTGAGATCTGGGACTCTATTGATTCTCAAAATTCCTTTAAATTCATAGAAAACAGATGGAATCCATCAGCTGCAAGGAGATGATACAAGAAGAACCTCTCTGACTAGCCCAGGAGTTCAACACCCAGGAGCTGCATCTTCAAAAATTCTAAAGAGGAGGGATAGGAACATGGCAACCTGGGTGAAGAAGGGCTGGGGGGCTTATCATAGAGGTGGCTTTGCATAACTGGCACTCAGTTTTAAATTGGATTACACGTTTCAGGCCAACTTTTTAAAAACAGAAATTTGTTTGGAATGCTTTTACTTATACTTTATATAAGAATAAGAAACTTCCAGTGGTCCCAATCAAAGAATATATAAGTATACATAAAGAATGCATACGTTGGTGTTGGGGGAGTCTGAGAAGTCTCTCTGAAGTTAAAGGGAGGGCTGTGCCCCTACATTCCCACTACAGACCCGCCCGTTTTGAAGACGCCCAACCTGAGCCCAAGTGCATTTCTCCTGCTTGCTGCCTTTCTCTTGTGTCACAAAATGAATCTTCCAATTCTACCACGGAAATCCATGGCTTTCACTAAGAACTCACAGCAGTGCCCAAATGATGGAAAACTGAAGCAGAAAGAAAACACATCCCATCCAAACACAGGCCTTTATGTGGGCCTTACTGTCTGCAACACCAATTCGGAAAGCTGCTATCGATTTTCCATGGAAAAGGGGACTAAGGAACTGGAAAGCTCGTGGGGGAGTCAGGCCAGAGGGAAGCTAATATCTCATCTCTCTGTATTATCTTTTTCCACAGTTCAAAAATCAATTAGTGATGAATTTCTCTGGAAACTTTTTAAACAATGTTGTTTCATTAAAGATCTGTGCAAGCACCATCAGATTTGCTCTCCAGGTGTGAATTAGAAAATTAGCCTCATCCTTTTAATAATTTCCTCCTTGGTAACATTACATCAGTCTACACAATGTCTAGTGCCAGCTGAGTTGGAGCTGGTGGGAAGTACATAATTCCTTTTTCCTTCCAGTAACACAAATGAAAGCAGGCAGGACGGAAATTGTGGCACTTCCTGCAATGGGAGCAGGAGACAAAATAGAGGAAAATCCAGCAGAGGCCAGGAAGAGGAACTTCAGAAGACACATCTGCAATGGCTACTGCCAGGAAATAACAAAGAAAAGGACTAGAAGATGATCAGAAGATTACAGTGCCTATGAAAGGGGCTGAGAGAGGCTCAGGTCAGCCTGTTGCCGCAGCAGTGTGCTGCCTAGGTGAGGCCAGCTGGGAGACTTTCTAGAGTTGTTTTTTGTTTTTTGTTTTATTTTGTTTTGCTTTGTTTTGTTTTGTTTTTTTGAGATGGAGTCTTGCTCTGTCACCCAGGCTGGAATGCAGTGGCTCACTCGGCTCACTGCAAGCTCCGCCTCCCAGGTTCACGCCAGTCTCCCGCCTCAGCCTCCTGAGTAGCTGGGACTACAGGCACCTGCCACCATGCCCAGCTAATTTTTTGTATTTTTAGTAGAGATGGGGTTTCACCGTGTTAGCCCAGGATGGTCTCGATCTCCTGACCTCATGATCCGCCCGCCTCGGCCTCCCAAAGTGCTGGGATTACAGGTGTGAGCCACCGTGCCCTGCTGAGACTTTCTGGAGTTGTATAGCCCCAGACCTAATCCCCTTGATCAGCCTGTGCCACAGGTAGTAGGCTAGAAAGGAGTGTGCTGTTCTGTGAGTGAGGAGGGAAGTTACCGTGGTAGTCACAGTGCCTGGCCTGGCACCGCAGCATGCAACTGCTTTATTTCCTGCCTCCCTCAACAGAGGGAGATGAACCCTCATTAATTCAGACTAATTTGCTGGAAGGCCAACCTAATAGACAGTAGTAAGATGCTCTTAAAGGATTCCATTTTATCACTTTCATTTACACATAGTAAAAGGAACTAAGTCTGCCTTTGATGAATAGATAAAAATAATCAGGAGTTAGCTCATTAAAACACAATTTAAAAATAAATTAACTAACATTTTATTGATTGAATAAAATTATATTAAAGCTACACTGTGACAGGCAGAGCAAACAACCAGGTCACCATCCCTGTCCTCAAGGATCATGCAGTCTGGGTAGAAGAGCCAGGTCCGGAAGAGGAAGTAAATGATTGCAACAGGGTAGAATTTATGTTATTGGAGGTCAGCTAAGAGAAGGATGGTAAAGGGAAGGGGGAAGGGGCGCCTTACCCAGAGGGAGCAAGCTTAGCAGCCAGGGGAAGCTTTTTTGAAGTGTTCCTGGAAATGGGTCTTGAAGAAAAATTAGAAGTTAACTAGGTTGCGAGGAGGTAAGGGGAAAGGGAGAGGTAATGGGGAAGGAGGGAAGAGGACCACATGGCCATTCCAGGCATTCATGTAATAGTGTATGGTTTGCAAATCACATAGTTTACCCATGTTTCTCATTTTAACTTCATAACAGCCATGTGAGGAAGGTGCTGTTATTTTACTCTATTGTAGATGAAAGCAGAGCCCATGTGACTCCCCTACCTCAGCTGGTAAAGATAGGAGCCAAGGGCTGGAATCGAGGCTCCTAGACCCTAAAACAATACCCTGCCAGGATTCTAATGAAAACCACAGACTCTCTTCTCAGAAAAAAAAATGCATATATGCTCACACACAGAATAACATTTCACATACAAGTCAATATTCAGAAGCCCGGAAAAGTGGGATCAGTCCCAGGATTCTAGCTAAAATACCCTCCTCTGAACAGAGTGTGTACTTACACTGCAATCATCCTACATTGTAGACTTCTAGGTTGATCTAAGGATTCTATTTTTAATTGGGTAAATGGTCATTCCTCTTCTAAATCTGTTTACCCTAGTGCTAGTGAGCCTCACATCCAGGGATCAAGCATGGGTTGTTCAGCCCTACATCTGAGCAATCTCAGATTGTACACTAACTGTGTCTTGCCCAAAATGGTTTCTGTCTGCTGAGGCCCTAGGGATCCAGAGTTACAGGCTCACATTTAGCGGGGAGGGTCTGGGTGGGAGAGCAGGTAGGTAGTCAGGGTTGATGAGACTGGGAAACTCAGTAGAGAAAAGCAGGCAGGCATCAGAGGAAAGAAATCCTTCTCCCCATCTCCAGGTCTTACAATATCATAAGCAGTTCCCAAGTTATTCTCCCAAGCTCTGAGGCTCTGCTAGGAATAATTCTCCCTGCCCCTGCAGCAAACCCTCCTTTTCTCCAGACTGCAGGGTTGTGTCTTCCTGTTTACCCCCTAGACACAGTGTGGCTCAGTGCCTGGCCCACAGCAGGTGCTTAATAAATATATATTGAAATGATGTATGGATGTGCCATATCTGCCCATCACCGATTCAAGATCATCTCTGGAAGTTGCAGAGAAGAAAAGGAATTGAAAAACATCTCTCCTGCCCGTGCAGTTTTCACATCATCACAGCACATTTCCAGAGGTTTATCTCCCTTACCTGGGTGTCCACAGACATGATGATCTCACAGGCTTGTTCACGCACCAGCTACCTTGCCGCAGGCCATCCCTCTGCCCGCAGCTGGTGAGGTCTCTGTGGGTCACAACCAGGCTCCCAGGAGGCTGAAATCCCCTCCTTGTGTCTCCTGGTTAGCAAGCAGCCAGCCTGCCCCGCCCACAGTCCTCCTCCCCTTCCATAAGGACACCAACTGGGAAAATGCAGAATTTAAATGATTCCACAGGAAGAAAATCAACATCTCTTAGAGATCAAATTCTAGGACCAGAGTAGAAACTGAACATTCTGGAAGCAATAATTGGTCTCATTTATCTAAATTTAGAAGGTCTAGAAAAGGAAAGAGTAACTATTAAGACATGTTATTTAGAAGAAGATAAGTCTTTAATCAAAGAGATGAGTCAAACCCAAACTCCAACCAAAATCCTGCTCAAGTCACGGGTTTGAAATCTAAGTTCCTTTGGGGATAAAAGTCAGATTTTATTTAACTTGAAAATGAATAAGAATGTTTACAGAAAAAATAAACTCCACCAACAAAAATAGGCCAACTGATAACTAAAAAACACCAAAAGTCATTAGTTGCAAATCAGAATATTTTGAATAAAAAGGATGCCTATGAGCTGAGAGACAGCTGAGTTCTTTGAGTTCACGGTGCTTTGAAATCACCTAGGACATGGAAGCAGATCTGGTGAATAGGCACCCACTGCCTTGCACTCTGATATCAGCCCCACCCTAGGTTTCCCTAGATGGCCTGGGTCATGCAGCTTATCCTCCCCAGCCTCAGTCTCCTGAATAGCAAAGTCGGATTGATACCCCCTCACTTCTTTCATCTTCAGTTCAGTTTCCTTTAACAAACCTTTCCTGAATGCCTGCCCTGTGCCTGGGGCTGTCCTAGGTAGTGTCAATACAAAAATGAATAAGACATTGTCCCTGTCATTCTGGAAACCCACTGTCAATGTGTAAGCGTGATGGTAGAGAGATGTCCAGGGTCCTAAAGCCTGGGGCTTGGGGGAAGTGGCACCCAGGATACCTCTAAGGCTAAGTGGGAGCTTGCAGGTGAAGAAGAAGGGAGGACATTACACTCAGAAAGAACCTTGAGGGGAGCACGGAGAAGCAGGAGGTCATCTAGTGTGAGGGAGGAGCCCAGGGGATTGGGTCCCGTCAGAGCCCAAGGGCAGGAGAGGCAGGACGGGGCAGCCATGGGGAGGCACCAGGCCAGAAGCTGTGAGAGTTGAGCTAAGCATTTTAATGCTATCCTGCGGGTGGAGAAGCGCCATCTTAGGGTTTCCAGTATAAAAGTGACAGCTGTTTTGGCATTTTGGAACAATCATTTTTCCACAAAAAGGTATTGGGAAGACAAAATAAAATAACAAAGGAGAAAAAGGGCGAATCTAAAAACAATAAAAAGCCATCGTGAAATTGACTGCAAAAGTGACTTCACTTAAGAATATGGATCCCTGTTAAGAGTGGCCCCAGCCAGCCGGTGAGCTATGGGCCTGAACTCAGGAAGAAGCTGAGGTCCTCTCAGCACCCTGCCTCAGGATGCTGAAGACGTATGTCCTCAACCTGTCTTGCAGCCCCTGCAGGCTCCTGCTGAGATTTCCTTTACTGGGTATGTAAGCTATCTCTGGTCTGATGCATGCACCTTCATACCAAGTGGACCCTTTGGTAATCTGTACCTGGTACAGTCCACTGGGTGAACTCAGTGCTCTCCATCAATGTTTTGCTGATCTTCATAAAGTCCAAAAGGATAACATCCCTCGAGTCTTGTTAAGGATGCCCGAACTGGGAGGGTCCCAGGTACTTATAAAAAAGTCCAGATTCAAAGGCCGGGCGCGGGGACTCACGCGTGTAATCCCAGCACTTTGGGAGGCCGAGGCGGGCTGATCACCTGAGGTCAGGAGTTCAAGACCAGCCTGGCTAACATGGTGAGTCACGAGGTCAGGAGATCGAGACCATCTTGGCTAACACGGTGAAATCCCGTCTCTACTAAAAATATAAAAAATTAGCCGGGCGTGGTGGCAGGCAACTGTAGTCCCAGCTACTCAGGAGGCTGGGCAGGAGAATGGCGTGAACCCGGGAGGCGGAGCTTGCAGTGAGCTGAAATCGCTCCACTGCACTCCAGCCTGGGTGACAGAGCGAGATTCTGTCTCAAAAAAGGAAAAAAAAAAGTCCAGATTCTGGCCCAGCATGGGTGCATCTGCACGTACACAGAACATGAGTCTCAAATAGGGCCTGCCTAACCACCTGCTATAATGAAATTCTATGTGTTGTGTTAGTCATTATTTCTAACTATTGAGCTTCTGGAAATTCTACACCTTTCCAGATAAAAGATTGAGAGCTAAAAATGATAAGTCAGTCACAGAAAAATAGCTTCCAAATGCTATTTCTCTCTTGGTATCTCTATTTATCTCTCTTTATTTTCCTTCATAATACCTATAATCTGATGATATATTATATACCTGTATGTTTGTTCATTATCTCTGTCTAAAAACTGTATAAAAAGAAAAAGATTCTGTCTATTTATTGCAATACCCTCAGAGCCTAGAACAGTATCTGGTCAAAGTAAAGTCTCAATAAATATATGTGGAATAAATAAATGAGTGACAGTAAGACACCTATAATCCACTAGCAGCCTTGATTTTTTTTTTTTTTTTAACTGTTCACTACCTCACCAAATGAGGAATTGGTACCGATTAGGGGGAAAAGCACAAATGACTGACAGGTTTTATTGTATTCATTCATTAACTCAAAAAAAAGTTTTTGAGAGCCCACAATATGCCAGGCATTTAAAGCAGCTTCAAAACTGGTATACAGGTTAAAAAATAGACACTCAGTTTCAAACAAGGGAAGGGAGTATTGTGAAATCTGTAGCCTTCAAAATAGGAGGTCTAGGTCTCATACATCCTGGAATGTGAGGGAATTTCACCAAAATTACTTATTCACCATAATAGCAGAGGTGGGAGAGAAAGATGAAAGCTATCGATTGCCATAAATAGCTCTCCAAATCCTTTCTTTCATAACATCAATCATTTCAAAATAACCGAAAAATTAGGAGAAAGTCCCTAGTCAGTACAGAGGATACAGTGACTTTTAAAGAACTAAAATGCCAGGCAGAATTGAGAGCTTCCAGCCTGAATACCAAATAGAAAGGTGCAAGAATACTATTGATGGAACGCATGCAGCTATAAGAAAAGCATTTGATATAGTGGTATAAAGTGTTACACTCAAAATTAATTCAAATTGGCTTAGTAAGGAGTGCTGCCACATAAATTTAAAACTCGCTCAAAGTCTGCAAACAAAGGGTGAAGACATGGAAATGTATTGGGTTGGGGGAGGCAGGGTGCACGGGGGTCATCTTTATTAATGATCTGAAAAACAGAGAGTAAACAGCATGTTAATGAAACTTGCAAATGACGCTAATTTGGGAGGTGTTGCTTTGATCACTGTGGACAGAGAGGGAATGTAAATGAACCTTAAGTGGTAATAAATATGAAGAGGAAATAACACAATGAGATTCAAGTCAGAAAATGCAAACCATTCCCAGTGCAGTGACTTGCCCACTCCCACCCCAGAGCTCTTTGCCCCTTATGTTTGCAGGATGGTGCTGTGGAGGAAAAGAACATAACGCTAACGCAAAAAGGTTTAATCTAACAAAACAGTTCTTACTTGTGCAATTTTTTTCACCGGCCCTTTAAAATTCCACAAAAGGCTTTCCCTGGATTCAGAGCAAGAGTAGTGCTCTTAGATGATGAGGCTCCATAAATTACAGTGCAGGAGAGGCTGTTAAAAGAAAACAACCAAATAATGAGGGGAATGGAGAGATTGATTTATAAGAAATGACCCAAAGGGGTAGACGTTTGTTAATTGATAGCTAAGTGGTAACATGATAATGACCTGCTGAGATCTCTCCATGACAAATAACCAAGGGGAAGAAATATTTAGTATCAGATGAGGAACTTCTTCATTCTCTCTGGCAGGTAGTGCCTCTCCCTGGGGGCTGCTATTGCACTGAGTTTTACCAGCCCAATTCTGATGGACTTCACCTCTGAGCAGCCCAAATGCTGGCCCTCTTCACCCTCCATAGTAAGATGATAGAAGAGACACTTTCTAAACACCCTCACTGCTTATCCCCACGTGCACTGCTTGTCACACCCTCCTCACTTTTGCTCCTGATCTGATGAAGGGCATCAGTTCAGGGGAAAGAAAGAATTCCAGCAGGGCACAGACACACTGGGAGTGGACACCAACTCCAGCAAAAGGACAGGGGTGGGAGGTGAGAGGCCTCAAGCTGCCATCCTCTTCTCAAACAAGCCTCCTCCCACTGCAAGAAAATGAATGTCATAGCTCTATGCAAATAGATAATTGTATGCAAATATGAGTTTTGATATGGTTTTTATTTCCCAGCAGGTTCAGCCACCCAAATTTATGGCTTCCAGCCGGAGATCTCTCTGGGCTGCGCCAGTGACAGATTGTGGATGGAAACTGTGCCAGATAATGTCTTGTGCTTCGTTCAATTCAGAACCCTAGGAAATCAAAGTGAAAGGAAGCTTAGAGGCTGTTTGTCCCACTTCTTTGTGTTACATTTGAGGACTTAGAACTTAATAAAAGTTTGTTGAATGTATATTTCCCTCAGGAGAGGCTGCCCGGGATTGAATGGCATTGTCTTAGTAGTAACACTAGCAGCTTAACAGAGACCTTGGCTTATTAGTCTCTGAGACCCAAGCAATGGTCTTCCCTCTAACCCAGCTACCTCAAGAAAACTGGGAACACTGGGACCTTATGCCACAGAAGCCAGGAAGCTTTTCCAATGACTGAAGCAGACATCTCAAACCTAGGATTTCTGAATAATTCCTAGATGGGTCTAGAATGTGGGCAGTCTTGGCAATTTTTTCATATGCAACAATGGTACCCATAAGGCAAGCACCATGGCCTTCTCCACCCCTTTCTCGACTTTCCCAGGCCCCTGGCTGTGCTCCTCTGTCACCATGCCTCTCCTTGGCCTCATATCCCCAGGGTTCTGATGCATGTTCAGAGAATACAGGCAGAGAATTACCACTCCTCATGCTTGGGCTAGCACAGAACATTCAAAGCATGTACCACCTTATTAGGTTACCTCAACCACCCTGTGAAGCAAGCAAGGCAGTTGTTAATAACCATCTCCATTTATTCAGTCAGCAAATATGTACTGAGCACCTGATATGTGCCAGACACCACTGGAGATACAACAACGAACAAAACAAGCAAAGCCCCCAATATCATTCCATGTAGAGAGAGGTGAGCCTACTGGAGATACAGCAGTGAGCGAAACAAGCAAATCCCCCAATATCATTCCGTGTGGAGAGAGGTGAGGCAACCAGAAAACAAACTAGTATACACACAAAAATAAGATGGCTTCAGATGATAGTAAGTGCAATAAAAACAAATAAAATATGATAATGAATAAAAATAATTGGGGGATGGGAAAAGGGCAGCTGTTTTAAAGGGAGGACGGGGAACCTCTCTGAGAAGGCGTATCTAGCAGCAACTCATGATAAGAAGGAACCAGTCATGCACAGATCAGAAGATGGAGTGTTCTCAGGGCAGCTGTTTTAAAGGGAGGACGAGAGCCTCTCTGAGAAGGCGTATCTAGCAGCAGCTCATGATAAGAAGGAACCAGCCATGCACAGATCAGAAGATGGAGTGTTCTGAGAGATGGCAAGCACAAAGACCCTGGGGCCAGAATAAAGTCATGCTGTTTGAAAAACAGAAATTCCAGTGGCTGGAAGGTCATGAAGGAGATTGGCCTAGAGGAGGTAAAGCCTGGAAGTGGGCAGAAGCCAGATCATGCAGGAGCAGGTAGAAGAACATGGCAAGGAGTTTGAGAGTTGTTCTGAGGGCTGAAAGAAGGAACCTCTACTTTCCCCTTTCATTTTAAATGGACGATTCCCTAAATCTTAGAGGAGTTCCTTAGTGCCTCAAAATATCACTCAGCCAAGCAATGGAGCAGCCAGAACCCAAGCCCAGGAACTGTGACTAAGGTTCTTACCTTAAATTTTTTTTTTTTTTTTTTTTTGAGACAGAGTCTTGCTCTGTCGCCCGGGCTGGAGTGCAGTGGCACAATCTCGGCTCACTGCAACCTCCACCTCCCAGGTTCAAGTGATTCCCCTGCCTCAGTCTCCTGAGTAGCTGGGACTACAGGCACACGCCACCATGACTGGCTGAATTTTTTTTGTATTTTAGTAGAGACAAGTTTTCACCACGTTGGCCAGGATGGTCTCAATCTCCTGACCTCGTGATCTGCCTGCCTCAGCCTCCCAAAGTGCTGGAATTACAAGCACGAGCCACCGTGACCGGCAGGGGAGATACCATGATCCCTTAAATAATTTCTAATGAGCACCTACGAAAGCAAGAAAAATTGGTCCTGTGTCAACATTCCCCCACCCCTTTCCCAGATCCTCTGATGGGGCCAGGCAGCAAGAGGGCAGGTTCCTCACACAGGCCAGAAGCCCTCAAAAAATGGATGCCTCCAAGCTAGGACTGCACCCTTCCCAGCTCCTACTAAAATGAAAGTAAATGAGGGGCAGTTGGAAATGCACATCAATGTCTAAGGAGGAGCCAAGAACTGCCCAGATAAATTTTTGTTAAGTTCTAAAAGAAGTCAATGGCTGCCTTGTAGGCACCCCACGCAATCTTTTCATGTCATCACACCCTGGCAGGATGGTCAAACATGGCTGTCTCACACTGGATGAGGGATGCAGGAAACAAGGAAGGAGGAGGATTCCGTTGGTCCAGCGAAGACTGTCTCACTAAGACTCTGTCCCCAGGCTGGTAAGACCCTGCAAATCAAACCATGGAGCCCAGCATCTGCCATGGTTCATCCCTGTCTGACCCACCCTTCATCCTTCATGCTGTGGTAACGTCAGAGACCCACTTGTGAGGCCACAGTGAGTGCAGAAAAGCCAACAGAGCCATTACCCCGTCTCAGGATGCTGCCCGCTACAAACTCCCATTCTCCAGCCCTCAACTCCCTGTTCATCCCTGCTTGGCTCCCAGATGCTCTGACTCACTAACATTTGCGACCCTCCTCCTTGTCAGTCTCATTCAGAGTCCCTTCTCTAACTTCTAAATCTTAGCCCAGAGACTCAATTCTCTCTCCTAATTCTAGACAAAGGAGCTTCCATCCAGGGCTCTAGATTCAGGCTGGTGGGCTCTCTTAGTCTTCCCACCAGCACCACAGTCCCCTTCACTGTCTGCCTTGAGTTTGGCTCCCACCAGGTTCTCTCTGCACAGCCAAGTCCCAACTCATCAAGTCTGTCAGTACCTGATGCTCCGAAAGTCCCAGAGGCCTGGGCTGTTGACATGATTTAGGTGATCAGGTCCCACAGGCTTCCTCACAGGTCAGGGTTCTCTAACAGCTCTCATTGGTGTCTGAATCCAAATAAGAGCCCAAAGCTGTGTAGAGTCAGGACCACCAGTGCTACTGTAAACTTCCAAGTTCACACTGGCTTTACTTGCGGACAGCAGTCAAGGGTCAATGGTGAATCTCAGGATTCTTTAAAAATCTGTCCCAGGATTTTGATTGGATCTATAAGAAATTGAGAGAAGCCTGAGTTCTGGACTGGGCATTGCCTAAAGCCAGAAATCCCTTCTCATAGCCACTATTCTGGGTCTTCATATCGCCTTCAGGATCCTCCAGGAAGTTACTAGCATATCAGGGATAGGGTTTCTCTATTCCAGAGATCCGAAAACATAGCCATCCTCTATGGCAAGCTCTGGGGCTTCAGAAAATTCACTACAGACCCTAATGATGGTCCTGAGGAGCCAGCAGTGAGGCAGAAACCTTTATGATTAGAAGTCTCCACTCAGAAGTACACTGATCCCATAGGGACATCTGTGCCCATATTAGAAGTCCAGCTTCTGGAAGTGCAGTCCTCTAGCCAAGACAGTGAGGGCAGTGGAAGTGGTGGCTGGAGTAGCATATACCAGCCCTCTCTGGGGCATGGAGGGAGAATGACCTTGAGCTCTGAGTACTCTCTGAGTCACAGGTAGGTAGTGGCTCTATAAGTCTCAGCCCTGGAAGTGAAGATGGGTTGAGTACCAAAGAGCTCCCAGCCTCATCTGCCTCACCAACCCCTGGCTTGGCCCCAGAGCCCTAACATGAGGCTAAGATTTCATTAGAAGCTACACATCAAGTTCTAGGGCCCCTCCTTCAATGTGCCCATGGTCACTGTGATAGTTAATTTTATGTGTCAACTTAACTGGATCAGAGGGTGCCCCGATAACTGATTAAACACTACTTCTAGGTGTGTCTGTGAAGGTATTTCCAGTGAGATGAGCGTTTGACTCAGTGGACTAAGTAAAGTAGATTGCCCTCCCCAATGTGAGTGGCCACCCTCCAATCCACTGGTGGCCTGAATAGAACAAAAGGCAGAGGAAAGAGGATTCACCCCTTTTTCTGCTTTGCTGCTTGAGCTGGAACATCTCTCATCTTCTCCTGTACTGAGATTGGAATTTATGCCATTGGTTCCTCTGTTTCTAAGGCTTTCAGACTCAAACTGAATTATACTACCAGTTTTTCTGGGTCTCCAGCTTACAGCTGGTAGACCATGGGACTTCTCAGCCTACATAATTGCATGAGTCAATTTCTCATAATAAATCTCCTTTCATTCATATATATATATATGAATATATATATGTATATATACACACACACCCCAATAGGAGATCTATAGATATGGATAAGTCTATATAGAGATATATAGATATAGATGTATATTAGTTCTGTTTCTCTGGAGAACCCTGACTACTAGTCACCTCACCAGCAAGAGCCACAGGATCCAGTCAGTTCCTGGCAGTAGCGTTAGGCCCTGTCACAGGGCTTAGCCCTACAAGGGCCCTAAATAAATGCCTAGTGAATAAATGGATAGTTGGAATGGCCATTTGTCCATCATCTTTTTTTCATACATCCTTATCTGCTTGTCCCTAGTGGGATGCCCCTGAGGTCAGAGATATCATTGGTCAGGGACAGTCACACCACAAGAATTCCACAAGGCCTTCATGACTGAATAATACTGGTTTGCGGGGAAAGCCAGGGGACTTGTGTTCTGGTCCCAGTACTGTCAAATTCCCTGTCTGAGCCTTGGCAAGTCTGTCCCTCTCTTAGCCTCTGGCTTCTCACCTCTGAATTGGAGAAGGTGCTGAAAGAAGACACTGTTTCTACAATTCCTGGTACACTTGCAGGTGTGCCTCTTCTGTCTGGTCCCTTCTCAGACCTCCCCCTTTTGGAGACTGAACACCTATTTCCATGCCCCTCTTAGGGCTCATCACTGACTCTGAGTTGACAAGTGGAAACTGGCCACAGAAGCTAAGCTGAGACCTTCTGGGGGATGCAGAGGCCTTTGGGATTGACGGGCCCTCCAGCATGGCACTTACAAATAGAATTTCTCATGTCTCCCAGTGTTCCCGATCAGAACAACTCTCAGACAGTCTCATTCCTACTCCCCAATCCCCAGGTTCCCAAACTATGAGCAGGAAAGGGCTTTGAACTATATGATGGGGTCAGTAGCACTTGCCTCATAGAAACATTGTGACTATTAAGTGAGACACTGTAAGCAAAGCATTCTGCACAATGTGAGCACTCAGCAAACATTACCTTTTATTATTTCCTTTCCAGCTTCATTTCCAGGATACACTTTCTGCAATTCCCTTCTCAGTTCTTGGTCCTCCTTTCTTGTGTGCTATACTACCATGGTGACAGCATCTCCCCAACGGGGCCCTTAGACTTCAGGTCAAGGCCAACTCTGGTTTCTCTCTGTGTCCTCGGGGTCACCATGGGACCTGGCACCAGGTAGTCTTAGCAAGTGAAAGAGATGCTCTTTCTTGAGACATCAAGGTGGGAGCCTTGCTTCCCACCTGCTTCCCATTTATCACACCAGAGGAAGGTAGAGGTACCAGGAGGAAGGAACTGACATCTTGGTTGTACATCTTCAGTAGGTCAGACATTATGCTAGATTCTCACTCCATGCTGGAGTGAAGGGACTTGTGACCAATTATTCATTATAGCCGCAGACCTCAAGAAGCTTAAAATCTGCATTTTGACTGAAGCCGATGAATGAAAAACAGATAGCCTCATGGTAGGCACAAACCTCAGTCCACAAATCTGGGGGTATAAGAAATCTTACTCTATTTTCCACAGTTTAACTTATTTCTAACTTTTCCAACAGGTTAATCAAATAGGTTGGGGTTTGCTGCAAGGAACAAATTAACCCTGAAATCTCTGTGATACAACACTGGCTGATTTCTAATTCATGCTACATGTCTAGCACAGGTCAGCTGGAAAGCTGTGCCTTCTACAGTCACTCAGGGACCCCAGGATATGAAAGACTGTCCTCTGTCCTCTCAATATGGTGACAGAAGTAAGAAGCTGGAAGGTCACAGAAGACCTTTATCTGCCTTAGCACAGAAATGATTCGTGTCACTTCCATGCATAGCTCATTGATCAGAACTAGTAGCTTGTCCTCCCTTAAATGCAAGAGGCTTAGAGTCTTCCTATGTGCTCAGGAGGAAAAATGAAACAGCATGTGGTCTCTCCAACACTGAGTAAACTTCTGTTTCCCACTCCCATAGGTTGTGACACATTTCTAAGTTCTTACCTTGTGCCAAGATATTGAAGAGGGGGATTCCCATCTGTATACATGAGTTAAGAGTGAGATGTCTGCTGTCCCTTTCCATGTGGCCCCTTCATGACTTGCATCTCTCTATTTCTGTTCCAGTCTTGGTATATGAACTTCTTCCTTAAAAGTGGCAGGCGATCCCATCTGTACCATGCAGCTGGCTTCACTGAGAGTGACCTCACTGCCTCCCAGTGGCATAGCCAGGAAGCTGGGCTCAGCTCTTTGTTATTCTGGGCTCTTCAACCTCTTTCTCCTCCCATTCCCCAGCCTGAGGGAATAAGTTCTAGGGTGAGGTTGAAGGTGGAGTAGGGGGAGCCTATCCCCTTGTGTTTTTTCAAGAGGCTTTTTGTCTACCATTTCCCTTTAAAAAACAGGTTTCTTAAAAAAAAAAAAAAAAAAAAAAAAAAAAGACCTAGAAGGGAATTGTTTTGCTGACAACATCTGCCTTTTACCCTATTATATACCTTCCTTGAGGCAATGAGCACAGAGCTTGTGTGAATAGGAAGAAAGAATAGGGGAAAATGCAAAAACGAAAAAAGACGTAAATTAGAGCTGCAAAATCTTACCCAGACACACACACAAATAGCACCTTCCTGGGCTTGGAAAGGAGGAACTACTCCACAGGTCAGGCCCACTTTCAGGAGAGGATGAGCATGTGTCTATCTGCCCCAGCGACCAGGGGGCATTTCAGCATGGTGACTCCAAGGCAGTCTTAGACCCTCAAATAATGGGAGGCTTGGAGCTCTCCATTATTAATGAATAGAACCCAAAACACACAACTGACCTCATAAGCATGGGGCTGGGAACAGGGAGTCAGGTTCTCCCAAGAGCATCACCAGCAATGGAAATTGCTACACAGAGATATCAGGGTGTGGGCTCTGTTTCTGTGCTCAGAAAGGACAATGTTTTAGCTGAGACACACTGCACTGGACACACCAAAGGAGGGGATTGATGAGGAGTGTCTAGGACACACGAGGTAAGGCACAGAGTCAGAGGAAGAGGAGCTCCTGTCAGAAAACTGTGGGTGTCTTTGGTCCCATAGACCCATCATAGGTGCCCAAATATATCATCTAGAGGAAGAGAAGTTCTGACCACCATGGCCCATGGCTGCCCATCAGAGAGCCCTTTTTTGGTACTGAATCCTTCCTTCATACCTGGAAAAGGGATGACTAAATGTATAGCCACTGAGATATTTCAGCTAAATCTAGTCTGTTATCCTCAAAGGAATTCGATTTCTTTAAGATTCACTTTGGATGGCTTAAATTCCCATACCTATTTTATTGTTGACATGAGGCACTGGGCATAGTGGTGGCTTTTAATGTTTCTTTGTTTATTTTAAGCTCACCACTGGCTTTCATGCGGATTTAAATTGAATCACTCTGCCCAGCAGTGCGCTTCTTTATTGTTTAAAAGCTGATCACATCTCTTTCTGAAAAGCACAGCATACTTGTTACCCTTGCTACAAAGCAGCCACGATTTGGTGAGCTGAAAATCAATATGTGATTGAATCCAACATGTGCTCTTCTCTGGAATTTTTAGTCTTTCAACTGATGGTCCCACGTCACTGTCCCACCCAGGCATTTACCTTCAAAATCTGGAGAGAAAAGAATCCATTTTCCAATGAATGAAAAAAAAACAAAATAACACTAACAGAATGATTTCAAACACCAAAGAGAGATTCAGCATTACTTGGGAGCTGAGCAGACAATCCTTGGGCAAGGAAATAAATGACAAGTTTTAAACTAAACCAGAGGTCTACTCTATAATGTTCAGCTAGCTAGGAGTCACTGTCTGGAACCTAGTATGAATTTGCTTTTAAGATGTATTATCTCTTACATATATTTTAAAATACATGATCCGGAAGATTTGGCACCTCTTCTATAAAGACATTCTTCTAGAACTCACCTGGTTTAGAAAGTGCAGCTGCTAAGAAATGCTGCTCTCCTTTGGTCATGAATTTCAGAGAAGAGGAAGAAGAAATGAGGCTATCATTGCCTGGTGCCCCCAGGATAAGGAGAGAGCCCCAAGGTCAGGGAAATTTGCCCATCCCCAGTCCCACTTTCACTGAATGGAAGGCTCTGTAACAGAAGAACAGGGCTAGGGAGAAGCCAGATTTGACTTTTCATGTTTCATTAAACTGGGTTACCAAGCCTAGGAAAGGTCTAAAGGAAAAGGTTTTGCTCCAGCTCCCTCTGTGTGAGATGGGAGCACTCCCCTGAGAAGTCAGCTAGATAGAATGGAAAGTCTGTTTAAAGGACACTGAACCAACGCACCTCATTTCTGGCTAATAAAAGAGCCCAAAGACAAGACAAAAATGCATGAGTAAAGTTCCTGAAGACTTTCGAATGTGGATGTTAAGGTCGGGAGAGTGGAGAAAGACAGAGGAAGAAGAATTTAACTCAGGTTGGAAAACATGGTTAAAGGCCACAAAAAGGTCAACGTGTTTAGTACATAACATGATGAAAGCGCATACATTGATGTTGTCTGATTCCTGCATAGTGCATGGTGTTTCATACCAAGTATGCCTACTATAACTGTTGTTTAATTTATAGTTTTTCACTCCAAACCAAAAAGTAGCTTTAGCTACAGTTAGTATACCTGAAATGTAGTAATCACTAGGCTTGAAGAAGGCATTAAGACCTTTGCTGTCTAGAGAGAGACCATTTGATATGGTTTGGCTATGTCCCCACCCAAATCTCATCTTGAATTGTAGCTCTCATAATCCCCGCATGTCATGGGAGGGACCCAGTGGGAGGTTATGGAATCATGGGGGCAGGTTTTTCCTCCTTGCTGTTCCTGTGGTGGTGAATAAGTCTCAGGAAATCTGATGGTTTTATAAAAGGGCAATTACCCCACACACGTTCTCTTGCTTGCCACCATGTAAGACGTGCCTTTTGCTCCTCCTTTGCCTTCCACCATGATTGTGAGGCCCCCCCAGCCATGTGGAACTGTGAGTCCATCAAGCTTCTTTCCTTTATAATTTACCCAGTCTCCGGTTATGTCTTTATTAGCTGCATGAGAACAGACTAATAAATACACCATCATATAGTGGTAACTACTTTTTTTTCTGTTGCTTAGCCTGGAGTGCAGTGGCATGATCAGAGTTCACTGCAGCCTCGACTCCCAGGCTCAAGCAATCCTCCCAGCTCAGCCGCCCAAGTAGCTGGGACTACAGGTAGGTGCTACCATGCTTGGCTAAGTTTTTTTTATTGTTTGTAGAGACGGGGTCTCTCTATGTTGCCCAGGCTGGTCTCAAACTTGTGGGCTCAAGTGATCCTTCTTTCTTGGCCTCCCAAAGTGCTGGGATTACACGTGTGAGACACCACACCCAGCCTGTGGTAACTATTTTAAATTGCCTATAGGTCACTAAAGTTCAATAGATGAAGCAAGGACAGATAATGGTGGTCACTGTAAGCCACAGAGATGAGTTAGATGGGAAGGGGAAGAAACAAGGAGAGGAACCATTTGGAGTTTCAGATGGATGAAATCTGTGTAAGACAAAATGTTGTTCTGTCAGGTAAAAAGCCAACAAAGACCCTTCAGATCTCAAATACTACAGCTAACTCCAGGACTGGAAGTGAACCATCATCCTCGGTGACACAAACACTATGAAGGGCTTACGCTTATAATGGCAGATTGAGCAAGCACTGAAAACCTCTCTTCCTTATCTAAATGCATAGAAATGATAGAAAATATATATTTAAAAACACAATGCTATGGTTAAAACCTAGGAAAGTATATATCCACAAGCCAACTTTTAAGAGTATTCCTAAACCAGAGAACAATATAGCAGCCCATAGGACATGTGTGGGTACAAGATTAGAGGTGAGTCATCACCGGCATGGCTCCTGTATGGAGTCAGAGACTAGACCCATGTAAAAAGGAGACAGAATCAAGTATCACAAAGCCTTCCCCATGAACAAGGAAAAAATTGCCCTCATGGGTGGAGGTTCATCATAAGTGGTCCTTGAGTGGTCTGGACAAGATCAATCTCCCCAAAAAATGTCACAGTTGAGAAAACTACACAACCTTTCTACCTAGAGGCTGCCACAACTCGGAATATACGAAAGACAAATTACCCACAAAGACTAACTTACAACCTAAAGTTACTACATATATGAGGAGTACCAACTCCATGACATACAAATGGGAAAACTCAAGAGATTTAAGATCTTAGGCCTAAGGAAATAAATATAATAAAGCATCTAATATATTTAAAGTCCTTAAAAAGATTTTTCAATATCATTTATGAAAAAGAACAAGGATATTATGAAATAAGAGCAGGTACTAATAAAACAAGTTGTTAAAAATATAGCTACTTAAATAAAAATGAATAATTTAATGCTTCCAGCCAAAATGGAGTAGCAGGGATTGGATATACCTTCTAGCATGAAACAACTAAAAACTAAAAATATATTAAACGACAGTTTTTAAGACATTGCATATCAGACAACAAAAGTCAGTTATCTCTGTGAGACAGTAAACAAACAAGGGGAGCCCCATGAGTACCCAAACTTACAGTGAATGCATGCAGACCACCATGCAAGGAAGAAGAACACAGGCAGAGCCCATGAGACTCCTTGAGATAAGGACACAGAGTTGGAGTCAGGTAGACCAAGTCAGTGAGAGTATCAGAGTACTCACAATACCAGAGAGGAGGAGCAGCAAGAAAGGGAACCCCAAGGATAGGTAGAAGGTCCTCCATGTGCATTCATCACACTACTAATCAGCAAATGCATGTGAAAAGACTACCTGAAGCCAGGGAAGGAGCCTTCCAAGAAGATTAGAAGGGCCAGTGTTTAGTGGTCACACATGGCCAGGAATAGTGCCTGTTCCTACCAGCCAGACTGCTGTGAATAAATTTGAACCTTAAAGAGTCAGTCCTTCAAGATAGATCCTGAGAGGCTAACTGGGCCTAAATTTAAAATAGAACCAAGTGGCTATTTGCTGACCAGGGGTCACACATGTACTCTGAGTTCTTTGAAAATCGGTACCTTTTTATCTTTGGAACTTTCAGAACTCACCTGAACCACTCAATCAGAGATCACCTGTTTTGGCTAATCGGGGTTCAACTGTATTGACAAATCAGGGCTCAGCTGTTTCAGCCAATGAGAACTCAACTGTATCAACCAATCAAAACTAGGCAAGTTTCCATCTTACATATGCATAAGTGGACCTAATTGGGAACCTGGGTAGGAACTTTTGCTATAAAACCTGAGCCTTCTCTTTGTTCTATGGAACCCACCTTCATTTTGCACCAGAGGCTACATTTCCCTGGTTGCAAACCATTCAATGGAATAAAGTCTCTTTTCTCCAAGTTGCTTTTCAGAGAACTTTTGTCACACTGGAAAACTTTCTAATTAATGAACTGTTTGGTAGCATATTTAGACAGGTTTTTTTTCAGTACTGGAGAAAATTTGTTCTAGATTAAATATTGCCCTGGTCTTGTAAAACAAATGCTAAAGCAAAAATGATCAAACTGCTTCTAAGTAGTTTAACTGCATCTCACATGAAGCTAAGAATAGTTACAAAAATATTAAAATCTCAAACACCCAAGAAGGTAAAATTTACTCCAATAAAAAAATAAACAAGCATGCAAAGAAGCAGGAATATACAACTAATAATAATGAGGAAAAACAATCAATTGAAACAGAATTTGCTTCAAGAGACATTAAAAACAGTTGTTACAATTGTATTCCATATGTTTAAAAGGCTAAAGAAAACATTGATCATGGAAGATATTTTAAAACCCAAATCAAATCCAGAGATGAAAACAATCAAAGCCTGAGATTTAAAATAATGATAATAAGAAATCTGGATGGGTTTAATGGTAGATTAGATGTAACAAAAGATTAGTAAAATTGAAGATATAACAATATAAAATGATCCAAAATTATGCCCACAAGAAAACATAGCTATATTAATAGTCATGTTAAATATTAACAGGCTGAATCCTCAAACGAAATTTTGCAAAGATTATCAGATCAGATAAAAGTATCAAAATTCAACTATAACTGCTTATAAGAAACACCCCACTTTAAATATAAAGATACATAATACCTACCGGTCAAGAGAAAACAGGAATGACAATATCATAGAACATATTTTAGAGCAAATAACATTAACAGAGATAAACATTTTATAATGATAAAGAGGCCAATTCATTAAGAAAAAATAATAAGCCTAAATATTTATGTACCTGATAACATAGCTTCAAAATATAGAAAGGAAAGAGTGATAAAACCTCAAAGAGAAATAGACAAATATAGAATATAAGTTGAAAATGTTAATAACTCTTTCTCAATAATTGATAGAGGAAGTAGACAGAAAATCTGTAAGGATAGAGAAGACTTGAACATTATCAACAAACTTAACCTAAATGATATTTATAGAACTCTCCGACCAATAGCAGAGTACATACTTTTTGAGCGTACACATGATAGACCATATTATAAGTCATAAGACAAGCCTCAATACTCACTCTGTTGCCTGGACTAGAGTACAATGGCACAATCATGGCTCACTGCAGCCTCAAACTCCTAGGCTCAAGCAATCCTTTCACCTGAGCATCCCAAGTAGCTGGGACTACAGGCATATATACACCACCAAGTCTGTTTTGTTTTTTGTTTGTTTGTTTGTTTTACTTTTGTAGAGTCAGGGTCTTGCTATGTTACCTAAGCTGGTCTCAAACCCCTGACCTCACACAATCATCCCGCTTCAGCCTCCCAAAGTGTTGGGGTTACAGGCATGAGCCACCATGCCTGGCCAAGCCTCAATGCATTTTAAAAGATTAAAGTCATAAGAAGCATGTTGTCTGAACACAAAGGAATTAAGTTTGAAGTCTTTGTGTCATTGGATCAGGTAAAGATTTCTTAGGTGCATGCCCAGAAAAATAGTGTGGCCTGGAGTCGAGGGCTAGCATGAAAGTGCAGAAACAATAACGCTCACCAAAGATCATCATGGTGACTGGTAACAAATGGGTAGAAGAGGACCTCTAAAAGAAAGCTCCAAGATTTCAAGGCTGGAAAGCTAGAAGTACAGCATTACACATAGGGGCAGACAAACTGTGATAGAAACCAGTTTGAGAACAAAGATAATATCTTCTGTTTGGGTCAGGTTGAGTCTGAGCAAATATGAAACCTCTAATAGGAAGCACAACAGACTGCAAGGGGTATGCAACTAGAGACTCAGGGGGTCCAGAATTTTGGATACTTTATTAGTGTGGTTTAAGCTGTAGGAATAAGGGATGCTCTGGGGGAAACACAATAGGGAGAGAGAAGTTGACCAGGGACAAAGTTGTCCAAGCACATTTGAGCTCAAAGAAGAAATTGCCAGGAAGTAGGAGACATGAACAGATGGTATTACTGCAAAAGCCAAGGAGACAGGCAACAGTTTCAAGAAGGAAAGCCTGATCATTGTGTGGGTCACTATCAAATAATACAGGTTAAGGAAATGAAGATAGAAAAAGCTATTGGCTTTGGGACTTTAGTCAGCTCGGACTGCTAAAACAAAATACCATAGACTGGGTGGCTTAAACAATAGGCATTTATTTTACATGTCTGGAGGCTGGAAAGTCCAAGATCAGGGTGCCAGAATGGCTGGATTCTTGGCAATGCCGCTTTTCCTGGCTTGGAGATGGCCACCTTCTCACTGTATCCTAATGATGGAGAGAGGAAACTCTGGTGTCTCGTTCTCTTTTTTTTAAGGGCAGTAGTCTCATCAGTTACCTCCCGAAGACCCTATTTCCTAATACCATTATATTGGGGCTTTAACATACGAATTTGAAGGAGTGGGGATGGTGACACAAACATTCAGATTATAACAGAACCAGAGTCCAGTAGTGTCCTTTCATGAAACCAGTCTCAGTATAGTGGCAATGGGAACTCTAAAATGCAGTGAGCTAGTGCAGAGGGAATGGAGCCACAGATGTGGGCCATCCATCCTGGAGGTTTGGCATTGCATGGGAAACCTTTGCATGCCAAACACACCAAGCACCTCAACATTCCTTCAATCCATCAGGCCCTTTCACACCTCACTCTCTTCCTGCTGCCTGGAATCTTGTGGGGAAAAACTTGTTCTTTTCCTGCTCAGTAAATTTTTCCCCTTCTGGGAACAAAACCTCTTTTCTGTTACCCTACTTTCATCCTTCTGGACAGAGTAGGTGTTCAGGAGTAGGCACATGACTATGTGTAGAGTCAATTGGAAGATGGATTTAAATGCTGGAAGAGGGCATAGGGTCTCTCTCCTTGTGAAATCGGGAGTAGAGCTAAAACAGAGAAGAAGGTGAAAATGGAGAGAGAGAGAGAGAAGAAAACAGAGATACTTTTAAGAGAAAAACAGATCCTCAACAACATTATGTAAACCCCTTATTCCAGTCATGTCTAAAATCATGCCCTCTTCTTTATGACATGAGCTAATACAGTTCTTCTTTTCTTTGAGTTAGTTTGATTTGATTTTCTATCACTTGCAACTAAAAAAGTCCCAGCAAACAAATGTCCCCCACCCTTTCCTCTCCCCCTTTCTTTACCTAGAAATTTCTTACCTATCTTTCAAGTCTCAAGCATAATGTTACTTTCTCGGTGATGCCCCTGGGGTGTGATGGTAAACTGGCTCTAAAAAACACAAGCCCTGTTTTGTTAGTGTTTGCTCACCTGTGTATCCCAGCACACACACTGTGTGACATCATCTTTGGTTACATTTTTGTCCTGCTGCTCAACTGTGAGCTCCTCAAAGATAGGAACTGTGTCTTCTTCACCATCTTCCCAGAGCTAGACTTGTAGGAGGTGTCAATAAATACTTATACAATGAGGCTAGATAGTTACAGCAGCAATGAAGCCAAGTGAATAAGGTAAAAGAGGCCTGTGGATATTTGAAGGCAGAAAAAGTTGCTAACAGAGAGAAAAATAAGGGGAAATATTTAAAACTCTGGCAAGGGAAGAAAGCAAGGTGTTTCAGGGGCTAGAAGAGATAGTAGTAAGAGGCAAGATGGACAATTTGAAAGGAAGTGATGAGAATCTGGGTGTGGAAACAGAAATGTGCCAAGATGAGGAGGGGATAAATTAGAAGAGGGTTTTCCTTGTTCCAGGGAAGTCAGAGACAAGGAGAGAGGGCAGAGAGGGGCTGGGAGTGGGACCAGACAATCAGGTCCAGAAGAGGTGCAGGGATTCAAGACAGGACAGAGCAAAGCTTCAGTTCAGCTGAGCTGAACGACTTCCATTTCAGTCATTCCCATGTGTACAGTTCTGCATTGTGTTCAACTTCACAATTTCCAGCAATGACCTAGAAACCATACTAAAGCTGCAATTACTCTCTGAGAATAAGAGGCTAGGCAGTTATCCATCGCTTCCCCCAAACACATCTCATTCTCTTGATGTACTTTTCCAAGGCCATGCCTGACAGTGCTTCTGGAGCAACTACACAGGACAGCCATGCCCAGCTAGTGAGAGCAGCAGGGGAGAATTAAACTCAGCCAACTGCAGCCGGCAGGGAGTTACACCACGTTGCCCTGACAACTAATGGGCAGAGCTAGTGAGAGATAGATGGAGATGGCTGAGGTCAATGGGTAATAAAATTCTACTTAAAGGCCGATTTTTCTCTCCTTCATTTCTGCTGATATAAACATGAGGAAAAAGAAAAGATAATTGGGAGGCAGATTTGTCCAGTTCCCATAGGAGCTACAGATTCTAAGCATAAGACCCTGGGTTGAATTGAGGATAAAACCAGGAAATACCTAGATCCTCAAAGATCCTGCTCAAGAATGGCTGCCCTCAAAACACAAACCAAAGGCATTGGGAAGGCAGTACCTAAGTGAGTCTCTTTCATTGAGTGTCTACTGTGTATAGAACATGGCCCTAGGAGATTTTAACCAGAAGTCTCAGGAGACATTATAGGCCCCTGAGGTGCAGCCCAAATCTTATCTCTGACATTTACTGCCCAAGCGACCCTACCAGATACCAGACCTATTTGAGTCTGAGTTGTATAACGGATATATCAGTTCTTGTCTCACAGGATTATATGTTGGCCAAGGAGATAATGAGAGTAAAGGCGGTAGCATAGTTGTCTCATGCATAAAGCACAGAATGAATGGCAGCCCAAAATAATAGATGACATCACTGAGCCCCTACCCGATGTATATTAGGCTGTTCTTGCATTGCTATAAAGAAATGCTGAAAACTTGGTATTTATAAAGAACAGAGGTTTAGTTGGCTCACAGTTTTGCATGCCTTGTGGAAAGCATAGTGCTGGCATCTGCTTGGCTTCTAGGAAGGCTTCAGGAAGCTTACAATTATGGTGGAAGGCAACAGGGGAGCAGGTATGTCACATGGCGAAGGCAGAAGGAAGTCAGAGAGAGAGTGGGCGGGCAGGTGCTACACACTTTTAAATGATTAGATCTCATGTGAACTCAGAGCCAGAGCTCACTTATCACCAAGGGGATGGCCCAAGCCATTCATGAGGGATCCACCCCCATGATCCCAACACTTGCCACGAGGTCCCACTTCCAACACTGGGGATTACATTTCAACATAAGATTTGGGTAGAGACAAATATCCAAACTATATCACTATGCTAGCACTATTTTCAAATCTTTACACATGTTTTCTTACAATATCCTATGGGACAGGAACTGCTACATACCCATTTTACAGATAAGGAAATTGAGGCAGAGAAAAGGTAATGTTCCTGCTCAAAATCACATAGAGAGTAAGTGGCAGAGCCAGGGCTTGCACCCAGACAATCTGGCTCCAAACCTGGGCTCTACAACATCAACAACACAGAAGAGTCATCAAAAATGAAGATGCAAAAAGAATACTGAGATATTACTTACATATCTTTGCATACACATATATAAAATAGTTCTGGAAGGATACACAATTTAAAAATTGTAACGTTGTTTGCCTCTTGGAAAGAGAAAGGCAAAGAAGGGAAATTTTCTACTGTATATTTCCTGTGAATTTTTAACCATAGGAAGGGATTGCTTATTTTAAAAATGAATGAATTAAATTAAAATTTAAAAATAGAGGAGCAGGGCAGGAGAAGTCACTCTGAATACATTTATTTCTGCAAATATTCATTGTATGTGAAAAAACAGGCTCCCATTCTCTACTCCCTGACATGACTGTGGAGGAAACAGGCCCATGAACAGATGACTAGAGAACATGGTGACAGACATTCATACAGGTGAATATAATGTGCTGCATAGCCCCTGAGGAGGACATGAAAAATTCTGCACGGAGAGAGGAAGTCTGGAAGGCTTCACAAAGGAAAGACTTCTAAACAGATCTTTCCAGAACTTATTATCTTAAGTCAAGTCATATGTGCCCATGGGAAGTTACTCAACCTCTTTAAGCCTCAATGTTTTCTGCAAACATTCACTGCATGTAAAAGAACAGCTGGGTGAAGAAGCTGGGATTTGAAGCCAGCCCTCACCAGAAATCACTGCCCTCAGTAATCTTAATCCTCTGGTGGCACCTCTAAAGAGACAGGAAAGATGGGGTCATGAAGGCAGATGTGGTCCCTGCTGAGGATCTAAGCAGAAGATGAGCCGTGGCCAGTCAAGTTGAGTGGGAGATGGAAGGACATCAGGTGGGGAGTCGGTCCAATTCCAGAGTCCCCACTGTGTGATGTCCTCAGCCAATTTCTCTGGGCTTTAATTTCTACCACTCCAGAGCAAGAAGTTAAAAGAGCTGCTTTCTAAACACGCTCTACTTATCCGATCGGAATTATTTTTCTGGTTGCCTAATAGATTTTATAACTCAAGCCTGCTAAAATTTGGCCTCAGAAAACTCATCTGACCCTAGGCCCCCATCCTCAACTTTGAAGCTGCCCCTCATACCTTCCCTGAGAAGCAGCTACTGAATGCAAAGACCTGCACTAGCTACCAAAGAAATAGGTCTGGCCTCTGCTGTGATGGGGGGGATGGGTAGAAAAGTGGTTATTGTTTAAATGAGAAAAAAATAATCCATAGAAAATGCCTAGATCACACAGATACATGTGAACCCAGTCCAAGCAGCATGCACAAGGCTGAGGCCAAAGCCTCATCTGTCCTTTCCAGAACACTTTGGTGGTGTCTAAAGAGAATCTTCAAGTTAGGTTTTAAAGGTGAGAACCTGGCTTTGGCAAGAGTGGGAGAACTTCACAGGTGGAAATGGGAATGAAAGAGATAATGGCCCCAGACTGGGCTGGAACGGAGCGTCTACGCAGGTGAGGAGTGCTAAAGAATCTTGATGACATGGGCCTGGGAATAGGCGGATGAAGCAATGGAATGAATGCAAGACTGACAAGCTTCTGGCTCAATATAAAAAGGTAATGGATAATCATGAAAGGGAGTAGCTTGATAAGAATTGCCTAGAAGGAAGATTATTTAAGAGCTGTTTATGTCTTAAATGGATGACAATCATAGTGTCTAAGCCAAAACCCAAATCACAGTCTACTCACGGAAATCTACTCTGATTTCTAATTTAAAATCAGAACACATGGTGAACACATCATATACTTCCATATCTGTCCAATATTCCTCTACATTAGCATTTTCAAAAGTAGTATTTGCATAATATTCATTCCAAAGAATGAAAATAGGTGTTACAATGAAAAAAAAAAAAAAAACTTCAGGCCAATATCCCTGATGAACGTAGACACAATATCCTCAACAAAATCTAGCAAATCAAATCCAGCAGCACATCAGAAAAGCTAATCCACCATGATCAGGTAGGCTTTATTCCTGTGATGCAAGGTTGGTTCAACATACACAAATCAATAAATGTGATTCATCACATAAACAGAACTAAAAACAAAACCACAAGATTATCTTAATAGACACAGAAAAGTCTTCTGATAAAATTCAATATCACTTCAGCATAAAAACCCTGAACAAATTAGAAATTCAAAGAACATACCTCAAGATAGTAAAAGCCATCTATGACAAACCCACAGCCAACATAATACTGAACAGGCAAAACCTGGAAGCATTCCCTTTGAGAACTGGAACACGACAAGGATGCCCACTCTCACTACTTCTATTCAACATACTACTGGAAGTCCTATCCAGAACAATCAGGCAAGAGGAAGAAATAAAAAGCATCCAAACAGGAAGACAGGAGGCTGAACTATCTTCACAAACGATATGATTCTAGAACTAGAAAATCCCATAGTCTCTGCCAAAGGCTCCTAGAACTGATAAACAACTTCAGTAAAGTTTCAGGATACAAAATCAATGTACGAAAATCAGTAGCATTTCTATACACCAGTACTATCCAAGTTAAAAGTCAAATCAATAATGCAATCCCATTCACAATAGCCACAGAAAGAATAAAATGCCTAGGAATATGGCTAACCAGGGAGGTGAAAGAGCTCTGCAACAGGAATTACAAAACACTGCTAAAAGAAATCAGAGATGACACAAACAAATGGAAAAACATTCCATGCTCATGGATAGAAAGAATCAATATTGTTAAAATAACCATACTGCCCAAAGCAGTCTATAGATTCAATGTTCTTCCTATCAAACTACCAATGTTATTTTTCACAGAATAAGAAAAACTATTCTAAAATTCATAAGCCACCAAAAAAGAGCCCAAATAGCCAAAGCAATCCTAAGCAAAAAGAACAAAGACAGAGGCATCACACTACCCAACTTCAAACTATACTACAAGGCTCCAGTAACCAAAACAGCATGGTGCTGGTACAAAAACAGACACATAGACCAATGAAACAGGATTAAAAACCCATAAATAAAGCCACATACTTACAACCATCTGATTTTCAACAAAGTTGACAATAACAAGCAAAGGGGAAAGGACTTCCTATTCAATAAATGGTGCTGGGATAACTGGCTAACCACACGCAAAAGATTGAAACTAGACATTTTCCTTTCACCATACATAAAAATCAACTCAAGATGGATTAAAGAGTGAAATGTAAAACCTAAAATGATAAAAAATCCTAGAAGAATACAAAGGACATAGCATTCTGAACATAGGCCTTGGCAAAGATTTCGTGACAAAGACTCCAAAAGCAATTGCAACAAAAAGAAAAATTGACAAATGAGACCTAATTAAACTAAAGAACTCTGCACAGAAAAAGAAACTATCAATAGAATAAATAGACAACCTAAAGAAGCGGAGAAAATATTTGTAAACTATGCATCTGACAAAGTCTAATATCCAGAATCTACAAGGAACTTAAATCAACAAGCAAAAAAACAAACAATTCCTTTAAAAAATGGGCAAAGGACATGAACAGACACTTCTCAAAAGAAGACATACATGTGACCAGCAAGCATATGAAAAAAATGCTCCACAGCAATAATGATTCAAGAAATGTAAATCAAAACCACAATGAGATATCATCTCACACCAGTCAGAATGGCTATTATCAAAAAGTCAAAAAATAATAGATGTTGGTGGGGTTGTGGAGAAAAGGAAATGCTTATACACTGCTGGTAGGAATGTAAATTAGTTCAGCCACTGTGGAAAGCAATTTGGAGATTTCTCAAAGAACTTAAAACAGAACTATGATTCAACCCAGCAATCCCATTACTGGGTATATACCCAAAGGAATATGAGTCATTCCACCATAAAGGCACATGCATGCGTATGCATATCACAACACTTTTCAAAATAGAAAAGACATGGAATCAAGCTAGATGCCCATCAACAGGGAACTGGATAAAGGAAATGTGGTACATACAGGAATACTATGCA
The DNA here is from genome assembly GCF_000951045.1 of Mandrillus leucophaeus. Lineage (NCBI taxonomy): Eukaryota > Metazoa > Chordata > Mammalia > Primates > Cercopithecidae > Mandrillus > Mandrillus leucophaeus. Next base: position 1,175,355 of record NW_012106609.1, read on the forward strand.
GCCATAAAAAAGAATGAAATAATGTTCTTTGCAACAACATGGATGCAGCTGCAGGCCATTTTCCTAAGCAAATTAACTCAGGAACAGTAAACCAAATACTGTGTGTGCTCGCTTATAAGTAGGTGCCAAACATTAAGTACACATGGACACAAAGAGGGAGACAATAAACACCAAGGCTTACTTGAGGGTAGAGGTGGCAAGGAGGAGTAAAATTGAAAAACTACCCCAATCATGTACTATGCTCACTATCTAAGTAACAAAATCAGTTTTACACCAAACCCTAGCAACATGCTATTCACCCATATAACAAACCTGCACATGTAACCCCTGAACCTAAAATAAAAGTTGGAAGGAAAAAAGAAGAAAAATAGGTGTTGCCAAAAAAATCCAAGTTAAAAAATAATAATAGCTAACTGCAAGCCAAACATAAGTGATCCACAAACACGCTTTTACTCAATCCTCTCAAAAATCGGTGGGTGCTATAAACATCCCCATTGTGCAGGTGAGAAACTGAAATGCAGGCATCATTAGTAACTTGCCCAAGTTCACTGTGAAGTGCCACAAGTTTATTCCAGGCAATCTGGATCCCAAACCCATGCTCCTAACCCTCAGGCTACATTACTTATCATAATTCAGAAACACAGGCTAAACAAACTTCCCTTCCCATAGGACTTCTCAGAGACTTTCAGTTATTCTTCCTCCCTCCTTCCCACTTCAGCTGTGACATAAAACAGGTTAGGAAATCCTTGGTGAGGCTGGGGTTGTGAGGGACCCCACAAGGTACTGAGAAGAGCATCAGGAGACATTACCTTTCCCCAACCCCACTCCCAGCCCCTCCAGTACAGGCAGCTTCATGATGAACACTGGGAATCAGAGAGGGAGAAGAGAGATCACTGTGGGGAAAGAAGGGCCACTAGGGCCATCTGGGCCCACAGGAAGGGGCAGGACATAGGGGGCAGCCGGAGGTCCCATTATTTCTCTAGTCTACCCCCTCTCCTTGTGACCAGAATAAGGCATTGTTCCTTTGGTTTCCGGATCATGGAGGTCAGTACCAGAAGTCCTAGACCTAAGGGCTCTTGGAAGGAACCAGAGTGATGGCAGGGTGGGCAAGGGCAGAGGCTCTTTACTACTCAGTACAGAAAGATATCACTATTTTAACAACCAGCCCTGATTTCCTTCACATTTCACATATATTCAGCTCTTCGACATTTCCAAAGCCCATTCACCCTTGATCTCATTTGACTGACAGGGTAACTCTGGGATCTCAGCAGGACAGACATCATCATCCTCATTTTGTATATTAGGAGCCTGGGACTCAACAAGTGAGAACAAGAACTGGCTCTAGAAAGGAAGTCTGAATCTGGTACTCACAGTATTGCCGCAATACCGAGGTTCCATCCAGCCTCAAGATTTGTCCTCAGCTGGAGCATGATCACCTTACAGGAAGCAGTGGGCTCAAAGGGTGTACACTTTTGCTATCCAGCCTTGCCACTTCCCAATTTTAGAATTCACTCCTCTGAATACCAGTGCCTCATCTGTGTGCACTGGTACCCACCTCACAAGAAGGTTGTGAAGACTGAAGAGATAATGTCAGAACATCCCCCAGTACAGGACCTGACACACACAGGAGGTAACCAAGCATGGCTCTGTTCCCTCTCTGAGCCAGCCTACCTTCCTCTAATTTCTGCCCACCTTCAGATCCCCTAGTATGAGTCTTAAACAACTTTCCTTCACAAGAACTTTATTTTTAAAATGGCAGGTGAGAAAGCCAACCACAGACTGGGCCAAGATTGAAGGCCAAGTTCACACAATTAGAAAGCCCTATTTTGACAGGAAGAGGCAGGTGTTGTATCTGCCAACTCAGCACCTACTTTCCCCTCCAGCACCAGCATCCCGAAGGTCCTTTGGGAACTGTTCTTCTCTCTGGGCTGCTCGATCTCACTCCTGAAGCTTAGAGGTGAGCATGTGACCTGAGCAGCCAATCAAAGCTTTTTATCCTACAGGCCACAGTGATTGGCTCAGAGATGGACACCTAAACCTAGCCAATGAGATTCCATTTGGGATTTTCATTGAAACTACAGGTAAAAAGTTGTTTTCCTTCCACTGGACTTGAAGCTGGGAGGGTAGAAACATGGGTATATGTGCCATGGCCATCACATGAACAGAGCATGCCTGTGATCCAACAGCAAGAATGGCAGAGCTGAGAGACAGAAAAGACAGCATGCCAAAAATGTTGTCTGAGTCCCCAAATGCAGCCATACCTGACTCTGAGCTAAGTGTGTGCGAAAACTTAACCTAAGTAGTCCATGTCTATTTAACTTGGTTAAATAAATTCCATAATCCCAGGTAGCCAAAACTAAATGGAATGTAGGGTTAACACTGAGCAGTGTGTATATGGATGAAGGGCAGTATCTATCCACAAGTAAGAAAAGAAAGAAGAATATTAGGAGCCTAAAACTGGGAACTTTCTGATATGCCCAGAACCCTACCTGAACTTATATACACGAACACACACATCACACACTACCCCCCACACATCTCACACACATACCCATGTTCCACATAAACACACACACACCCACATACATAGTTCTGGCCTGGGAGCCCACATTAATCAGACGTTGCTTGGCTTTTCCAGCTGATTCTGCCCCTGGTCTCATTGCTCCCGTCCACAGCCCAGCACCGCAAGCAGGCCACACAGTGTGCCATCCCCTCCTCCCCTGTCTTGCTCCCACTAAAATTCTCTCCCCTCACCCGCTGCCTGCCACCCCTCCTCCTCTCTCAGCCCCACAGAACAGCTCTCCTACCTCAAAAAGCTGTCCCTGACTCATTTCACTCCATCCCTGCCAAGTTCCCGTCACCACTTGGCTATTTTGCACTTCCACAGAAGGAATAATTTGCACTTGCACCCTGTATGGGTTTATACATGTTTGAACATTTTTTTGTAGGCAGCATATTGAGGAGGTGAGGAGGATCATGGCAGATCAGGCTGGGTTCAAATCCAAAGACATCTTCACACACTGTGGGACCCATGCTCTGACCCCTTGGGGCCTTCATCCGTGGATAAGAGGATTTGACCTCTAGCTACCCTCCCTCCCTGTGAGCCGCTCATGAGGAATAAGAAAGAGAAGGTGTGGAAGCTCTTGTTCAACAGAAAAAGGCTGTTCATATCAGTTGTGAAGATCAGAGTGCGTTTGGCAATGTGGCAATATTGTACCATCCTTGGGCTTCTCCTCTAAGCCCCTCTCCTTGTTCTTCTCTCTAGGCAGTTTCCTCAGTTTGGTGTATTAAATTGCCCATCAGGAAGCTGCCCAGATAGTAGCTGGCTCAAGCAACCACAGTGTGTGAGCCTTGAGGGCCCAGGGAGTTATTGACATTGACTCTCAGGCCACCAGGCGGTTTTGGGAGGCCGAATTTCCCATTCACAGTCTATTTGGGTGGGCCACATGGAGCATGGGATACACACAGGAGTGAAAAAAGATGCCTCCACCCTCTGCCCCTCATCTTGCTAGCTGTCCATTATGCAATCAAGAAATGCCAATCTGAGTAGAGCATGTGTCCTGCATTATTGTGGTCTGGAAAGAGGTGGTCATGCTAGCTAGCCAGGGAGATAAAGACACCAAAAACCCATTGCAAGTATTGCAGAAGTGATCAGCAGATGCTCTCCCATGAGACAGTGACAAGAAGGGGGGGTCCTTTCTCTTCCCTTCTGGGGAAGGAGCAAACCATCTACAGGAAGCATGTATCTGATAGACACTGTGGGCTGAAGGAAGGGGACATTGGTTCTCAAATGTGTCTGCACTTGTATCCACTTTCTCACCAGTTGCTCTAGTTTTTCATTCAATGAACAAATGTTGGCGCCTGCTCTGTGCCAGGCATTGTACTAGGAGCTAGGGATGCAAAAATCAAGTAAGACCCAGTTCTCTGCTCAAAGGACGCCCACACATAGTGAGGGAGGCAGATAATTAAATCAACAACTGTGAAGTGGTGTGATGAGTATTGTGACAGAAAGTAGGAACATGGTAGGAGGACCTGTCCTAGCCTGAGGATCCATGGCAGGCTTGAGAGATGGAGGCAATGTTTGAACTGAGCTAGAAGTTGGAGGTGGCGAAGGGTGGAGTGGAAAGAGATAAAAAAAATAAATAAAAAGAGACACCTTCCCTGAGGGAATTCTAATCTTGCTGAGTAGGAGCAGTGAGATGAGGAAGAGGAAGAGGGCTCAAGAAGTACTGCAGAGACAGGGAGGGATGAGACAGCAAACTTAATGAAGATTGGCAAGTAGGCTGTGATGCCTGGAGCAAAAGGTCCACTAAGTGAGAGGAGCCAAGGATGCCAGCAGCCCTGTCATGCTGGGCCTGTATACTGAGCTAAGGAGTTTGGGCTTTATTCTGAAAGCTGCGGGCAGCTCCTGAAGGCAGGAGGTGACATGATCAGATATAAAATGTTCAAGTAGTGGTTGTTGAGAATCTGGAACACTAATTCTTCGCAAAAGAGGAAGGTTGAGCAGGATGAAGTAAGACCTCAAGGCATTAATAGTCTGGTGGAAAAGACACCAGGGAGAGCTCTCTTTCCTGATTTACCTCCTGTGTCTGAAGCCTCTCCTCTTTCCTTTTTTCCTCTGCTGACTTCATAAATGTTTATTTTCTTTGGGATTCTATCCTGGACCTTCTTCTGGCATCTCCTCACTCTATATATCAATGGTTCTCAAAGTCCTGGCTAGCGACCAGTAGCCTTAGCATCACCCAGTAACTTGTTAGAAATGCACATTCTTGAGCCCCACACAGACCTACTGAATTAGAAACCCTGGTGGTGAGACCTAGCTACCTGTAGTTCAACAAGCCCTCCAGGTGATTCTAACGCACACTCAAGTTCAAGGATGACTGATTTACATCAATCCTGGCTGCATATTAGAATCACCTGGGAAGGTGTTTTTACACACACACACACACACCATACACACATATGTGTGCCTTGGTCTCACCACAGACCAATTAAATTAGAATCTCAGTGCAGGGCCCAGGGACTGGCGATTCAGATATGCACCCAGGGTTGACACAAAACCCACTGGCCTAGAGCAGCACTTCTCTGACTTTAACATGCCCATAAATGCCCTGGGGATGTTTTTAAAATTCAGATTGTGACTGGTGAGACTAAGATTCTGCTTGTCTAACTAGGTGATGTCAATGCTGCTGGTCTACAGACTTCACTTTCAGTAAGGAGGGTCTACTTTCCCAGCTTCCTTGGACTCTCAGCTTCAACTACCAACTGTGTGTTAGTAACACTCCCCAGACCTAGTCCCCACCTTTCTTGAGCTCCTAACCCATAAGAAATACTTCCAGTTGGAGAACCCACTCACACTTCAAATTCAACACTCTCTAATTCACCTCATCCTATGCACCCTCTCTCAGATTTCTACGCACCTTGGATGCTCACTAGCTCAGTAAGCCAGCCTGTTCACCCAAACCAGGATAGACCATGTCCTAAAGCCAAAATAGGACAGAGTTTTAAGAAGATATTCCCCTAAATGGTCAACCCAAATCCCCAGGCTCTCAGGCCATCCCCTTACCTGAGAACTCTAGCCCCCTGCAGAGAATACCCTCCCCTCCTATTTGTGAGGTTTCTGAGAGAGGCTTTGGGCAAGCCTTTGGGGGCTCTGCCACTACTCTTAATGATGACAAAACAAAAGGTCATGGGATAGGAGAGTAAAAGGGTCCCAGGAAACTTTAGGGGAAAAGACATTGGAGTATTGGCAATTTCTTGAACTTAAACCTTCCTTTATTGAGGCTAGCATGTTTGCATATACACATGTGAGCTCAGGCTCCCAGCCTCTGCAGAGTTTCTGAGGATGGGCTACAGGTGGCCCAGCCCCTGTCAGCTCTGAGAGAGCAGCAATGTGGGCTGAAAGGCCAATGTACCTGACCTCAGTCCCACTGAGTCCCCAGCACCTCTAGTCACTCTCCATGCAACAGTTTAGAGGCCATGTTCTCGTGGCACCCTTCTCTGGGGCTTCTTGACTTAGTCTCCATCCCTGTTAAAACATAGTGTCAAGAACAAAGCTTAGTACTTGACTTCCCAGATGTAGCAGAAGGGATGCACAGGGAGGATCCTCATTTCCTGTGATCTGAATGACATCTTATTAATGCAGCCTAAAATTGTATCCCCTCATTCTCACCTCATGTCATCTCTGATGGATCTCATTACCAGCAAACTGCATTCAGGCAAGGTCTTCTCCAGCTGGCACTTGTACAATTGATGCTTTTGAACCTAAATGTAGAAATTTACATATGTCTCTGTTAACTTTCATCTTTTTGGTTCAGCCCCCATTCTAGTCTATCAAAATCACTTTGAACCACTATTGTATCTTCAGTTGCAGAATTTTCCTTTCCAACTTTCTATTATCTACAAATAAGCATATCTGAGGTATGCTGTGTTAAAGAAACTCTGGACTCAAGAGTCAGGGAGATAAGCACTAGTCCTAACCTTCTATGCGACTATAGGAAAGTTATATAACTTCTCTGGATCTCAGTGATATGACCTCTGGAAATCCTGCTAGCTCAACATTCCACGAGTTCAGGCCCTGCAAGCAAACCTCTTGGTTTAAAACCCAGCTCTACCACCTATAGGATGTATGATCTTGAATAAGCCACATAACCTCCCTGTGCCTGTTTCCTCATCGTAAAATGAGTGATATTATAATACCAGTGTAATCAAATAAGCATATAATATCACATATAAGCTTATATTATAAATGTTCTATATTGTGTATTATTTCTAAGTATATGTATTATATGTAAGTATATAATTATAGTAAGTATTTATGTGTAATTTATAATAACTATGATAATAGTATCTGCCTCTTGAGGTCATTAGAATTAAATGAATGAATATATATGAATTTATAAAATGCTCAGTTCATGCCTGGCATATAAATAAGTGGTCAATGAATGTTAGCTGCATTAGTCAAGACAAGCAATTGGTTAAAGAAAAAAATTAACAGAATAGGACCAAGAGAGAATAAGACTAAATCCAAGACTTAATTCTATAAAAGTCCTCTGAAATATGGTGACCAGATGTCCTAGTTTTTGAGGACAATCCTGATTTACTTCTTCTGTCCCAGCATTATTATCAACAGTGACTGGCGCCAGACACCGAGATGTGCTACTCAGATACTCACTCAAGGAAGGACTTGCTGGCCTCCTGCAAGGAATGTGGTTACCTACACCTGTTGCATCCCCCAGGACCACTTTAGCTTTTGAGCCAGTCATCCTGGGCAATGAGTAAGTTAGTACAAGGACCCAGACATTTCCACCCAACAAAGGCTTCTTCTAATAGTCGGCATTGGCTCCAGAGCTCCCCATTGGACTGAAAAGACTCTGGCAGGTCTGCACTGTGCTTTCACAGCACCCCCCCTCCCCAACCTCATTCTACTTCCTCCTTCACTTTTCTTTCACTTCCTCTCCAATAAACCTTTTGCCCTCTGGTCTCATGTCTGCTTCCCAAAGGACTCAGCTGACACATATCCTACTCTCAAAAATGAACCCGTGTACATGATGTTAGATGTTCACCCTATCTAGAGACCTTTAACATTGCCCCCACCCCTACTTGACTCCCACAATGATATAATATGTGAAACACACATTTTTTCATCTGAATTGTGGAGATAATGTGTGACTGCAAGGTCTCTGATGTGCTCAAGCCGGGCTTACACAGGTATGACCTCTCCCCTGATCTGTCTACCTGGAAGATTTTGATAGAAGCTCTGACCAACATGTGAAGTTAATTTGACAAAACTTAGTAACCCAGGGTGAGTTCTAATGATCACAACACATCTTTCCTAAGTTTTCTTATAAACCAGGTGTTTAATACTCCAATATAGGGATTTTTCTGGCATCCAAATCTATGGCCTTAGTTCACATCTCCCAGTTCTTTCTGCAGGCCATATATAGTTTGTTCTGGTTGGAGGCTCTCACCCTTCCTTACCCCTCTCAGTCCTCAGTGCTACCTTCATACCTTCATCTTTGTGGTCCTATCATTGCCAGCCTGTAGGGAGAACTGCACAGTTCCAGGTCCCTGGATTCACAGTCCAGCTCTGCAGCTCTTCCTTGGCCAGAAGTGGGCCTCCTCTTGAATCTTCCCTGCCTCCTTTCCCCTGAGCCCCTGTGCCCCACTCCTCCGTTCTGTCCTCACAGTCTTCCCCCACCTTCCAAGCTCCCCTGCCCTCCTGCTAGTCCAACCTACTCTTGGGGTCTAAATCAAGTTCCATGCCCCTCATGAGGCTTCCCCCAGCCCTACGACAACCACAGTGACTAAATACAACTGACCTAGGCCAGCAAACACGACCAAGCTTTGCCTGCAGGCCATGCATCCCGCTGGGCAACTCTGCCACCCTGACTGTTTCCTGGACTCCCAGTAAGCTCCTTTCAGTTTGAGGCCCTGCCTACTCAAGGCAGTTGGCCCCAGTGGAGGAAAGGACCAGGGGACAGAGTGGGGAGGTGGAGGCATCCCCACCTCCTGACCTCCCTGTAAGCTCCTTTTCTTGATGACAGGTGGTTCTGCTATTCTGGTGGCTCTTCCAAGGCCCATCGCTTCCCTTGTCCATATCCTGGTACTGACCAAGAATGTCCTCCAGTCCCACCACATTCCAGAGCCCAGAGAGATGGCCTGGCACCTCACTGCCTCCCTGCTGGAAGGTGCTAAGCCATTGGCAGTTCCTTTCAGGGAGAACATAAAGAGGAGGTAGAGGGCTGGAAAGTCGAATGCCCACTTCTTGCTGTGGTAAAATTACCTCATGAATATAGCAAGTAGGGTTCAGACAACCCTGTTCCTTTTTTGGGAGGCATAGGTAGTTTTCTCTTGCTTACTTGCTACAGACTTGCTTACTTTGCCATCTACAAAGAGTAAATAAATTCTTTCTAGCCTTTTCTCATTCATTCACTTACTGTGTAATATGTTCGGTGCTGGCCGGGTGTGGTGGTTCACACCTGTGATCCCAGCACTTTGGGAGGCCAAGACAGATGGGTCACCTGAGGTCAGGAGTTCAAGACCAGCCTGGCCAACATGGTGAAACTCCGTCTCTACTAAAAATACAAAAATTAGCTGGGCATGATGGCAGGCACCTGTAATACCAGCTACTCGGGAGGCTGAAGCAGAATCGCTTGAACCCGGGAGGTGGAGGTTATAATGAACCAAGATCGTACCACTGCACTCCAGCATGAGCAACAGAGCGAGACTCCATCTCAAAAAAAAGAAAAATGTTCAGTAACCACTGTGTGCCAGGCAAAGTTGGGCATCTTAGCCTCAGGCTTCAGGGCCCAGAATCTAATTTCTCTGTTAACCTCTGAAAGCATCTTAGTGTCCTTCCTCCTTCCTTCAAATCTTAAATCACCTACTAGTAAGCGCATCATGAGACTCTCTATCAGTAGATCCTGAGAAAATCGTTCTTCAGGAGAGAGTAACGATAGCTCAATAATAATATTCATTCATTTGTTTATTTATTGGGTGCACAAATATTTATTGGGTACTTGTTATGTGCCAGGCACTGTGCCAATCAAAACAAACTATAGCCCTGCACAGTTTAATGTCTGAGAGAGAGATTAAACAAATTGGCCCACTAGTAAGCTTATCATCACAAATGGAGGAAAGTGCTTAGAAGGAAAGAACAGGTTGTGAAAGACAGAGGATACCAGGATTGGCTTGTCAGGAAGGTCTCGAAGCTGAGCCCTGAGGTACAAGCAGGGTTGATTGGGAGAGGATGGAGGGCCTGTCACCCCCTACTTGCCCTCTTCCTCCACTCCGGGCATGCACCCTTCTTCCACCATGCTCAGGACCCAAAACAGAGAGCCTCTTCCAGCCACTGCCTTGAGCACTCTCTCCTCTCTTCAAAGCGCTGATCTCAGCCCAGGGGCAGATGTTTACCCCAAAGATGAGTTTTGTGGCATTCTTTGACTTCCTAAGAGCCAGTTCATCATAGCATATGCAGAAGTATGCTATCAAGCTCAGGAGAGGGGGGTAGGTAGCAACGGCCCTACCCCCAGCAACCAGGAACTGCTGTACCACTGCAGGAGCTGAGCTTCCAAACAGGGGCTTTGGAATGGCCACATTAAGAATGATTGTGGCAATAAAGTTCTATTAGCCATCTGGAGCAATCGCACGCTCTCCAGGGCTAGGCGCTTGGTCGCTGATGGCTGCCAACAGATGTGGGCAGAAAGAGGCTCCCAGGGAAGGGGACAGCTGACTGTCTGGAATGGAGGTCAGTTAGAGGGGGACTCCAGCGCTGGCACCCAGCTAAAGCACTCTGCATGAATTCTGTTTCCCTTTTAGATATGATCCTTAAGACATATGAGGGATATTAACATTTAAACAGATTGCCTTCCCATGGACAAATCTGAAAGATACATATAAGGTATCAGGGATTAACAGGAAAGCTCCCTCCTCCCCAGGCTGCCTCTTCCATGAGGGTTACATCATTTGAAGTCAAGCAAATTCATGTTCAAAGTCTGCATTTAATTGGTTGTGTGACCTTGGGACTTGCATGAAATCTCTGAGCCTTGTTTTCTCCCTTATAAAATGAATACAACTCCTCTCTTTACCAGCTTCTGGGAAGATGAAATCAAATGGAGGAGGTAGAGCACCTCACCCTACCCATACCCTGTCAAGGCTCCAGCCGTGGTCTTGGCCAGGGGTGGACAGGAATGCAGTTGGGGCTGACTAATGAAGGAGAAGCCCTGGTGTCCCCCTCCCAATTCAGGTACTTCCGTCCCACAGCCAAGACCCAGTTATTCTTTGGCCCATGCACTTCTCAAGAAAGTATGTTGTACTTCCATCCCCCACCATGTGAGAGCGAATTAACAGGAGCACAAACACAGGTGTCACTATGATTTATGGAGTAATTAATAAACAATTAAGGTGTCTTGGAACACAGTCACACATTTTATTTCAGCAGCCCTGCATGGCAATAGCTTGGCTTGCCCACAATCAGTGTTGGGGACAGCACCTGGCCCATAGTCGTGGGTGATCTAGAAGGATGTGTGGCTTTTATGTAAAGCCAGCATGGGGGGTAGGCACCGCCTGAGAGGCGTAAAGTTAAATGCACTGTTGTCAAAAGCAGCCAGCCCTAAGCCTGCACTTCACTGTGTTAGGTCTCTGCATGGGCTCTGCACCACCCTGGGGGTGTATAAGCCCCTCTGGAAGATCTGCTCACAGGCTGCTGGTGAGGCACACAGACCCCCTTGTTGCTACCTGTCACTGCTGTAAGCACACTCCCGAGGCTGGTGTGCAGACCTGTTTCTAATCAGGGCCACCTGCCTGTGTCCTGCACTGGAAGAGACACCATTGGTTCCCTCCTTTCCTGGGGATAGCAACTTACCCCAGAAACAAGGTTCCCCGTGTAGCCAACAAGACTCTTTCCTTTTGCCCCCACCGAAGCCAGTATACCAGGTTCCCTCCCCTTGGAGGCACTGCCGGGGACACTGTGGTCATCCCCCCATCTGCCTTTCCCCACATTGCATCGAGTTCCATCTCTAAGCCTTGTCTACATACCTCCTTAACATGGCTCCAACCTGCCCACTCCACCCCCACCCCCACCACTCATGTGCCCTCCTCTTCAGCCTATGGTGAACCTCTCTCCTGGTCCCTGTGTGTACCACACTGGACACAAATACTGTCTCTGCTAGGCCAACTCAACTCCTCCTGTCTCCTCTGACGTGTTGGGGCATTGCCTCACGACCCATCCAACCCCAGCCTCACTGACCACCCAACCTGGTCCCTCCTTCCACTAGTCCCGGTTGACATTCTCACTGCTCACTCCTTTCCCCAGCCCAAATTCAGATCCACGGGAGAGAACCCAGTTTTGGATCTCTTTTTCCAAGAAGACTTCCCTGGTCAATCTCTTCCACCCTGACCACCCTGAAACCTGCAAACAGGATCAGCAAGCACCATGCCTGGTTTTTATTTTTTGCTTGCTGTACTTGCTTGTGGAGTAGGATGGCATAGAGGGCAAAAGTGCAGCTCCCAGGGTCAGGCAAATCTGGGTTCAAGTCCTGGCTCTGCCACTTGCTGGCTGTGTGACCTTAAGCAAGTTATTTAAACTCTCTGCACTTTAATTTCCCCATCTATAAAATGGGGATCATTATTTTGAAGAATAAATGAGCTAAAGTGCTTAGCATAGTGGCTGATATGTGATAAATGCCCAATGAAACTTAGTTCTTTATCGTCAAACACACACACAATCTTTATAATTAGATTTTAAATGCCACAAAGGCAAGTACCAATTCAAATCTGTTTTAAAATGGGAGAAAGACAAGCTGGTGCTCAGAAACCATTCCTCTGGTTCCCACACTGGCCCTGACCCCATCTTTCACTTCAAGCTTTCTTTTTTTCCCTTCCCATTGAAACTGCAGTATTAAGAATCTATCTATAGCTGACATCCCAAGCGCCCCAAGAACTGTAGTTAGTTCTCTGTGGCTCCAGGTTGAGGTGAAAATAAAGTTGCCAGGTAAAATATAGGATGCTTATGCACTAATTAGTAACACACACACACACACACACACACACACACACACTTTTTTGTTTACCTCAAATTCCAATTTTTTTTTATTATTATACTTTAAGTTCTAGGGTACATGTGCACAACGTGCAGGTTTGTTACATATGTATACATGTGCCATGTTGGTTCGCTGCACCCAATAACTCGTCATTTACATTAGGTATTTCTCCTAATGCTATCCCTTCCCCTGCCCCTCCTCAAGACAGGCCCCCATGTGTTATGTTCCCCGTCCTGTCTCCAAGTGTTCTCATTGTTCAATTCCCACCTGTGAGTGAGAACATGCGGTGTTTGGTTTTCTGTCCTTGTGATAGTTTGCTCAGAATGATGGTTCCAGCTTCATCCATGTCCCT
>NW_012106609.1:1188471-1212937 GCF_000951045.1 Mandrillus leucophaeus
TCTTCCACAATGGTTGAACTAGTTTACAGTCCCACCAACAGTGTAAAAGCATTCCTATTTCTCCACATCCTCCAGCATCTGTTGTTTCCTGCCTTTTTAATGATCACCATTCTAACTAGTGTGAGATGGTATCTCACTGTGGTTTTGATTTGCATTTCTCTGATGACCAGTGATGATGAGCATTTTTTCATGTGTCTGGTGGCTGCATAAATGTCTTCTTTTGAAAAGTGTCTGTTCACATCGTTTGCCCACTTTTTGATGGGGTTGTTTGGTTTTTTCTTGTAAATTTGTTTGAGTTCTTTGTAGATTCTGGATATTAGCCCTTTGTCAGATGGGTAGATTGCAAAAATTTTCTCCCATTTCCAATTTTTAACTGGGTATCCTGTATTTTGATTTGCTACGGCTGGCAACCTTAGGGGGGAAGTGCGCAGGAAGGAACGTCTGGTGTTCCAGCACTATGTCTTGTTTCTCCCACTGGGAAATTCCACTACAACCAAATTTGTTTGTCTGTGGCCCCCTCACACAAGCCTGAGATTATGTTTGTTATAATCAACTCAGTTCTTCAGTAAATATTTCTAAATGCAAATAAGCATCAAAACCTTCTGAGCCCACCTAGCAGTTTAACAGACTTCCTGACATTCTCTCCATTCCCTACTCTTAGGATGCCCTGTCCTTATCACACGGGAACACACACACTCACAAAGGGAAAAATCAGTATGATTAATGGGGGGCTACAGTCATCTTTACCGTCCTTTCCAATTTTTGACCTTGCATGTGGAATGTGAGTAGCATGTTCACTGGTGCTTTGTATGTCCAAAAATTCTCTGAGAGATAATCACTACCTTGACTGGGTATAGAATTCTTAGATCATAATCCTTTTCTTTCAGTGTTGGTAAATATTGTTCCACAGTCTTCTGGTTTCCAGTTCTGCAAATAAATGTGAAATCCTTTTGTAAATGTCTCATTTTTTTCTATCCACAGTCTGTAAAATTTTCTTTTTCTCTGGAGCTCAGCAATGCCTCCTATGCCTGGGGTGTATCTGTTTGCAACAATCCTGGAAACTTCACTGAGCCTGAGCCCTTCCTTACTACAGACCATGTCTTTCTTCAGTCAGAAAATGTTTCATCTATTATTTCTTTAGCTATTATCTCTCCTTCTACCCTTCCAGAACCCTGGCTTTTTTCATATTAGATTTCTTGGTTATACTTCTTAGCGTTTTGCTCACAAGCACCATATCTTTGTATTTTGCATTTTGACTTAGTTAGAGTCTTGCATATGATCATCCAGAATGCTAATTTTGTTCCCAGCAGTGACCAGTCTCTTTTATAGCTTGTCTATGAATTTTTTTTTTTTTTTTTTGAGACGGAATTTCGCTCCTGTTGCCCAGGCTGGAGTGCAATGGTGCAATCTCTATTCACTGCAGCTTCTGCCTCCTGGGTTCAAGCAATTCTCCTGCCTCAGCCTCCCGGGTAGCCAGGATTACAGGCATGTACCACCACGCCCAGCTAATTTTATATTTTTAGTAGAGACACGGATTCTCCATGTTGGTCAGGCTGGTCTCAAACTCCCGACCTCTGGTGATCTGCCCGCCTTGGCCTCCCAAAGTGCTGGGATTATAGGCGTGAGCCACTATGCCCGGCTGAAATTTTTTAAATGAAATCATTTTTCATCGTTTAAGAAAATTCATGTTGTTCTCTGGTTTTCCTTGACAGCACTTACTTCCAGTCTAATAAAGCTCTCTTCTGCCACATCATTGTGTTCTACCTCAGTACAAGCCACCTATTCTCATTGTTTACTAAATTCCTTTAAGTGGATAATGAATTTTCTTTTTCTACTCATGATTATATGGTCCCTGGGCACTCACACCGTTTGGGCTATTTAGGGCCTCTCAAACCAGAAGTCATCAGAAAGATGGTGGATTTGTGCCTCCTGCTGGGCTGGCAGTGAATAAGCTGTCCAACAATTACCAGCATCCTCTCTGCAGGGGTCGAAGAAGCAGCTCTGTCCCACATTCCCTGGCACGGGACAGTGTGGCAGTCCTCTTCTGCCTGGTACCACTGGTCAGCAGGCTCGGGCAGTGTTTCCAGGGACCACATGCATCTGGCAACAGGTGCAACAGCTCTCTGAGGGTCCCTCAGGCCCTCTTAGCAGCTGGGCCTCTCAGGGAGTTGTGAAATCTCCCTTCTTCACCCCAGTCCTTGAAAATGGAAAGCCTTCTCTACCATACTCACTCCATCCTCACCTAAACCAAACTCCCAGCATCACATTTGCCTTCAGGCTCACCAGCAGGCCCACCCACAATTGCTTGACTCCACCAAGGGAATCGTGATGGAAAAAGCCTAGAGCACAGGGCTGGGGGCTGTCCTCAGGGAACCAGCTTCCCTCAACTTCCACTGTAAATATTACTGTTCTAAACCTCCTCATCACCAAAGCACAGTTCCTCTGGAATAGCTGTGTGAATAGCTAGCTCCTTTCAAGGCAGTATGGGAGAGCAGAAAATAATCTAACCTTAGAAACTAAAGACTTGGGTGTGAGACCCAGCTCTGAGCATTTTGTAAATGTTAAAGTGCTGTGTCACCAAGAGTTATCTCTGTAATCAGATTACTGAACAAGACTAAGTCCAGGCCTGAGTCCTGCAGGGGGCCTTTACAGTGCTCTCCCAGGCAGCAGATATTTTTCTGCAGAGCACTCCACTCAAATTCTTTAGGGAGAGAGAACTATGATAAATCAAAGACAAAATAACAATAGCAGAGCCAACGCCATATTTTCCTAGCATGTTTATGAGGACATCATATGGAATAGAGCTAAAGGGCTTACTGAAGTCAGGATATTTTACGTCTATTGCTTTTGCCTTATCTTCCAGACCTGTCATTCTGACCTGGAGGAAATTAAATCGGTCTGATGTGATTGGCTCCCTGCACAGTCTTGTTGGTTTTCATCCAGTACCCTCTGGTTTTCTGGTATTTGTAAATTAATTGTTGGATGATTTGTTGCAATATTTCTCACAGGATAATAGTGCCTGTCATAGCACATGACATTTATAATATGTTTTTGAGTTTCTTGGCAAAATGTGCTCAGTAAATGTAAATTATTATTGTTGGCCTCTATCAAAGATGTCAGATGATCAGGCTGAGAATGAGTGGACAGGTTGGGCTCTTTCTGAGCAGGATATCCCACTCACTGAGTACTACCTCTAGGAAAGGGAACTGCAGCAATTATCCTTATCATCATCTAATTTGCAAAACACAACCACTTTTGCCTTCTTCCTTCCCTGTTCTCACTCACTCCTGTGGTCCACTAGGTAATGCACCTGTCTAGAGAATACTCCTTTTTTCAGAATGAAGACATCTTTTGAACACATATGATTGTTTGACCCAAGAAAGATGTCAGAAGTGTCTACCTTGCCCCAATACCTGTCAATTCAGAGATTCTGGAAGCCAAAGCTGGAGCTCCAAGTCTCAGCCGCAAATCACAAGCAGAAGTCTGTGACACCATTTCAGGGTCTGTTATGAAACAGAAAGATAGAAGTCAGGGGAATGGGGTCCTAGGCTCAATGCCCCACTGGCTGGCTGAAGCAGGTCTACACAAACTCTCAGGGCTTCAGCTGCCCTGTCAAGGGACTTGACTAGATGTCCTCAGAGGGTCCTTCCGGAGTGCAGTTCTGTTTGATATTGGGTTCTTAGTACACAGACATGGCAGATGCACCCTTAGACCAAAGGAGAATCAGATTCTCTGACTACTGATTAGAAAGTCCAATGGTCATAAGGTCTGGTGGGAAATCCCATGGACTTAGCCAAGGATGGCAGCAAGGATGAATCCCAGGAAAATGTTGAGCCAGGTAATGGAGGTTTTTGGAGGTGCTACTCCCCGCCCTCTCAATTCTTTGTTGGTTCTCTCTCCCTTCTCCACCTTTAGGCCCTTGGTGCCTTTATATTGTCCCTGATGGCCCATGAAATTCCCAGCTCACTATGTCTTCTCTAGGCCATGTTTACTGCTCACATATTTCACAATCTACCTTCCGCCTTCAAACTTACCTATCCACTATCCCTATAAAAATATCTGCTTGGTTATTCAAACCATCAAGAAAACAAAACTGGAAGTCATATATGTATGGCTAATAATAGCTCATTGCTTTACATTCTAACTGAGATCATGAGGACCTTACAAATGGAGGCCGTTTGAGCTACGTAGCAGAAGAAGTGGTTTGGGAACCTCCCTAAGCACTCAAAACTCAACAGGTCAGTTGTAGATATCCTATTTTAATGCATAGCTCATCCTCCCATCAAAGGAAGAGAGCTGGGACGGCATTAAAAAGAGGTTCAAAACTGAAAACTTGCCACATTAAAAGTCAAAAAATACCTGACTCTGCTTTGCACCCTGGGTCCACGTACTGAAGACAACATGAATGGATTAAGAATAAGTATCTCTCCCTCACCCAGGCATTTGGAGCTCCAGGAAGCTGCAAGGTGGCATGATGAGCAGGAGGAGTCCTGGTTTCTGGTTCTGTGATTGCCGCTTACGCACTTGGTGACTTCAGACAAGACTCTTCTCCACTCTGAGCCTGCCTTTGTACTGAAAACAGTGAGAGGTGATCAGGAGGTCTCTGAGGTCACTTTTAGCTCTTAAATATTGTGGTTATCATCTTCACTTATCTTCTCCAGCATGAAGACACTGTAATGTCTTTATCACCAAATGGATACAGGATTTGGCAGATACCTAGTTAGCATTCACCATTCCTGCTGGCTAGGGATGAAGGCTTTTATTCCAGATATACCTTTGTATTTTCTTTCAAAAGGATGCATCCTGGCCTTTAAGAGCTGGTTCTTGTCCAGAATCACTTCCAAGGAGCAGACTGGCCTTCCTCCCCTAGCAGCACTTTGAAATGTAAAATAAAGGTTTGTTCAGTTGTTTTTCACCACAAACTTAATTTTGGAGGAAAGGAGCCTAGCTGTTGCATTTGGAAATGTGCTGTGCATCCTAATGATTTCAGTGTTCCCGCCAGTTAGACGTGTCACCTTCATAACCCCAATTCAGCCAAAATTTGCAAGCTGATCAGATAGGAAGGTGTCCCTGTGTACACAGCAGAAGGCTCAGTCTAAGCTCCAGAGCTTTCCTGTCTCAGACCCTATGGCCCATTGAGCTATAACACAGTCCAACAAAACATCTGCCAGTCACACCACTCACAGCCTAAAAAATGCCACAATGAAGGAAGTGCCCATGAGGTCTTCACAGAAAGGAGCCTGCCAAATGGTTTCTAGAGGAGACAGAAATTCTTGATTCGAATGTAGCTCTGAGATTTACAAACTAGTCACTTAAGCTCTCTGTGCTTCAGTTTCCTTTTCTGTGAAACAGGTAATAGCACCTGTGTTGCCTTTTGCAAGGATCAACTGAGGTGACAGATGTAAAAGAAAACACCTTGTAAACTATGGCTCTTTGGAGGAAAGTGGCAGCATAATTGTCAAAGAATTGTTTCAAAGCAGACCTGCCAAACTCTCACTCTCTAGAAATCTAACCCAATGTCCAGAGTAGGGCCTGATCATATGTATTCTGAAAAGGTCCCCAGAAGATTCTGATACACACTCGCCTGCTGTGTGCTGTGCAGTGGTAAGAGGTGATTGATAGGATGTGGGTTCCATTCCTAACCAATATCTGGGTTAGGATATTTATTATATCTAGAGACAACCATGCAGAAAATGTGAGTATGGACCCAAGGAGTCATGAAGAGTTTTAAAGCTCAGGTACAGGATCCTGGCCCCCCAAACCCTGAGAGGTAGCTAGGTCATCTGTCCAGCTGGGAACACAGTAGAGTAGGGCACATTTAAAAAACAAAAATAAGTCAGGGATGATATCTAAGGTGAGATGGAAACATGGATGTCCCAGGCTAGACAGAGATACCATTGAACACAGATAACTGTCAGGGCCTTCTGGGATTTCTTCTCTGTTTCACTATCTTGCCTAAGGTTGATCAAATCAGGCATTGACATTCAAGGTCCTAAAACAAAAGTCTATTCACTAGAAGTCAATGGCCAGAACCAGGTGAATCTCTCTTTGTTCCTTCACCCCGGTCCTGGGGATGGGACTCCTGTAATACAGACATGGTAGGGGCAGTGGATTAACCACTTCTTGGCTGGTCACAAATTTGAGGCTTGCTGCTCAGCTCCCAGGTTACTCCCCAGAGGAGGCATCAAAAACAGAGTCCTCCTGCCTGACTGGTCTCTGAATCTCCTTCGTGATGTCAGAGATGCCTGGGACTCATCAGCCAGTCAATCCTAGATTAGTGATGGCACTCAACCCCAGGCCATGGACTTTTGACTCTTCATTCACATTGACTGACAAATCTCAGCCTGCTCATGTTTTCCCATATTCACGTATACATGAACACAACACAAGACCCATGACAGCCACCTTGCATATCCTGGATGATCTTTGAACCTCTTCTTAGACAAAGGTCCTTCTAACACTTGAGTACCATTGATGGTGAACATATCACTAATACTGTTCAGCCAATGCTTACATGTGATATATCTTCTATAACAGTTTTTGTAAATAGCCTTGGATCTTTGACATTTCTCTTATTTTAAGGTGGAGTCCATATTCCCTCTTCTTGAATCTGGACAAACTTATGACTGCTTTGACCAGTAGAGTGTGGTAGAAGTGACACTGTATGACTCCCAAAGCTGGGTCAGAAAAAGCCACACAGCTTCCACTTGGACCCCTTGGAATACTCACTTTGGAGTAAGCCAGCCACTATATCAAAAGTCCAATACCATAAGATCACCATGCTGGAGAGTTCACATGTGGGCAATCCAGTCAACAGCCCCAGCTGAGCTCCTAGGCAACAGGAAGCACCAAGTACAGCTGTGTGAATGAGCCAACTTGCCTGTCTAGTCTTATCAAGGACTTCAGATGGTTCCAGCCCTAGTCAACTTCTGACAGTAGCCACGTCAGAGATCTCATGAAAGAACTGTCCATCCGAGATCTTTCCAAATTACTGTTGCAGAAAATTGTGAATAAGATAAAGTGGTTACTTAAGTTCATAAGTTTTGGGATAAGTTCTTACACAGCAAAAGTAAGTGAAAAATCTAATTCCAATGTTTTTTAATTACAGTGGTGGGTATGAGGGGTGGGCACTTGCTCAGATCATTTGATCTGAACATAGTCAGGCATTCTCATTCTCTGTGAATAGGAATAAAACTTGGTAAAAATCTTCCTGGAAGCAATTTCAACAATACCGAGCTAGAGCTTTAAGCCATGCATGGCCTTTGACCTCTCAATTGCAATTCTAGGAATCTGCTCTAGTGAACTGATTACAGATATATACAAATAATCCTCTGTATCAGCTCTCAGAATACTGGTGAGTGTTATCTGTAACATTAAAAGATTGGGAATAACCTAAATGTCCTACTGAGGCATTTGTTAAATAAACTATGATACAGTCACACAAGAAAACAATTTATACCCACTTAAAACCATATTTTTGAAGTATATTTGATGGCAAAATCTTCATGATCTATTGGTAAATAAAAATTGAGAATATAAATGGTATTTCCCTTCTATTAGAAATACATATATAAAGAAGGAAAAAGCTCAAATTATTAAAGTGATAATGTCTAAATAGTACTATGACTCACAGTTTTTATTTCCTTCTATCGGTTTTTTTCCATGTTTTTTACATTTTCTATAACCAACATCCGTTACTTTTATGACCAGTAAAAAGGATATTTTAAAGAGAAAGAAAAAAATGTGACACCCAAACTGCCAAGAATGTGAAAAGAGTCTATGTACCCAAGCATCAGCCACTTCTGGAGGGCTAAAAGGATTGTCAATCACAGCTACAGAGCCAAGGCAGAGTCCCCAGTGCCTCACCAGACTGTGAGAATCTAAACTTCCTAGTGGACAAGAAGCAAAGTGAGTTCTGCAGAGCAGGAGAAAGAGCATATGGAGCTTAGTTGGGAAACTGGAAGCCCAGAGTATAAAGATCAGAAACCAAAAGTTAAAGTACAGTTTACTATAGAATCATAGGAGAGTAATCATTAAGCGTGTGCCCATATATGGGAGTAGAGTGGAAGGAGTGTGAGCAGGAGCCATTGATTAGGAGCTCCTGGAATCTCCTTGAGGACTTGCATCAGCAAAACGCAAGCTCTAGGGCTACACTATCCAATATGGTAACCACCAGTCACATGAGTTACCTAAATTTAAATTAATTAAAATCAAATAAAATTTAAAACTCAGTTCTGTCACACTAGCAATATTTCAAGTGGATAATGGTTATCATATTGGACAGAGCAGAACAGAACTTTTCCATCATTGCAGAAAATGCTCTGATGGACAGAGTTGCTTGCTCTAGGGAGTTGCTCAACTTGGATTCTTAGATTTCTGGAGAGCTAACAATGAATAGCGTAAAGATGGAAGCGGGAGTCAACAGACCAATTGAAACCCAACTCTCACACTTATCAGATGTGAGATCTTAGACCCATTGTTCAGGACTCTCTAAGTGTCAGTTTTCTTATCCATAAAATGAGAATAATAATACTTACCTCATAGGCAGGTGATAAAGATTAAATAATTCAAAGAGTACGAACCACCACATCAGAGCTTACATAAGGTATGTGCTTAAAAATCACCTGCTGTTATACTAACGAGAATCCATGGAGTCTTTAAAAGCCAAGGGCATCTCAGAATACCCCAACCAAACAGATCCTACTCGGAACCCAAGAACCTTTGCACCCAGACTCAGCCTAAAAATAAGAGACTCTTTAGCCTTTCTTAAGGTTCTTTTAAGGTCATCTGGCCTCATACCTCTTGTAAGCTCAGGCTGATGAATGTCTAAGGAAGAAAGCTGGAAGATACCCAGGAGTGTGGTAGCCATCATTCTTCCCAGAACAGAGCTTCTCAGTCCCACCCTCCAGATGAGAAAAAATGGAGTTCAGTGAGGTTATCAGCATGCAGCTGGGACTCAAGCCACGTCTCCGGTGCCCCACGCATTCCCTGTCACCTGCTAAAATGTCTTACCATGGTGGCATGCAGAAGACTTTCTGAATCACAGTCTAAACCCCTCCTTGGGCAGGAAAAGCCTGTCATGGGGGGATGAGAGGAGAATGGAAGCCTCATCTTGGGAAGGTGGGCAGCAAGACTCCTGCTATTCACCCAGATGCATGAAGAATTCAGTGCAAGCCAACAGGGGTTACACAGAGGACACAGAAAGCACTCCTGGGCATCACTTAATGGGGAAAGAGAAGGAGAAACAGAACACGCAGCTCATGGAAATGGACTCGGATGTCTACTCCAATCAGGATTGAGCACTGACCTCCGGAAGGAGGAACAAGGAAGAATTGGCCTTCCAGGGGAGGGCAGCAAGTATAAACACAAGCAACGCTATTCCTGTTCAGCTCCTACATAAAGCACAGTTACGGAGTGAAGGAGCCAATTTCAGCATGACAGGAGTAGGCATAAAAAGGATATGTGGAACCATACGCTCTTCCCCAGCATGGCATAACCACGTTATTACTAGATGAAGTGCTTGAATGGGTGCTGTGGCTAATTAACAGTGGCCCCCTTAAAAAGAGAACTCTGCTTATTTTTATGGATGCGCTGAGCACAACTAGCAGAATTTAAAATCAGGCTCTCCCCACTCATCTATTTTTCTCTATAACTTGAACCATGTTTTCCCTGGGTTCCAGACTAATGAAATGCTTATTTAGAAACTGTGGCCATCTGCAGTTGGTACTGCCACGTTCGTTTCTTCTCCTTGCCTGAGGGTTGAGGAGGTTCTGGGGCATGGAAAATTTCCCAGGATGCCTGGGCCTAGGAACCCAGTTGTGTGAGAAGGGAGACTCTGGGAAGAGAGGTCGAGATCGAGCAAAGGGTCCGGCTCCCAGCTCCTCTGTCAGGAAATCCTGACAGCTGGTATACTGGCGGCCTCACCTGCCACTGGGGCACGTCAGCCTGTGCAGGGAACTGGCAAGCCTCTCTCCGGCACCATAGGCATGGGCTCTGCATGCTGGTGACTACAGAAGCTCATGCACCACTCCCATCTGCCCCTACCTCACTGTCTCCATCCATACAGAGGAGAACGCCAATCTGTGCTACTTCTTCCTTGCTGCTTTAGTGCTTGCTCTGGGATGGTTTCCCTCCATTTACCTGTGTGATTAGAAGAAATCGGGTGCATTACATTCCCCTCAATTAATAAAGTCGGCTCCAGGACCCCCCTGCCACTGTGGCTCCTTGCACCCCCTCCTGATAACTGTTCCCCCTCCCCCAGCATTGGCAACCACAGATCTGAGACCTGTGTCTGTCCACAGTGATGGCAGTTCTAAACAACTGGCAGAGAATGTGCAGCCTCAGCCTTGGATGAGCCCTGTGGATGGCAGGCTCCTCATTAATGCTGTTCTCACAGTGGTCTGACCTGCTGGGCTCCTCCCCCAGCTCACCTTGGCCAACTTGATTTTCTTGGTTTCTGGTTGCTTTTCTTCCCTCCCAGTTCTAGACTCTCTTTATGTATGATAACAATAAAACATCAACCCCCTTCCCTGCCTGACCTCTCCAAATAACCACATCCTCAATTCTATTCCATAAGCATATGATGTGGGCCTACTTTGTGCCTGGCGTTGTCTAGGCCATCCATCCTCCCACTTGGCTCCATCAGGGCCAGAACCCTGCCTGTGCTGTTCCTCATGTTTCCCAACACCTGGCAAAGGCTGGTGCTTGACAAGTGTTCGTGGAACAGATGAATTGTCTGCTTAAGAGGAGGCACCCGTGCAAACAACCAATAAAACACAATGTGATTGGTGCTATAAAAAAGGTGAATACAAAGTCCTTTGGAATTCAGAATCAGAAAAAAGAGTAATTCATTGTGCCTGGGTAGAGGGCACCAATTTTGCAAAGGCATGACTGTGTAAGTGTGCGGTGAGGCTGAGGAGGTGACCAGCTCTGCTGCCCATGTTCTTGCTCAACAACAAAGTGATGAGGACACAGAGCGGCTGACAAGACACCTCTATGTGGGGGTCAATGAAGAAATCAGCAGGTCAAGCTGGTCCTGCCTTCCCAATGTGCACTTCTCAGGAAGTCTAGTCTCTGAACCTACTCTGTTAGGTTCCTGGGACAGGCTCTCAGGACACAAGGGTGAACCAGACTAGTCCCTCCCCTCAAGGAGCTTGCTGCCAAATGAGGGAGAAAGACCAATGGGCAATTACAGTGTGAGAAGGATGTCTGATGCTCTGCCATCCCTGGGCACATGGGCCAGATTGGCTCCAACTGCTAAGAGCTCTGAGGTGGCAGGAATACCGGGCATGGGGGGGTGCACAGCACTCAAGACACTAGTTTGTTCTTAGAAGGACTGAAAAGGCCAGAGAAGGGATGGAAGACATGGCCAAGAAAAGCTCAGGTCTCACTGCCACCAGAGAACAGCCTCTGATGCTCTAGATAGGCTGGGCTCCCCCAACCTCAATCCAAAACTCATCACTAAGGTGACCCACCTTCTGCATGAAGGCTGGCCCGTCTGCTGGATACCAGGTGACCCCTTCTCACTGCCCTTCCCTTTCACCCAAAGCGATTTTCTCTTCCATTCCTTCTTCTCAGTCTTATCCCTCCTGGAAAAAAGAGGCAAAGTAGAAAGAGAAAAGAAAAAAGCACATCTGGAGAAAAGAGAGAGCAGCGAAGAAATGAAAGAGCAAAGAGAGATGGTAACATGATGAAGGCCACTTAGTTCTAAATCAGTGATACACCTTGGCTTTTAAAGGGGCACAGCTAGAGCCCTGTGCCAGGCAGAGTGTCAGAGCCCTGGCATTGGGAAGTGATCCAACTCGTGGCTTGGTAAAAATAATTTACCAACAATAGTATAGGTTTGAAAAAGGAAAGTTGACTAGGAAGGAAGAACACTGCAAAAGGGTGCAGCGGGGTGCCTCGGCGAGAGAAGACCGAGCAAGCCACGATGCATTTTTCCTTGGGAGCATTTGGACCTTAAGGCTTGAGCTTAAGGGTAATTTGGATTATATTAGCCACGTAAGTCATGACAAATGATATTGCAGACATTTTGGTGCCTTAATGTCAGCAAAGGTTGCAGATTGAGTTTCAGCATGGCATTCCAGAGATGTATAGAAATTCTAATTACTTATAAATTTTGGAGTGGGAAAGAAATCTAGAACCAGATGCCTCCT
The DNA here is from genome assembly GCF_000951045.1 of Mandrillus leucophaeus. Lineage (NCBI taxonomy): Eukaryota > Metazoa > Chordata > Mammalia > Primates > Cercopithecidae > Mandrillus > Mandrillus leucophaeus. The sequence continues at coordinate 1,200,627 of NW_012106609.1, forward strand.
TTAGATAGTGAGGAAGTCTAATTGCTTCTAATTTCCCCAGGTAATGAGTTTCATCTCTGGATGGCCTGTTTGATAGTGGTTTTTAGCCCCTTCCAAATTCCTCAGATAAGGAGTTTCATCTCCGGGGCCTGTTCAATGGTCACTAGGTGATTTGGCTTTCCTCACCTAGTGATCTCTGCTCCAGGGCCAGGCTCGGAAAGAACCTGCCAAAGGGTCCTGGCAAAGACTAAGACCATTGTCCCAGGCTCTTGCCCTCAACACCACAGCCCTCCTTCCCAACACAGCTCCTGCTCTGAACCCAGAGTACCAGCCAGCTAGGAGCGGGGCTGATTAACAGTGGCTGCTTTGGATTTCTCCCCACATGAGGTGCCCATCCTGCACTAGAATTCTAGTGAGGTTACTGGTCTCACCTCACTCTGAAGAAGGGCATGGGAGGATTCAGAGGTCCAACAGTTTACTGGCTTCCCTCCTAATTCAGACGATTCTGCACTTCAAATTGCTTTGGTTCAAACTCCGTATGATTTTTCTGGGCTGCTGAGAGGAGAGTGTATTGATTCTGTGTTCTGATAAGGTCAGCAGTGATCAGCTCTGACAGTCAGGTGGATGGCCTGTCCCCTTCCCCCTCCACTAGATGTGGCTCCACATGCAGAAGAGGAGGGAAAGAAACAAGGCGGGGGAGGAGGAGACAGCGTCCTTTGTCTCAGTGGTTCTGAAAACCTCTTTAAGCCCCATCAGCAGAAGTGGACTTGTCTCGGATTGCAGTCTAGGAAGAGAAGTACGGGCACACTTGATCTTTTCTGTGTGCAGCTTCATTTTCCTTTTCCTCTGTGTGTGGCTGCCCTGAAGCTTAATCTCATGGATGGTGACTCATTTTCCTCCAAAGAACCAATTAACTTCCATGTAACATCCGCAGATTCACAATGACACTGATTAACGTTCAGAACCTGTAGGATTGCTCAGACTGAGGTGGCTAGGCAGGCATAGAGAAGGCCCCTCTGAGGTTTCACGCAGTTGATCTGAACTCTGTGAGAAAAGTGCTCAGATCCTTCTCACTTTTCTGAGGCCACGGGAGGGCAGGCTGACAGGAGCTCCCTCCCCAGAAAGAGTTCACAGCTCCCCATAAGTGGCAGGCATGTTCCCAATCCAGCCTTGCCGGCCAGGGGTTCACACTCCTTGGAGATTTCCCAAATAGTATGTGAAACACTGTGTAAATGTATATGTGGATGTTTTCTAGAAAGGAGGGCCAGAATTTTCATCAAAATCTCCAAAAGATCCATGAGCCAAGGGAGGTTAGGAATTATTGTTCCATAGAATTCTTTCAAAGGTCCTTTAAAAAGTGTCAGGCTCCCAAAACCACCTCCCAGCTGGCAGTGCCGTGGGAGACGCCTTAAGATGTCAAGGTCTAGAACAAAAAGTGATGTCTTAAGTCGACCTGGGTGAGTTAGTGCAATGCTACTGCCCTAATGATCTGAAGGTCCCATCAAGAACAAGCGCCATGAAATGACCAGTGACTTGACAGGCTTGCTAACCAGTGGGAAGGAGCGTGAGTACTGAACCCACAGCACAAGAAGCTGTGGTCCTGACATCAGTTGGACACCAGCTACAAAACTCTGCTCAGATCCAAGTGCCACTGCATTTGAACCAACCTCAATATATTCAGAGCCCCTAACCAGTTTGGTTGAAAGGTCTGAGATCACAACATCAAACCCAACAGAAATCACAGCTGCTGCTGAGTGGCAGCTTACTCCACAGAGCACAATGTTGGGGGCTTCAGGCACAGATGTCATTACATACAACAGTCCTGTAAAGTGCCTCCATCTCCATTTTACAGGTGAAGAGTTTGAGATTCAGAGAAACGACGTGTTCACAATCACAAGACCAGTGCATGGAGATATAGTTGAGTTTGAGCTAATGTCTCTGTGACTCCAAACCCCATGCTTCGGGACCTTATTCCATAAAGGAATAAGGTTGCAACTGGGGAGCAGCTTAGAAAAGAGAACCCCTGGAAACATGACAATAGAGAATGAGATAAACTACTGCTACAAAGAGAAGAGCTGGGAATAAGACATGAAGTTACTAGAAGGCAGATTTATGTTATATAGAAGCTTGTTTGGGTTTTTTGTACCTAGCAACATTAGATAGTAATTCAAAGCAACTGCCATGCTCACAATCCCCTTCCAAGAAAAATTGTCCCACTGAAGCCCCTACTGAGAGAAGCCTTACACCATTTCCTGAGCAGAGATAACCATGGTTTTCTCTACAGGAATCCTTTGCCACAACTGATTGGACCAAAAGTGAGTTCCTGATCCCAAGCAGATCCTGGTAGGAAAAACTCAGGGCTCACAGTGTGTTTGTTAAGGTACTGCTTGCTGCTATAGCAAACCCAAACACGTATGATGGCTTAGTTCCCACCTGACTCCAAACCCCACCCTTCAAAGCTGCCTGACCAACTCTAGAAGCCACTATCCACAATCTGTGTAAATGACACCCCTTAAGTCAGACACCAGGAGAGGTGTCACTGAGCCCACATGCCAGCATCTCCAAACCTTAGCTCTTCCCATGTTAGGATCTCTGACACGTGGAGTATTCTAATTGTTCTGGCTAAAGTTTAATATGGAGAAAAACTAAAGCACTGAGAGGTTAAAGGGCAACCTTAATAGCACAGAATGCAATAAGCTCAATGGCATTTGGATTGACCTGCCTGTTTTCACCTAGCAAAGTAAAGCACTATCTATAGTTTCAAGGCCAATTGGTGTTTCTGTCTGTTTGTCTCTCTGCCTATTTGTCTTAACATCCTTTGACACAGTAATCAAAAGTCCCTGATAAAAACAGAAAAGTTACAACTGTTAAAATAGAGGTATTTGCTGAAAGCACTGGTCTTTTGCTTAAAAAAAAAAAAAAAAAAAAAATTCTTTATCCATGATATATCTATTCTAACTTCCTGGTCCACAACTATTTCCAAGAAGACTGTAACTCAGACCTTAGCATAAGGTCACTGACACGTGACAGCCCTTAATGAATATTTGTTGAATGAATGAGTAAATGAATGAAGCCAAGCCTTTACACAATGCATTCAAAACTGCCCTTGATGGAAGGAGAGGAATAATTAGCCAATGGAGAAAAATAAAACAAGAAAGAATCGTATAACTCTGAGACTGAACTAGAATTATCAGGTGGTCCACACCGACGGCCCTCACCAAGCTACGGGCATGGGTAGGTCCCCCAGCTAACCAAAGTCTCCCTCAAGCTGTTTCAGTGGCCGACCACCATCAGCACACTCACACTCTGCCTAGACCCTGCCTTCCCGCCCTGCCCCAGGCAGCCAGAGCTATGTGGTCCTTCACTGCCAAAAGCATTTCTGGGAGCTGGCGTAGAGCCCTTAAAAGCCTGTGGGTGGGACAGCCTGTGAACACGTATGGGCACAGCTTATCTTGGAACCCCTCAGGTGAGCAAACACATCCTTGCTGACCGTAGCCACCAGGAGCCTGTCAGATTCTCATTTAGAAAATGTGTTCTGGGCCCAGATATCAGCCCAAGGACCAGAAATGGCCAACAGGCACAAAGGTCTGCACTTCTGAGCTGCAGCTTCATCGATTTAAAATATCAGCTCTGAGATGTCACCCCATTTCTTTCCAGACAGAATGCATTATCCAGTCTACAAGATGTAGCAGATTAGGAAAGCCAGAAAGGATCGACATGTCCATTCCAAGTGGACTCTCTGGGGTAGCCGATCTAGAGACTGAAAACATTTCTCTTTCATTTATTGCTCAGCTTTTATTTAAAGGGAAAGGCCCCAAGTGGAATTGAGAGCATTTGGGTTGTTCTAAGGGCATCTTTCCTTTCTGTGACACCGTGAGCCTGCTCTCCTGCTCTCCATTTTTCCAAGCTCCAGAGAGAAACTCCGTTTGCCAACACTTGAGTGATTTCACCTCCAGCGTTTCCATGGTGATGCACATTCCCGCACAGCCTGGAGAAAAGGTGCAGCTCCAAGGGAGGATGAATATGAACAAAGCCCAGCAGCCTTGCTGGGCCTGGGGGCTCTCTTGGAGGAGCTGGGCTGCATAGAGCCCTAGACCCACATAGTCTCTGCCCTCGGGTGTCCTGAAATGGCCTTTCCTTACCTAAGAGAGGACAGGCCTATTCCTGGAAACCTCAGTTGGCAGGGGCTCCAGGGACCAGGGAAGAGAAGAATAAGTTCTCCAGAAAACGTGCACAGAAAATCTCCAACAGAGCAAACTCCAAACAGCATGCTGTCCTGCACTATACAGGGTCTCCACGGCCCCTGGAGTCTATGGGGCCCTGGCCTTTCCCCTGCCTTAGGCCAGACTAGGTCACCTGCAGCCTGCCATTGAATTGTCCAGCCCTGACTGTAAAACAAAAGCAAAACAAAATAATTCCTCAAGAGGCTAAGGCTGACTCCTGCTACCTGGGGAGCACTGCAGCCTAAGGTAGGGCTTGGGGGTGTGGACCTCCTCATTTGCCCTCCCTCAGACAATAATAGTAATAAAGCTACCATTTATTGAGCACTTGCTATGTGCCAAACACTGCAATAAATGCGTTATATACATTCTCCCACTTGATCTTCAGAATAAAGCAACTCTATGCAGTAGGTGGTATTATTATCTTCATTTCACAGATAAAGAAGGTGGAGCCCAGAGAGGTTAATTCACTTCCTCCAAGGTCACCCAGCTAGTTAGTGGTACAGTCAGGATTTGAATTTAAGCGGTTCCAACTTACAGCCTTAAATCAGGCATGTTCCCAGACCTCTATGTCTAGGGCTAGGCTTAATCCTAACCTCAAAATGAACAATGACACACTGAATGTGATTTTCAGAATTCACATTTGTTCAGCCTTCCACAGTTAACAGTTATGGCTATAGCTTTCACTTCTTCAGCATCTTCTATGTATGAAATATTTTTTATAGTTAATCTGGTCTGCACAAAAGTCTTACAAGATAGGTGTCAATATCCCGTTTCATTTAAGGAAACTGAGGCCTTGAGAGATAAAGTTTGCTCAAAGTCAGAGGCTAGTTATGAACCCATTTCTGGCTCCAAAGCCAGGGCTTCTCCACCTGCTACACCTTTCCACTTAATCCACTTATCTCACGTAATCCATACTCATCAGATCCTAGCTTGAGTGACCAGCTTTCCAACTTTGGGGAAAATTCAGGCTCCTAAGCAGAATGGGGAGGCTGAGGTCAAGACTACTCCCCTTTTCCTGCTGCCTGCCTGGTCACATGCAGCACTGTCATAGGTACAAACGTATGTCCTTCTTAGCCTACTTATTCCTCCTCTTCTTTCACCAACATTAATTGAATTCCTGCTATGCACACACCCTGTGCCAGGCAATAAAGTGCTCAGCCCCTGTGTTCTCCTTCAGTGCCAGTCCCCGTGGATGGCCCTAACATGCAAAGTCTCATTGAATTCTCACAATAACGCAGCTCCTGTGATCATGCTCACTTAATCAGCAAGGAAACTGAGGCTCAGCATGGTTAATCAATCAGTCCACAAGGTCACACAGTGAGTAAGTGGGAAAGCCAGGATAGGAACCCCAGGCAGCAACCCAGGCCAGCCTAATTCTGGAGACTGAGGCATAAAAGTGACCTTTTGTACTTTGCTTTGAAGCAAGGGCCACATGCTGTGTAAGCTCTGAGAAGGGAGTGATTCTACCTGGGGCTTAAGGAGGAAGGCTGATGGAGAAGGAGCCTATGGTGCAGAAAAGACTAGAGGCAACTACAGCAGGGATTCCTTATCAGAAGTCTATATGTTCCAATGGGTCAATGGATAAACCTCAGGATTCCACAGACCACCAGAAAGGAGACCAAAAAATGTGTACCTCTGAAGAGCTGTTCCTTTTTCCAGGGAAAATTACCATCATTTTCTCAGACTCTTAAAAGAGTTCCTGATCCTCCAAAATAGATTAAGGACCACTCACTGCCTTAAAGTGATGCACCTGGTCTAAGGGGTGACTGATGGGAGAAAGCTGTCCCTTTGACAAGTGCAGTGTAGGAACCTGGCCTCACAGGGGATTGAGGTGAGCACACCAGGAATGCAAACCTGCTCCAGCGAGCTCAAACCTTTCCAGTCTGTCGTCTAGACCTCTTCTTGCTGAGGCATGCTGGCCTAACTGGAAGTGGCAGGAGCTGCCGAGACAGGAGACGGAAAAGGAGAAGCATGACTCTCCTCAGACTAGGAATTAACCTTTCTCCACTCTTTTTTTTTTTTTTTTTTTACCAGCACCTGCAACCTGAATAGCCCTTCCTCGGGCTCCCAGACTGCCTAAAAAGACCAGCGTTTCCTCTCAGCTTTCTCCCTCTGGTTTTGCTGCATTTCAAGCAGCATGCCTAATGCTCTTTGCTTTCAAATCAGATTCATTCAGAAAGACTTATGCCTGGAGCACTTGGCATAGCACGTGACTAATCTGGATGATGCCCACTGTGAAGATGGACAAATTAAGGCCTTTCAGGGTTAAAGAGTCTGGGAAGATACAGCAGCAGCAGCAGCAGCAGCCACTGCTGCCTCCCCTACAGAGCTGATATCCAAGGCAGGGTCTTCCTAACAACAGCATGGCAGACTGTTGCCAGGTTCCCAGGAGTGCAGGGTCAGAATACTTATCTGAGAGAATCAAAGCATTTCCAAGATGATTCTGTTTGAACTGTGTTCTGTTCACTGCCTATGCACACATTTACGAATCCAGTTGGATTCAATGCCATCATCCAATTAGCACATGCCAGCATCTAGCTCCCTAGGGCTAAAATGAAACAGGCCGGGTGAGATCAAACTCTAGCCCCGTTACTTTAGGGTAGATGTCCAGAGGCATCTGGAAGCCGTGGGAGGAGGCTAAATACACCTGCTTCAGGCAGCTGATAGTGCCACTGTAGCCCAGCAACTCCAGCAAAGGTGGGTACTTAATATTATTCCATCAGGACATCATTACTGTGCCCCTTCTCTGGGTCTGGAAGTGAGCCAGGCCCCAGAGAGTCAGAGATGAAAGACAATCTCTCTTCTGAACAAGCTTGCAGTCCGGCAGGAGATGCAGCCTGGTAAAAAGGCAATTATAACACAGTGAGATAAGGGCTGTGATAGAGTGAAGCATAGGAAACTATGACAGGAGGAGTGCCTAGCTCAGCTAAGGAAGTGTCAGGGAAGGCTTCCTGGAGGAGATGACACATGCACTGATTTTTTAAGACAAATCAGGGGCCAGCAAAGGAAGCCCCTTAGTGAGCAGGCAAGTTACTCATTGTGTTCTGAGCAGAAGGACAGGAGAGTGCTGGAGTACAAAAGATGGAGTTAGAGATACGGATAACTTCTTAAGCTACTGATACACTTCAGCATGCATCATGGAGAGCTTGTTAAATGGATTGCCAGGCCCCAGAGCTCCTCATTCAATAGGTCTGGGCTGGGGTCTAAGAATTTGCATTTCTGATGAGTTCACAGGTGATGCTGACACTGGTGGTCCAGGTGAACAGGAGAGTTCCCTGATTCCCCTCGCAGGATGTGCAACAGGTGTGTGACTCACCTGTTCAGTCTCGCTACTGCTCAAACCCCTGAGGAAAAGGGGAGCTCACAGACAGGTGCTGGAACCCAAGTGGGCATGTGTTACAGTGTGCCCCTTTAGCCTTGCCATCCAGGGACGACTGTTAACCCCACTCTCAGATTCTAGTCTGGCTTTCCGAATGAATCACGTCACACGAACTGTTTGAAAGATCAGGGAAAGGTTACCAGACTTGTATTTTAATATCTCTCTAACAATGGGTTCAAGAATGGACTGAGTAGGGTGGGATTAGGAACAGAAAGACTAGTCAGAAGGCAGCTGCCGTGATCCAGGTCAGAACAAAGGCAGCTCCAGCAAGGATGGAGACAGCAGTCACATGAAAGATATGGAGGGATCTGGACCTAGGGGTTGACTGTGGGTGACAGGGAAACAGAGGAATCAAGAACAGGACCAAGGTTTCAGGCACAGAGATTTAATTCATAGTTAGGTGTCACTCCTTTAGCAGAAAATATGGGAGGATCATTTTTTTAGTCAAGGAACAAAGGCTTGGGATGATTACTTCTGTTCTGCATATGTGGAGGTTAAGGTGCTTGCAAGACATCCAAGTGGAGAACTCAGCAAAGTAGAAGCACACAGATCAAAGACTGGGGACAGACACAATCTCAGAGTGAGATTTGGAAGTCGCCAGTGTGGCAGAGAGAATGACATGTAGGAAAATAAGGTGATGACCCAAGAACAAAAGGTAAGGTGAAAAGAAAAGGGCACCTAGACCAAAGCCTTTGAAACACCATCATTTAAGACACTTGCAAAAAGCAACAGCAACAAAGGAGTACAAGGAATGTGTCATTTGGGTCCCCCAGGAAACAGACACTCAGACAGTTAGGAGAGCAAAAGGTTTACTGGGGAGCAACACCTATAAAAGGAAAAAGACAGGAGGATTGGGCAGGGGGAGTGGTCAGGCCATGATGCAGGCATGACAATGTCTCCATCACCCAACGGGGAGCTCCAGAGCACACACTCCTGTTAGAAGAATCCACATTGGAGAGAAATGACTGCGTCCTTCTACCACTGCCTTATTTGGTCATTGGACGGGGCTGCTTGAGAAGAGCAAGACCTTGGCCCAAAGATGAAGGAAATCCTAAAGGTGCCTCAACTAGATGGGAAGTCGTTTCTCAAAGGGGAATATAAGCATTGCATCCTCACAACTGTCCCCCAGGAGTAAGTGGAAAAACACCATCAAGAGTTGCCAGAAAAGCCAAAGGAGGAGATATCAAGAAGGGAGTTGTGGACAATTTCCGAAGCCTCCTGGCAGAAGATAAATCACATGAATGTCCATTAGATTTGCCCCCGAGAGGAGTGAGATGAGCTTTGTCACCAAGGGGCAGCTACAAGGGAAGCATGAAATCCCAGATTGGGAGGTGCCTGAGAGGTGGGCATGTAGAGATAGTGGGTGTAGACAATTCCTTCAAGAAGTTTTGCTGAAAAGAGAAAGAGGGCAGTGGCTAAAAGAACACATAGAAGTGAAGAGAACTGGATGGAGCAGAAGGAGAGAGGGGAGAGATTTGGGAACTGGGACAGCTGTTGGTTCCATCTCAATGACTCTCCTTCCTCCCTGGATCCACGTGGAGATTCAGGGGAGGCAGTTGGCTGGGTGGTGAGTAGGCATGGGAGCCGGGAGCAATGTGGCGCCTTGAGAGGGAAACAGCAAAATCCCATTAGGCAGAAAAGCTGAGACCACCTCCTCTGTCATTGATCCATGCTCAAGCCCTTCTGCTCACGCCCCCTCCTTCATTCCCTGGAGGTCTCACTTCGCCACACAATCATAAGTCATTGTTCTAATAGCTTTATTAGGGGGGAAAAAGGCATTAAGACCTAGCTTAATGAAGCCAGGACTCAGAAGGCAGCAGGCAGCACACTCGTCATATCATTTCCCTCGGCCTCGTGGGAGTCCACCAAAAAATGCTGTCTTCAAGAGTGAGGCTATTAACCTCGGACAGAAATAACGCAGGTCATAAACATATTGTGGGCTTATTTTCTTCCTTAAAGGCTTTATAATAAGAACAAGCGTCTCACAGTAACATGTCATCATGGGGCAAATAGAGTCAGGTTAGAGCGAGTGCCTGAAGCCTTCCTCCTCTCAAATCTCTGCCTTGATCAATAAAAGATCACAACGAGGCAGCTTAGAGCTTAATTATTTACTATTTCTGTGCTTTCGTATAAGAGAAATTTTCTAAAGAAATCAAACTGCCTGCTCAGTGCCATATGGAGTCAATATCCTGTGCTCTACGAGGTGTTAATGAATTAATTAATCAACTAATGGCAGTGAAGGTCTTCAGAGACCATGGATGCTCAGCTCCCAAAGGGAACACTTTTCACTCATATTGGTGACGATTTTAAATCATTCCTTCCTAAAAATCCTAGATAATGTCTTAGCCAAGCATTCATTAGATTGTACACATTTTCAGTGCCGATTATGTTGAAAATGTTTTTCTATTTTGTTGTTCATGTCATTTCTACTTTATAAGGCCAATTCCCAATTATCTGTGAAAATGAGAGGAGAAGGTGGGAGATGTCCATGGAGAATGGAAACTAATCAGTTGCAACAACTTCCCTTGGTCAAGGCATTGTGTTTTGCCTTCTCCCTGACTTCTTTTTCCCCTTAGGTAGAAGCATCAGAGATCAGTAAATTTGGGAAAATACAGAAAACAGAAGGAAAAGGAGCAGAAATCCAGTTCCAAAATATTTCATAAACTAAATCATGAATCCTCCATGTAATATTAATAATAACCAAGGGCAAAATAATCCGATGGCAAAAGGATGGCTAGTCTAGAAACAGGAGATGAAGGCTGAGTGAAGTAGGTGAGATGAGGCATAAAGAAGGTTATGATGGCCCTTTCCTGATGAGATGCCAACTGGGGAGAAATGGGGGCCAAAATCAGAAAGTTTATCGTGTTTGTTTTAAAGCCACATTTTATTGAAAATTTACAAAGTTAAGTTCTGCTCCAAGTTGGGATTTGAACAATCACCAAGCCCTTTTATCAAGCCTGTGTCAGTGGCTGGACCATAAACAGGTGGTAAAAGCAGAAGAAACGTAATGAGTAGTATGTGCATTTCCAGCTCAGCTACCCAATGGGAGTTGGGGAGCCAGTGAATTTGAAAGAGATGGACACAGGCTGTCTGGAAAACAACAGTATGGGGTTCACGCCAGGCCAACATATCACACTGATTCATTCTCTCTGTCGCACGTGCACTCTCTCTCTCTCTTGCTCGCTCACTTGCTCTCTGCTCTTACTCTCACTCTCTTACTCTCCCTCTTTCCTTAGGCTATTTAGGAGAAAACAAAAATTGGAAGGTCAAAGGGGGACTTTAGCTGCCAGGGCTGAGAGGTGTGCTTTTGGCATTGCAAATGGAATTTGGAATGTATTTTTTCATAAAAATGTGAATGCAGATCGTGATTGAAACCCATCAGGAGGGCAGGGTGAATGTGAAAACAGCCAACTCTGGGGCAGGAGAGACCACAGGGTCTAATTTTGCCATATACATGCTGTGTGTCCTTAGACAAGTTACATAACCTGTCTGAGCTTTGGTTGCCTTTGACATACAGCTGTTGTGAAAATTAAATCACTGAGACAACACATGTAAAGACTAGATTAATGAGTCTCAAACATAGGATATGCTCAGCAAGCATTTATTAGTGTGATTAGCAAATGACAAGGTTACAGAACATTATGGATTATGTGGGCTGTCGTCGTCCACACTTGGAGCTCGACCATCATTGTTTCTATGAGAAAAAGCATTCTGAGTTCAAGAAACTCACTTTTTAAAAAAAGTTATACTTCCAAATTAATTTACAAATTGGGCACTGTCTGTTCTTGTTTTATAGCATCCTTTGCAGATCTAAAATCACTTGATACATTTAAGAACATAAAATGTATTATGTATAACTTGGTTGCTCATAAAATTATCATGTTTGATATATTTAGAGATGTGAGGACTAGGGAAGAAAAGAAATTCAGGAATATATGGGGGATTTATTTTCCTGTTTTTCCAGTTTGAGGAAGAAAAAGTAAAAGGCTCTAGGAAATAGCATTTCTTGAGGTCTGCCCATATGTTCAGTAACCTAATACCCCTCTCCCAGGCAAGCAGTATTAGCCCAGAGAAGAACCTAGCTGTGTGAGACACTATGCCCTGATCAGACGACCAGTCAGATAGGCAAGTCAAAATGGACCATCATAAAGCACTCTGCCAAAGAGCCCGGGTCCTTGGCATTCCTCTGAAATGTCATGAATGCCTCTCTCCACTCTAAAGGAAGAGTGTGGAACTGGCATTTATCAGTTTGCCACTTGAAAGGTGTTCCTTTGCAAGCCATCTAGGAGGATTCAAAGAAGGTTTGAAGAATTCCTGTCCTATACATATCCTCAGAGGGGAACACCACTGTGGGATCCAGATGGATGCTTGAGCTTGTAAGTGCCAACTATCTATGAATATCTATGAAGAAATAAGTCTTCATAGGCTGGGCACAGTGACTCACTCCTGTAATCCCAGCACTTTGGGAGGCTGAAGTGGGCAGATCACTTGAGGTTGGGAGTTCAGGACCAACCTGTCCAACATAGAAAAACACCATCTCTACTAAAAATGCAAAAATAATGAGCCAGGCTTGGTGGTGGGCTCATGTAGTCCCAGCTACTGGGGAGGCTGAGGCAGGAGAATAACTTGAACCCAGGAAGCAGAGGTTGCAGTGAGCCGAGATGGTGTCACTGCACTCCAGCCTGGGTGACAGAGTGAGACAATGAAAAGGAAGGAAGGAAGGAAGGAAG
>NW_012106609.1:1213222-1215918 GCF_000951045.1 Mandrillus leucophaeus
GAAAGAAAGAAAGAAATCATAAAGAAAGGCAAGGTAAGAAAACTGGGAAAAGGGAGGTAAGGACGGTGACTGGATTCCACTTTGGAATCCTTTCAGCTGCATGTAATTCAAGACACAACTCAAAAAGGCTTAAACTAAAAGGGCACTGGTTTCACAAAATATGAAGTTTGGAACTGAGGCATATTCAACTTAATTTAGTGGTTCAGTCCTGTCATCCAGGACCCAGGTTCTTCCCATCTACCTTCTGGCTCTGCCATCCTCAGCATGTTGACCTTTGTCTTCAGGCTTGAATTTTCATGGCGACAAGATAGCTGCAGCAGCTCCAAGCACCTCATTCTCACATAACAACACCCAAAGGCCTAGAGAGAACGTCTTTTTCTGCGTATTTTTTTAAGTACGGAAAACATTCCTAGAAGCACCCTCCCTGACACACAGACTTCACTTCTGTCTCATTTGCCTGAATTCCATCTTGTGTTTATTCTTAAAATAATCACTGACAAGGAGAATATAATTAACATGGTTGATTTGTACTAACAGAGATTTACCTCCTGGGACCAAGGAAAGACCCAGCACCCAACAGCTGGATACCTGAACAAAACTGGTTCTGTTAGTAAGCAAGGGGTACAACACTATACTCAAGTGATCCAAGCACATCAAGAATGCCAGGAAAAATGGGATAGAGCAATATGGCCAAATAGAAGCCTTCACTGATTATACCCCCACCACCCTCCCAGGAAGATATGCTTCAGATGAGATCCAGCACATGCCCAGCTATGGTGGCTATGGTGAGACACTCCTTCTTCTTGAGAAAGCAGACAGAAAACTGAAAGGGACTTTGTCTTACACCTCTGGTACCAGCTCAGTCACAGTAGGGGAGAGTACCAAGTGGGCTCTTGGGGTCCCTCATTCCAGACCTTGGCTCTTGGACAGCATTTCTGGACTTGCCCTGGGCCAGCAGGGAGGTCAATGCCCTGAATGGTGAGTCCCTGACCAAGCAGCATTCACCACAAGCTGACTGAAAAGCCCTTGGGCTTTAAATGAACACTGGTGATAGATGGGCAGTACCCCTCTGTGGGTCTATGGTGGTAGTTACCATAGAAGAGGTTCCTCTCCGTGTGGTAAGGAGAGGGAAGAGTGGGAAGAATTTCGTCTCATGGTTTGAGCTCCAGGTCACCTGCAGCAGAATATCTAAGGTTGATCTCTAAGGTTGTTTACTCTAGTCCCTGGCTCCTGGACAGCATCTCTGGACCTGACTGGGGAACTTGCTGCAGTGAAAGGAAGGACATAAGCCCAGCTGGGTTCACCACCTAATGACTGTAGAGCCCTAGGTCCTTGAGCAAACATAGGGGGTAGCCAGGTAGCAGTTACAACAGGCTTTGGGTGAGACCCAGTGCTGTGCTGGCTTCAGGTCTGACCCAGTGCAGTCCCAGTGGTGGTGGCCACAGAGGTGCTCATGTCACCCCACCCCCAGCTCCAGGTGGCTCAACACAGAGAGAGAAACTGCATTTGTTTTAGAGAAAGTAAGGAAAAAAAGAAGAATCTCTGCCTGGCGATCCAGAGAATGCTTCCAGATCTTATCCAAGACCACCAAGGCAGTACCTCTACAAGTCTGCAAGAATCATGGCATTATTGGGGTTGGGGTGCCCCCTAATGTAGATATGACTTTGGTCACAATATCCAAGTCCTTCTGAATACCTGGAAAGCCTTCCCAAGGAGGACAGGTGCAAACAAGCCCAAACTGCAAAGACTACAATAAATACCTAACTCTTCAATGCCCAGACACCCACCATCCACAAGCATCAAGACCATCCAGGAAAACATGACATCACCAAATAAAATACATAAGGCTTTAGGGACCAATCCCAGAGAAGCAGAGATATATGACCTTTCAGACATATAATTCAAAATAACCGTTTTGAGGAAACTCGAATAAATTCAATATAACACAGAGAAGAAATTTAGAATTCTGTCAGATAAATTTAACAAAGATATTGAAATAATTTTTAAAAATCAAGCAGAAATTCTGGAGTTGAAAAAAAAATGAAATTGACATACAGAAGAATGCATCAGAATCTCTTAATAGTGGAACTGATCAAGCAGAAGAAAGAATTAGTGAGCTTGAAGACACCTATTTGAAAATACACAGTCAGGGGAGCCAAAAGAAAACAGAATAAAAAACCGTGAAGTATGCCTACGAGATCTAGAAGATAGCTTCAAATTAACATATCTAAGATTTATTGGCCTTAAAGCGGAAGTAGAGAAAGACATACGGGCAGAAATTTAGCCAAGGAGATAATAACAGGGAACTTCCCAAACCTGGGGAAAGATATCCAAGTACAAGAAGGTTATAGAATACCAAGCAGATTTAATCCAAAGAAACCTACTTCAAGACATTTAATAATCAAACTCCTGAAGGTCAAGAATTTTTTAAAAGGATTCTAAAAGCAGCAAAAGAGTCAAATGACATACAATAAAGCTCCAGTACATCTGGCAGTAGACTTTTCAGAGGAAACCTTACAGGCCAGGAGAGAGTGGCATAACATATTTAAAGGGCTGAAGGAAAAAAATGTTTCCCTAGAATAGTATATCTGGCCAAAATTATTCCTCAGATGTGAAGGAGAAATAGACTTTCCCAGACAAACAAAAGCTTAGGGATTTTTATCAACACCAGAGCTGCCCTACAAGAAATGTTAAAG
>NW_012106609.1:1215968-1218266 GCF_000951045.1 Mandrillus leucophaeus
ACTGCAAAGACTACAATAAATACCTAACTCTTCAATGCCCAGACACCCACCATCCACAAGCATCAAGACCATCCAGGAAAACATGACATCACCAAATAAAATACATAAGGCTTTAGGGACCAATCCCAGAGAAGCAGAGATATATGACCTTTCAGACATATAATTCAAAATAACCGTTTTGAGGAAACTCGAATAAATTCAATATAACACAGAGAAGAAATTTAGAATTCTGTCAGATAAATTTAACAAAGATATTGAAATAATTTTTAAAAATCAAGCAGAAATTCTGGAGTTGAAAAAAAAATGAAATTGACATACAGAAGAATGCATCAGAATCTCTTAATAGTGGAACTGATCAAGCAGAAGAAAGAATTAGTGAGCTTGAAGACACCTATTTGAAAATACACAGTCAGGGGAGCCAAAAGAAAACAGAATAAAAAACCGTGAAGTATGCCTACGAGATCTAGAAGATAGCTTCAAATTAACATATCTAAGATTTATTGGCCTTAAAGCGGAAGTAGAGAAAGACATAGGGGCAGAAATTTAGCCAAGGAGATAATAACAGGGAACTTCCCAAACCTGGGGAAAGATATCCAAGTACAAGAAGGTTATAGAATACCAAGCAGATTTAATCCAAAGAAACCTACTTCAAGACATTTAATAATCAAACTCCTGAAGGTCAAGAATTTTTTAAAAGGATTCTAAAAGCAGCAAAAGAGTCAAATGACATACAATAAAGCTCCAGTACATCTGGCAGTAGACTTTTCAGAGGAAACCTTACAGGCCAGGAGAGAGTGGCATAACATATTTAAAGGGCTGAAGGAAAAAAATGTTTCCCTAGAATAGTATATCTGGCCAAAATTATTCCTCAGATGTGAAGGAGAAATAGACTTTCCCAGACAAACAAAAGCTTAGGGATTTTTATCAACACCAGAGCTGCCCTACAAGAAATGTTAAAGAAGTTCTCCAATGAGAAAGAAAAGGTTGTTACTGAGCAATAAGAAATTATCTTAAGGTACAGAACTCACTGGAAACAATAAGTACACAGAAAAACACATAATATTGTAACACTGTAATTGTGGTGTATATACTACTCTTAAGTAAAAAGACTAAGTGATGAACCAATCAAAAATAATAGCTACAACAACTTTCAAGACATAGACAGTACAATAAAATACAAATAGAAATGAGAATCTAAAAAGTGGGGAAACAAAGTTAAACTACAGAGTTTTTATTAGGGTCTATTTGTTTATGCAATCAGTGTTAAGTTGTCATCAGTTTAAAGTAATGGCTTATAGCAATTACTTGCAAGCCTCATGATAACCTCAAATCAAAAAACATACAACAGATACACAAAAAATGAAAATCAAGAAATTAAATTATCCAACCAGAGAAAATCACCTCCACTAAAAAGAAAACTGGAAAGAAGGAAAGGAGGAAGAGAAGATCAGAAAACAAATAACAAAATGGCAGGAGTAAGTTCTTACTTATCAATAACAAAATTAAATGTAAATCAACTAAACTCTTCAATCAAAAGACATAGAATGGCTGAATGGATTTTAAATAAAAAGACCTAATGATCTGTTGCCTACAAGAAACACCACTTCACCTATAAAAACACACACAGACTGAACATAAAGGGATGGGAAAAGATATTCCCTGAAAATGTAAACCAAAAAAGAGCAGGAGTAGCTATACTTAGACAAAATGGATTTCAAGATAAAAACTGTAAGAAGAGACAAAGAAGGTCATTATATAAAGATAAAAGGATCAATTCAGCAAGAAGATATAACAATTATAAATATATATGTACCCAATACTGGAGCACCCATATATATAAAGCACATATTATTGGAGCTAAAGAGAGAAATGGACCCCAATACAATAATAGCTGGAGACTTCAACACCCCACTTTCACCATTGGACAGATCTTCAAGATGGAAAATCAGCAAAGAAACCTCAGACATAATCTGTAGTATGGACCTGATAGATATTTACAGAACATTTTATCCAATAGCTGTAGAATACACAATTTTCTCCTCAGTACATGGATCATTCTCAAGGATAGATCATATATTAGATCACAAAACAAGTCTTAAAACATTCAAAAAAATTGAAATATACCAAGCATCTTTCTCTGACCACAATGGAATAAAACTAGAAATCAATAAGAGGAATTTTGGAAACTACACAAACACACGAAAATTAAACAATATGCTCCTGAACGACCAGTGGGTCGATGAAGAAATTAAGAAGGAGATTATAAAATTTCTTGTAACAAATGATAATGGAAACGCA
>NW_012106609.1:1218316-1220077 GCF_000951045.1 Mandrillus leucophaeus
AAGAGAGAAATGGACCCCAATACAATAATAGCTGGAGACTTCAACACCCCACTTTCACCATTGGACAGATCTTCAAGATGGAAAATCAGCAAAGAAACCTCAGACATCATCTGTAGTATGGACCTGATAGATATTTACAGAACATTTTATCCAATAGCTGTAGAATACACAATTTTCTCCTCAGTACATGGATCATTCTCAAGGATAGATCATATATTAGATCACAAAACAAGTCTTAAAACATTCAAAAAAATTGAAATATACCAAGCATCTTTCTCTGACCACAATGGAATAAAACTAGAAATCAATAAGAGGAATTTTGGAAACTACACAAACACACGAAAATTAAACAATATGCTCCTGAACGACCAGTGGGTCGATGAAGAAATTAAGAAGGAGATTATAAAATTTCTTGTAACAAATGATAATGGAAACGCAACATACCAAAACCTATGGGATATAGCAAAAGAAAGACTAAGAAGGACGTTTTTATCTGTAAATGCCTTCATCAAAAAAGAAGAAAAACTTCCAATAAATAACCTAACAATGCATCTTAAAGAACTAGAAAAGCAAGATCAAAATTAATAAGAGAAAATCAAAACCAAAATTAATAGATGAAAAAAAATAAAGATCAGAGCAGAAATAAGTGAAACTGAAATGAAGAAAACAATGCAAAAGATTAATGAAACAAAAAGTCAGTTTTTTGAAAAGATAAACAAAATTGACAAAACTTTAGCCAGACTAAGAAAAAAGAGAGAGAAGACCCAAATAAATAAAATCAGAGACGAAAAAGGAGACATAACACCAAATACTGCAGAAATTCAAAGGATCATCATTGGCTACTAGGAGCAACTATAGGCCAATAAATTGGAAAATCTAGAAGAAATGAATAAATCCCTGGACACATACAACCTACCAAGATGGAACCATAAAGAAATCCAAACCCAAACAGACCAATAACAAGTAATGAGATTGAAGCCATAATAAAAAGTCTCCCAGCAAAGAAAAACCCAAGACCCAATAGCTTCACTGCCAAATTCTACCAAACTTTTAAAGAAGAACTAATAACAGTCCTACTCAAACTATTCCAAAATATAGAGGAGGGAATACTTCCAAACTCATCCTACAAGGCCAGTATTACCCCGATACCAAAACCAGACAAAAACACATCAAAAAAACAAAACTACAGGCCAATATTCCTGATGAACAATGATGCAAAAATCCTCAACAAAACACTAGAAAACCAAATTCAACAACACTATGTGGGATTCATTCTTGGATGCAAGGATGATTCAACATATGCAAAACAATCAACATGATATGTCATATCAACAGACTGAAGGACAAAAATCATATGATCATTTCAATTGATGTTGAAAAAGTATTTGAAAAATTCAATATCTCTTTATAATAAAAACCTTCAAAAAACTGGAAATAGAAGGACAACACCTCAACATAATAAAAACCATATGCAACTAGTATCATGGTGAATGGGGAAAAACTGAAAGTCTTTCCCCTAAGGCCTGGAACACAGTAAGGATGCCACTGTCACCACTGTTGTTCAACATAGTACTGGAAGTCCTAGCTAGAGCAATCAGAGAAGAGAAAGATATAAAGGGCTTCCAAATTGAAAAGGAAGAAGTCAAATTATACCTGTTTGCAGATGATATGGTCTTATATTTGGAAAAATCTAGACTCCACAAACAAACCGAAGAAAAACTATTAGAACTGATGAACAAATTCAGGCCAGGTGCAGTGGCT
>NW_012106609.1:1220172-1242498 GCF_000951045.1 Mandrillus leucophaeus
AAAAAAAAAAAAATAGCCAGGCTTGGTGGTGCGTGCCCGTAGTCCCAGCTACTTGGAAGGCTGAGGCAGGAGAATCACTTGAACCTGGGAGACAGAGGTTACAATGAGCCATGATCGCACCAATGCACTCCAGCCTGGGCAACAGAGCAAGACACCATCTCAAAAAACAAAAGAAAACAAAAAACTGATAAATAAATTCAGTGAAGTTACAGGATACAAAATCAACATACAAAAATCAGCAGCATTTCTATTGCCAACAGTGAACAATCTACAAAGAAATCAAGAAAGTAATCCAATTTACAAAGCTACAAATACCTAGGAATTAACTTACCCAAAGAAGTGAAAGAACTCTACAATGAAAGCTATAAAACATTGATAAAAATAATTGAAGAAGACACCAAAAACTGAAAAGATATTCCATGTTCATAATTGGAGGAATTAATATTGTTAAAATTGTTTAAATTCAATATTGTTAAAATCAATATTGTTAAAATGTCCATGCTACCCAAAGCAATCTACAGATACAATGCAATCCCTATCAAAACACCAATGGCATTCTTCAGATAAACAGAAAAAAAACAGTCCTAAAATTTATACAAAACCACAAAGACCCAGAATAGCCAAAACTATCCTGAGCAGAAAGAAAAAAACTAGAGGAATTACATTATAATTCAAATTATTGTGCAGAGCTATAGTAACCAAAATGATATGGCACTGGCATAAAACAAACACATAGACCAATGGAACAGATGGAGAATCCAGAAAGAAATCCATTCATCTACATACTCATTTTTGACAAAGGTGCCAAGAATATATATTGGGGAAAGGATTGTCTCTTCAATAAATGGTGCTGGGAAAACTGGATATCCATAGGTAGAAAAATGAAATTTGACCCCTACCTCTTGCCATATATCAAAATTAAATCAAACTGGAATAAAGACTTAAATCTAAGACCTTAAACTATGAAACTACTACAAGAAAACATTGGGGAAACTCTGCAGGACATTGATCTGGGCAAAAAATTATTGAGTGATATCCCACAAGCACAGGCAGCCAGAGCAAAAGTGGACAAATGGGATCACATTGATCACATCACTTCTTCACAGCCCGGTGCAATGGCTCACGCCTGTAATCCCAGCACTTTGGGAGGCTGAGACAGGTGGATCACGAGGTCAGGAGTTCGAGACCAGTCTGATCAACATGGTGAAATCCCATCTCTACTAAAAATACAAAAATTAGCTGGGCATGGTGGCATGCGCCTGTAATCCCAGCTACTCAGGAGGTTGAGACAGGAATTGCTTGAACCTGGGAGGCAGAAGTTGCAGTGAGCCGAGATCGCTCCACTGCACTCTAGCCTGGGCAATAGAGCGAGACCTCATCTCAAAAAAAAAAAATGCTCTGCACAACTGAATAGTCATTTCTCAAAAGAAGACATGCAAATGGCAAGCAGGCCTATGAAAAGGTGCTCAACATCACTGATCATCGGAGAAATGCAAATTAAAACTACAATGAGATCATCTCCCCCAGTTAAAATGGCTTTTATCCAAACGACAGGCAATAACAAATGCTAGTGAGGAGGTGGAGAAAAGGAAACCTTAATACACTGTTGGTGGAAATGTAAATTAGTACAACAACTATGGAGAACAGTTTGGAGGTTCCTTTAAAAATTACAAATAGAGCTACCATATGATCCATCAATCCCACTGCTGGGTATATACCCCAAAGAAAAGAAAGTAATACATTGAAGAGATATCTACACTGCCATGTTGATTGCAGCACTATTCACAATATCCAAGATTTGGAAGCAATCTGAGTGTCCATCAACAGATAAATGGGTAAAGAAAATATGGTACATATACACAATGGAGTATTCTTCAGCCATAAATAAAGAATGAGATCCTGATTTGCAATGGCATGGATGGAACTGGAGATCATTATGTTAAGAAAATAGGCCAGGCAGAGAAAGACAAAATTCTCATGTTCTCGTTTATTTGTGGAAGCTAAAAATTAAGACAACTGACCTCATAGAGATAGAGAGTAGAAGGAAGGTTACCAGAGGCTGGGATGGGTAGTGAAGTAGTGGGATGCGGGGAGAGTGGGGACGGTTAATGGGTACAAAAAAAATGTTAGAAAGAGTAAGACCTAGTATTTGATGGAACAACAGGTTGACTACAGTCAATAATAATTTAATTGTACATTTTAAAATAAAATAGTATAATTAGATTGTTTGTAACAGAAAGAAAAGATAAATGCTTGAAGAGATACGTACCCATTTACCTTGCCTGATACGATTTTCACACATTGCATGCCCGTATCAAAATATCTCATGTACCCCATAAATATATACATCTACTATGTACCCACAAAAATTAAAAATTTTTTTAAATGCCAGAGAGAGATGGCTCTCCCCATTGGAGCGTGGCTCCTTCCATCCACTCACTGTAGAGGAACAAAGCCCTGTCCGAAATGTTTCTCCCAGGGCAGGAGACAAGAGAGGGAACTGAATCTTCACAATCCTGTCCCAGGTTATGTATGATCTAAGGGTCTCATTTAGCTAGAAAGATCCAATTCTTGAGTTGTTCCAGGTTCCATCGCTTCAAGCCCAAAGGTTTGAGACCTTTTAAGGACCAGTGGACAAGATATTTTTCTCCCTAACTGAAAATAAAAATACAGTAGTTTCAGAGGCATTTCTTAAGGTGTGAACTATTCTTCCCCACAACTGTCAGAGCCATTGAATTCTTTGAAATGAGGCATTGGATGATAACTACTTTCTCTGAGTGGTTTCTGATGTAACTAACAGGAGCAGTCCTGGACTTCTAGGCATTCTGTTCATTACTCTGATAAGTATCATGTTTAAGACGAATTCATTAGGATGATATTTCATAATACACTAGGGAATTCATTATATGATCCAAATGTAAAGGTGATGAAGATTTCTCCTCCTCTCTCTTATCTGCTGCTGCAGAGGGAAAGGGCACCATCAATCTATAAAAGGCAATGACATCATTCACCTTAATAACCTCTGCCCTTTTGCTCACGATATGTTCATTCTAGACTAGGGGAGAAAAATTTATGGGAATATTTAGGTTCTGGTCTGCCACCACCTTTAACAATATTAATTAATCTCCGAGATAATCATTCCCATTTCTTAAAAAAAAAGGGGGGCCAACTTAATTAGGATGAGAATTGCTTAAAAATTCTCTCTTCCTTCAGATGTTCTACAAGTTTCTAAAAAAAAAAAAAAAAAAAAAAAGCCCCTTAGCATGGAAATTAAGATCTGAGGTATTACAGCAGGTGAAGATTTGCAAAAGACACCAAAAGATTATATATAACTAGATTTTTTTTACAGTTTTATGTTAGTGCAACTTTATTTTAGTAGACCAAGGATTGTTCCTAGTGGGGAAGGGGCACCAGGGAGCCAACCATCAGCACTGCTGCCAGTCAGTTCTATGAAGCAGAGTTGCTGCCTACACAGTACAATGCAAGGGCACCAGGAAATCCTTCCAAATATCCCTTCCTGCTTGAAAATGCTGTGAATGTCTTCTATGTGGAAGAGCCATTCCTTCCAAAAATATAGCTACGGTCCAAAGAATGTTCCCTAACACACCAAGAATTTGAATCAACACTAGGATGTAATTGGTCACTAATGGGTTTTTCCATACAAATAAGTTTTCATTAAGGAAAAGGGGCATCTGGGAAAGAAAAAGGGACACAAAAACAGGAACTAAAAGGTGATGGTAAGTTTTTCTAAATTCCTCATAGCAACCTGGCCTACCCAGAGCAAGACAAGTCAAATAAAACTACTTTTAGTAAATAAAGCAGGAAGAAGTCAGGTCTAAATTCTGTTTCATATTAAGTGAAAAACTTTCTGTGACATGCCTAGAGACAAAGTGATCTTTTATAGGCCCTCCTGGCATGATCATGCCACTACGCTCTTTTTTTTTTTTTTTTTTGTTTTTTGAGATGGAGTTTCACTCTGTCACCCAGGCTGGAGTGCAGTGGCGCCACCTCGGATCACTGCAACCTCCACCTTCCAGGTTCAAATGATTCTCCCGCCCCAGCCTCCCAAGTAGCTGGGACTATAGGCATACATCACCACGCCTGGCTAATTTTTATATTTCTTGGTAGAGACAGGGTTTCACCATGTTGGCCAGGCTGGTCTTGAACTCCTGACTTCAAGTGATCCATCCACCTTGGCCTCCCAAAGTGCTGGGGTTACAGATGTGAGCTACTGCACCCAGCCTATGCTCTTCTTTCCCCCACCCCGCTACCATCCCTTCCCTACCCCTCACTCCCACCCTCCCTGCATTGCTGACCTGCTAGTCCTGCTAGTTCTGGCCTTTTCTTACCTATTACATGCCCTCTGCCCACTTTACATTCTCTGGGCCAAGGACGGAAAATTGGTTTCATCTCATCCAACTGATTGGAAGTGGCTACTTGGAATGTGTTAAAAACTGAACAGTGTCTGAGAATTTATCCTTCTTACAAGTTAACAAGTTAGCCTGCCAAAGTGTTATGGATGCTAGTAGAATGCATGAGATTCCTAGGTCAGGGATAAAGAACCATCTAGCACTCACAGCAAGACTAGTCACAGTACCACCATTTTTACACTAGTTCCCCAAGCCTCAATTACCACAGGGTGACATGAGGAGTGTCAGGTGACTGCCGCGCACACAACAGGTGCACTGCACAAGAAGAACCCTGAGCTTAGGGAATCCAAATCTTTGAGAATGAATTTCAGCATGCCTACCCTTTGCTCCGGACACTATCTTGTTTATTTTCCCAGACTGTAAGCAAACCTGTCCTTCACTTGGAAAGAGACACTGGATCTTAGAAAAATAGTCTAAAACAAAGAGCAACAGTGAGTGCTTTGCTCATGAGATACGCCGATATGCAAGAGACTTGTGAAGGATTATCTCAGAACAATACTCACCCCTCATTTCTATAGCATCTTATCTTCTGGGGAATCTTCCCATGAATCTCCCACTGTTGGCCACATCAATTAATCAGATGAGGTGAGGCTGAAACCAGATCTATTCAATCTGTCTCATACAGCATGTAATTAGTCCAGTATCAACAGGACTTCAAGTAACAGGATGAAGCCAACCTGCAGTACTGACCTCAGCTGTGCCCCCAAAGAGTCCCAGATCCAGCTGAACAAATCCTGTAAACTATCAGGGTTACCTTAGAGATCCAGGTGGCTTTCTCCTTAAGTTTTTGTATTGACCTTTCAAATTGGCCCAAGCTATTGATCGAGACATAGCGGGATGGACTAGTGATTGCACAGCCTCTGCATCGCCCTGCAGAAAAAAAAAGCCTAAGGCAATTCTGTCAACCATAACAACCCTGGCTAATGAGTTAAGGCTAATCTGAATGCTTTCCAGGACAAAGGTGGTGTAACTAATCACTTTAGTTAACATCAGGGACAGGTTTTATACCACCTTTTCTATTGGATGACTCCCATGATAAAGATAACTGTCTGCAAGGTGTGCCCAAATAATTACTCAATCTCTAGGAAGCTCCCGAGTGACCAAGGGTAGCTTTACTGCAGAGAAACAGTGCAGTTGTCTGAGGGCTACATTATCTACTGATGATGTTTCCTCAAACATTTGAAGGTCCCTTATGATCACTCCTACAGAGAAAGTCTCAGTGCAGTAATGCACTGGGCCTCCTTTTTGATGATAGAGGTCTGAAAGATTGCAACTTTTCCTTGATTACTGTCCTTCACAGGACCCTTATTTTGTGAGAAGACCTCTGATTTTTCCAAGATTCGTTAGCCAGCTCTGCTGACAGAGATGTGATAGCACTGCAATCAGGGTCTTGGAGTCTGAGGCTTCTGACTTGCCAGCTGTGTTAGTCTACTAGGGCTGAAATAACAAAATACCACAGATCAGGAGAGTTAAACAGCAGAAATTCATTCCTCACAGTTCTGAAGGCTGGAAGTCCAAGATCGAGGTGTCAGCAGGTTTAGTTTCTCCTAAGACCCCTAGGCCTTTGCAGATGACCACCTTTTCACTCTGTCCTCAATTGCTTTTTTTCTGTGCACACACACCTCTGGTGTCTCTTCTTCTTATACAGATGCCAGTCATATTGAATTAGGGTCCCATGTTTACGATTTAATTTAACCTCAATTACCTCTTTTTTTTTTTTTTTTTTTTTTTGAGACAGAGTCTCACTCTATCCCCCAGGCTGGAGTGCAGTGGCGTGATCTTGGCTCACTGCAACCTCCGCCTCCCAGGTTCAAGTGATTCTTTTGCTTCAGCCTCCTGAGTAGCTAGGATTACAGGCACCAGCCACCATGCTTGGCTAATGCTTGTATTTTTAGTAGAGACAGACTCTCACCATGTTGGCCAGGCTGGTCTCGAACTCCTGACCTTAGGTGATCCACCTTCCCTCAGCCTCCCAAAGTGCTGGGACTACAGGCATGAGCCACTATGCCCAGCCCTTAATTACCTCTTTAAAGGCTCTATCTCCAAATTCAGTCACTTTTGGAGTCAGGGCTTCAACACATGAATTTTGAGGGGACATACTTCAGTCCAGAGCATCAACCAACAGGACATCATCTATATAGTGAAAATGGACATGAAAGGGGAGAGGCACACTCACTAAATTCTAGTCCATCCCCTAGTAAGAAATGGCAGGAGACTTTAGGTACACCTGGGGGAATACTACTAACATATGTTGGAGGCCTTGAGTGTTAACAGGAACCAATCTTAATCCTTAGATGTCAGTTGTATGAAAAAGAAAGTGTTGACATGTCCAAGACAACATGCCAAGCGCCATCAGTCTGTGTAACAGACACAATAGCTGAATCTGGGTGCCTTGTCCTCCCTAAGTCTGAGTAGGATAGTGACTTAGGTACCCATACCCAACAAAGTCAGAAAAATTTAAATCCTCCTCCTTCCTAAAATTCCCCAGCATATGCAGATAAGTATGTATCATCTTTAATCTTCCTTGAAGACAGAGATACCTCATCCCACCTTTATTCATCTTTCTCCTTAAAGTAGCTGAAGTCAGGGGAGATAGAGAGTAGGGATCAGGGAGTATGGAGGGATGGAGTGGCTCCATGTATTAAATGAGGTTTCTCATTTACATTTGATTTTAAGCATCATGGCAGTAGCTCGCAGCTCAACCAAATGAACTCCCAAAGTTTTCTGCCCACCTAATACTCTGTATTAGGCAGAAGATCTTCATGGCCAATACCATCTATGTCAGTCTTGGGAACCCCTTCGCTGAGCAGCATTTTTTTCACATTGCATTTTGGTGGGAGCCATGGGGATTTGCATCCTCTTGCTGACTCAGGCTTAGCTGACACAGCAGCAACCTTCATTGATGATGCCACCTTAATCCAAGGCATCTGTATTGCCAGGGGTCAGTAAACTACAGCTTATAGATGAAATCCAGGCTGCTTCCTGCTTTTGTAAGTAAGGTTTTATTGGAACAAAGTTACATCCATTCATTTACATAATGCCTGTGGCTGCTTATGTACTACAGTGGCAAAGTTGTAGATGCAACAGAGACAGTATGGCCCAAAAAGCCTAAAATAATTATTATCTGGCTCTTTACAGAAAAAGTTTACTGATCCTTGTGCTACATTATTATCAAGATAATATCCATTAAGATCTGGCCCAATTTCATCAAAAGAGCTAAGGGGATTTTCCAAAGTGGTAGAGCTGGTCATAAGAATTTGTCTCAATTTCTTTGGTTCAGTTTCTCATTCTCTAGTGAGTCACTTTCATTAGCATTGTAAACCCAATCCAGAGCAGTCAGAGCCCAAATACTAGTCAATATCTCAACCATGATTTCCCAAGGAAGTTTGTCTTTCTCAGATCAGGGAAATATCTCCAAGAAGGCCAAAGCTCAAATCTCCCTTATAGTAGCCAGAACTTTTGGAAGAAAAAAGAACAACAACAAACACACACACAAAAAAACACCTGTGAGAGCTCTACTCTTGCCTCCAATGGATGTAAATTTGACATAATAAATCACAGAAGAGGTGGAGCCACCAGAGTCTCAGCTATTGCCATTCTTCCTTAACGCATCCACCCTTTGTCTCCCAAGTAGCCAGCCAAAGTTTTAATGATTTCTGCTAATCACAGTCACAAAGTTTTCTCCTTTTATTCTCAGTCCAGGTATGCATCACTGCAACTATTGTCTGGATGGAGCCAAAACTTATTTCCCCTCAGAAAAAATCTTAGCAGTAAGTAGCTTTTAAAATTGAGACTGACTACTAGACTGGTGAGAACGTCCTTTTGTTTGGGGGAGAATTAACAACAACCAGGGCACCATTTAGGCTTCTGTCTTTAACTTATTTCCTTATACTCATTCTGCAACCACCTCTCCAATGCCTCCTCACTAACAGACAATAAAATGGAAGACAATTTATTGTCCAATTGACCATACAATTTAGTGAACATATCCACTACCAACTCTGTGGACCTTACCCCGGAACCATTAGTAAGTCCAGGAGGCACTCATCTTTCTTTTTGCAGAAAGTCATGTTTCTGTTAGCATCCCATCCTCATCACCAAAACTGTAACAAAATGAGAGGGTCTGAGACTTTGTCCTACTTATAAGTTAACAAGTTGCCCTGCCATAGTTTCATGGATACTGGTAGAAGACACAAGATTCCTGGGTCAGAGATGAGGGACCACTGATTACTCACATCAACAGCAGTAGCCAGAGTATCCGTATTTTTGCACCAGTTCTCTGAACCCCAATTCCTACCACTTGATATGAACAGGGCCAGAGGACACCAGCACATACAAGGAGATATGTTACAGAAGAATCCTGAGCTCAAGAAACTTGAATCTTTCATCCTTACTAGCATGCCTTCCCTTTACTCATGAGGGCAATACTATTTCTATCTTCCAAGGCTATTTAATATACAAATGTAGGGGCCAAGGAAAAACTTCCCTCCTCACCCTCTGAAAGTTTGCTGAAAATGAACTGACAAAAGGCAGATTAATGGGGGGAAGGGGCATATAAGTTTATTTTAACATGCATAGTACAGGGGACTCACAAGAGAATGATTACCCAATAACCCAATGGGGTACAGATGCTTACATACCGTTTCTCATAGGGGAAAGTGAGATGGGAAAATATGCAGTAAATGATTTTTAGAAGTAATGAATGGTCCCAATGCTCAGGAAATACATAATTTTTGGGGGGAATTGAATGGAACCTTAGAACAGACAATATTTTGAGACAAAGTTTGTCCAGGCTCTAGGTGTGGTATTGATTTTCAGTCTCTTCTTCTGTGATATGAGTTTTAATCTTCGCTGGTTAATGAAACTTCAGGGAAGAGATAGAAGGCAATTGTGTTCCTCTTTGGGGTCCAGTTTCTAGGTAGATAAGGGAACTACAGGCTCATCCTGTACTTTGGGAGAGATGGAAGAGTGAGAGACAAGACAGAGAATAGGGAGAATTCCCCAGGAAATAGAGATTGCTTCTTTAGTTCAGCATGTCGAAGTGCAGTGTTTGGGGATATCGATTTCTAAGCCCCAACACAAACAATTTTGAAAAGATAAGTTAACACAACGGGCAGTGAGTGCCTCATTCAGAATATGTGTAGAAACATAACAGACTCATGGAGAATCGTCTCCCAACAGAATGTAGATTGAGAAGGATTTACTGCATCCAGCCTTGACGGGGAAAGATGACATAATCAATTAGTGATTTCTGCCACTGACACTGGAGAAATTCTTGCAGCATTTATGCCACATATTGCATATTACATGACTATTGAGCAAAATATATATATAAAAATATAATAACTAATAAGAGTTCAGTAGTAATTATAAAATAAATATATAAAAATAGCTTTTAAATATATCAGTAAGAACTAATTAACTAGTTAGAAAATATAATGAAAAAAGATTACATTCAAAGTAGCATTGAAAATATGAAATATTCAGAGACAAAGCTAATAAGAAATATGCAGGACTAAATAAAAAGGACCATAAATTTTCACTAAAGGACATAAAAGTAAAAATTGAATCCGCTGAGAAACATCATATGTTCCTGGGTAGGAGAATTTGCCACAATAAAGATGTCAACTCTTTCCCAAATTCATCTGTACAGTTAATGTAATGACAGTCTCAAAAATGTAAGTGTTAGAGTTTAGGGAAGGGAGGGGTGATTATCCAAAAGAAACACTTGTTTTTGTTGATTGAGCCTCAGATTGATGGGTTGTTCTAGCATCATTAGCTGGCCATCCTGTCTAGTTTGCCAAGTTTGCAGAGCAAATTCTTAATCTGCAACTATTTATGATTTAGGGAAGGCATTAACACAACAGATTCTCTCAAGTTCTGCTTCCCCTCTCACTAAGAACAAGTTCTGTAGCTGCAGTCACTAAATTCTTTACTAAAAGTCCAAAGACAAAGCATGAAGATGAAGTCCTCATCTTTAAGCCTTGCTCTACTGGATTTTCCTACTGTACCCAAAATCCCACAATTGGTATCTCTGCAGCAGACCATATGTATAATGAATAAGGGAGCAATAGAAATGGAATTAATCATGACTCCAGCACCAATGAATCTCTTGCAGTGGCTAAATGAGGATATTTTAGTAGCTTTTCGGTGCTCTGTGTTTTGATTTTGTAGAGGCAACTAAAATGCATCAGTAAAATTGTACTAATGCCCAGCACATACCCATTCCTCAGCTACTCTAGGGTTTTGCTGACCTGAAAATGATCAGGAAAAAAATTTGAGTCTCCTGGCTCTCTTCCCCCAGGGATATCATCTAGTCTCCAGATTCCTCTAATTTCAGCACAATAGCCACCCTCACAATTGATTCCATGCCTGCCTGGGTCTCCTTTGCCTAACAGCTAGTGTTGATCCAGCACTTGAGACAAGGAAGAAAAGTCCTGGGAAGTGGTCACATCACAGGAAATGGACCTTTTCCCACTTTCTCCACCCATCACAAAACAGTGGAGAATATCCCCATCTTTTATAATGGCCAGGAAAGCATTTTTCCATTCCCTGGCTTCCATGGGCATTACCTAAGCTCACACAAAAGCACAAACTAATCAAGTTGTAGGAGGTTCTAAAAAATCCTACTTATAGGATTTCATTTCAACTCTGATCACATTGATGCAGGACAATTACATAATTTGTAGAGCCTGGTACAAAATCAGAATACAGACCCCCTTGTTCAAAGATTATTAAGAATTTCAAGACAGCAAGAGAGCACATCACACCAAGTATGAGGTACGCACAGCTGCACGGGTTGCATATCCATGTAGCTGGTCCATCCTGCGTTTACATGTTAGGACTGCCCAGGGTTTGCTGCTTAACATTACCTCCTGTTTTCTGTAGGTTTTATAAGGCCTCGCTTCAGTGTCAAGGATGTAAACAAAAGCAACATTAACTCCCCCAGTTGCTCAAATGTGAGTTTAGACCTGGAGGCTGAGTGATGCTGGGTGGAGGGCAAGAATCTGTGTCCAATCCAATTACTGTTAAAACAGCAGGTAAGCAATAGCAAGCAGCTACAGTTACAGCCCTACTGACCCAGCCCTGCTCCAGATGTACAACTTTGGTGACTTATAATACTGCCAGAAAGGCAAGACTTACAAAGAACAATCAGATCATCCCATGAAGTTTTAACTGGATGACCCCAGGGTAGGAGGGTCTTCAAGGGGATTCCTGCTTCAGAGAAGAGTGTCACAGACTGACAACTAACAAGTCCCATTCAGCCTACACACTTTTTGTTTGGTTTGTAATATTTTTTAAACTGTAAAATTTTACCTTAAAATCTAGATTTCTATCTTTCTAAAATAATCAGAAGAGGGCCCCCATCTTCACATGGCAACTATCAGCTAGAGTTGAGAAGCCACTGCCCATTGATGTGGTATATGCTCTCCGGGTCCCCCCAGCCTCCAACCTTCGCTAATGTTCTACATTATCTTGATTACCATATGCATGATATCTGCCTGGCTCTGATCTTGAGTTTATGATATTTGGTCCTCATGGGCTCTTCCAGCTCTAAGAAGCCACTGAGGGCCCAGGCTCTACCATGGACCAACACTGGACTGAGTACAGCTGTAGTACAATTTACTATCATTTCTATAACCAACTATTAGACTTTCTGAATGTCACATGGACATGGGTATAAAGTACTATGCAAAATGCTGCTGATGACGATGATGGTGATGATAGTGGTCGTCATTGGTAAGCACTTATCAGACACAATATAAAGATTATATTATACATTATCTCATGTAATTCTGATATATGGCATATAACCCAGACACAGACAGTATCTGACTTAGGTGTCACCTACTTTAACCCAATTCCAACCACCAGGTGAGACACTCCCTCCCCCCACTATACCTGTGTTCACCAAACCCTGCTATGCCAGCAGGATACTGTGTAATGTGCTGCCTTAGCAGCCAGGCAATTCAGCTTCTGCTGCTTCCCCATCTGGATTGCTGAGCCCCAGTAAGTCAGATCCTGGGTCCACTTCATGACCTCTGCATGATGGGATCTGAGAGTGTTACATCCACTAGTTAGGTATCTGCTTCCCCAACCCAACCTATCTCAGGTAAGTTCCCATAATGGGGAAGGGGCACTACCAAAGCTAGGTGAATGGACCATGGGAAGGATCTTTGAAGAGAACCCAGGAACCAGATCTGACTGGCATCATCACCAACTACCTTCCCAGCCTCCAGACCAACGAGAGCCCCCCTTTCTTCTCCCCCATGCTCGCATTCTCTCCATGCGCCCCAGGACTTGACCAGTTGTTGCCCAAAAGCAAGCTATACCACCAGGTTGCCTCCTGAGATGCTTCTCTGCCCCTTCAGACTACCCATATGAGCCTTCTTCTTCTAAACTTCAAAATAACCTAGGCCCAGAGGACCCTCCAAGGCACCTAACCTTGTAGTAGGCTAGTAGCAATCACACTCCATCTCTATTTGAGGGTACTAACCCAAGTAAGTTTGAGATCCTCACACTGAGGCAACACTTAGGAATGCGTTTTGCAAGATTCTTGCTCAAACACACACCTATGCTCTTTAAAACTCCTGTTCTTTGGAGCTTTAGAACTAGATGGACATGCTGGGTTTCTGGACAAAACAAGATTATGGTTCCTATTAGTTCCCAAGGTCTTATAATGAGAAAGATTCTGTTTTCTTCAAATGAGGGCCTCCTGAGTATAGTTGAACTCAATTGAAGACCCAAAGCCCAAAATCCGTTTAACATCTGAGCAGGTTCAGGATCTATATCAGTTCCAGCAGAGATGAGCAGGCAACAAGAGATTAAATTGTGAATCTGAACTCACCAGAGAGTGATTGATAAACCAATATCCCATACTATCTCCCAGCAGCATCATCACTAAGAGAACCCATGCTGGTCATCAGCACTCGGATGGCCAAATTGCAGGTTCTCTTCTGGGTAAGCAAAGACCATGAGCCAGGGCAGCTGGATGTTCTTTCAGAGAATTACTTTCTAGCTCTGGTTGCTTGATGAATTGCTTTTCTCCGCTGGAGGGATATTGTAGTCCGAAGAACCAGTACAATTCATCTAAAACCAGATCACACTCTTTTTGGGCAGAGTTAGAGGAATCTTTCAGATTTTTAGTCTCCTGTGTTCCTTTCTCAACAGTCCCTTTCAGTTACCTTATCATTCAAAAGCCACTGCCATTATGTGATCTTATGTTACAATTTCCCAGATTACTGCTTGTCCTACATTGGCTACATTTGTGATGGCCGCTTCCTGGAACATGTGCAAGGACAGCCACATCCCAATCACAATGACTTATGACTTACTGCTCTAAGCCATTGTGCTTTCACTCTGCAGCTTTAATTTCCCAGAATGGCATTTCTTAACCTTGCTCTCTATGGGATGCAGCTAGAAGGTAATGGAAAAGACCTGGAACCAGAATGTGAAGGCCTGGGAAGACAATTTCCTTGAAAAAGGTTCTGTATCCACAGTTGTAAATGCATATAGAAATGTCTTGCCTGCCTATTTCATTATTGAATGGAAAATCTCTTTGTAAAGCTAAGGTACTAAATAAAATGCTGGACTATCTCTTGCCTACAAAGGCCCAGTGGATTCCAGCCCAAACATACAGACTCAGGGGCCCTTGCTCTCACATTGGCTTTTACTGCTTTTCTTAAACCTAACCAGCAACAAAGCATCCCCTCCACCCTCACCCCATACTGTCCTCTGGCAGCCAGAAGGAACAGAGGTAGACTGAGATGGGGAGGGGAAGAGGGAAAATGTAAACAGTAAGCCCAGGACTATCAAGTTATTCAGTCATGATCTCTTTGGAGCAATCTCGGCCAGCACCCCAGACACAAACAGAAAGTAATAGGAAAACACTGGATGTTGGCATCTCTAAAACCCGGGCCCCACTACTTATTAGCTGTGAGACTCTGGAAAAATCACTTTTCTCTCAACCTCATAAAAGGGACAAAACACTTACCTACTTGGCTTTCCTGGGGATTAAGTTAAGACATGTGAAGCTCCTAGGACAGAGCCTGATCTGCAGTAGATGCTCTACAGAAATTGACTTCCATCCTTATAAGGTGACACGGGAAGCCAAAATGACAGCCTCCCTGTTTTAATCAGAACTAAACTCACTACCCCTGGATTATAAGGCAAAGCACTCTAAATCCTATTGTCTTCTTTAGCAGGGTTCAATTGTTTATAGCAACTAGGAATACTCTAAAATGGTGTGCAAACTGTTGTGAAAGAATGAGTGTGTTCAATTTTGGGGGGAGAAGATCCACAGATTTTAAAAGTGCCCTCGGCCCATCAAATGTCAAAGGTCTCCACTGTACCAAATATACTTTTCCAGAAAGCAAACATACCTCCAGCCAAGGAAGGAGTGGACCTTTCTCTCCAGACTTGAGGCTGTGCCACAGACCAGCCCATTCAGTGGGTTCTGCTTCATAATCTGACTTCTATGATTTGCAAATGACCTTGGACAAACATAAATATTATGAAGTTTTGGGTCATTTTATGTTGGTTCGCTTTGATTTGGTTTGGTTTGGTTGTTGCTGTTGTTTTCAACTTCATACAGTGATGGACAGGCTATAAGGGCACGCAGTCATTTATCTAACAGAGAGGAGACAACATGTGTATGTGCACACAAACACATGCACACAAACTTCCTCTGAGAATACCATACACCCTCATTTAGATCAATGTGCTTTGAGCAAATGGGAAACTGAAGTTCAGAGTTCCATAACTTGTCTCTGAAAACTTCTCATATTAATTACCATGTACCTAATGGATCTGTATCCACAGTTGTAAATGGATATAGAAATGTCTTGCCTGTCTATTTTTCCATCCCTACATGGATGACTGCTGTATGCCAGGTACTTTCCTACAATATACCCAATTCTCACAACAGCCCTATGAGGTAGATATAATTCTCCCACCATCAAGGCGGCTGAGACTCAATGGGTTAATAACTTTCCAAAGAGGATTCAAATCCCACCTCCAGTTGCGCTTGAGGGAAATTTTTTTAAAAACTAACAAACTCAAACAGTGTAGGAGAAGATATTCAAGGATAAAATAGAAACCAAAAGAAGCTTGTTAAAGGGGAAAAAATAGGAGATGGATATTGTACAGCACCTTAAAGTGAAAAGAAAGAAGCCCTTCTTCCAGTTACTATTGCCACATAACAAACCAAACCAAAGTTAGTGGCATAAAACACTGACCATTTTATTACACTGACAGCTTTTATGGGTGAGAAATTCAGAAACAGCACAGGAGAGATGGCTTGTCTCTGCTCTATCATGTCTGGTGCCTCAGCTGGGAAGACATGAAGGCTGGAGGTAACTCAATAGCTGGGGTCCGGAACCACCCTCAGGCCTTTCACTCATGTCTTATGTTGATGCTGACTGCTAGCTGGGACCCCAGCTGGGACTGTCAACAAAAGCACCTATACGCGCCTCTCCATGTGGCCTGTGCTTCCTCACAGCATGGCAGCCTCAGAAAGCTTCAACATTTGATGTGGCAAGTCTGGGCCTAAAATGCCAGTGTTCCAGTGGACATGACAGAAGCTGCAATGTCTCTTTTGGCTTAGCCTCAGAAATCATACAGCCCCACTTCTGATACATTCTATTGGTTACAAGCAAGTCACAAGCCTACTCTGACTCAAGGGTAAAGGACATAGAACTTGTCCTTAATGAGAGGACTGTCAAAGAATTTGCAGCCATTTAAAATAAAACCCCACAATGAACGGACACCGAAAATGCTGTATATATAAACAATGGAATATTATTTGGCCTTAAAAAAATAAGGAAATCTTGTCATTTGCCACAATGTAGATGAACCTGGAGGACACTATGCTAAGTGAAATGGGCCAGACACAGAAAGACAAATACCATATGATCTTACTAATATGTGGATTGTTTAAAAAAAAAAAAAAGTGAAACTCATAGAAAAAGAGTGAAATGGTGGTTACTAGAGGCTAGGGGTGGGAGAATTGGGGATATGTTTGTCAAAGGATATAAAATTTCAGTTAAAGAGGAGGAATACATGCAAAAGTTCTATTGTACATCATGGTGACAACAGTTAATAAAAATATATGGTAGGCTTGAAAATTCCTAAGAGAATAGACTGTAAATGTTCTTATCACAAAAAAAATAAGTATGTGAGGTAATGTAAGTGTTAAGTAGCTTGATTTAGCCATCCTACAATGTATACATATAACAATACATCAGGTTGAACACTGTAAAAATATATGATTTTTCCTTGTCAATTATAAAAATAAATAAAACCCCACAGGCTTCTATTCGTATTTCTAGGATACGAGATAGATATGAAAAGAAAAGTGACTGGGATGAGATATTGACAGCTTCGAGTTTACTGAGGCCCAGTGGGTGGTGGCAGGGGTGTAGCAATATGTAAGAGGCCCACAAAGTTATATAATTTACACTAAAAAAAAAGTGTTGATTTGGGAAAATCAGAGTACAATAAATTCTCCATTACTGATTCCAAATCAGGAATCACTCACCAAGGCTGAGTTAAAATTTCTTCATGTGCTATCTATAAAGAAAGGCTTCCTCAGCAATTTAATCATGTAAACAAGATGCAGGGTCAGGGAGGGTTTGTCTATAACCTACTTAGGAAAAACTGTTCTTAAGAACTTTAGCACTTTAATCACTTTAATTGTTTGCATGCCAATTAATTGGCACTGCTAATTATAAATGAGTTATCTGTTCATTAAAGCAGGCTTAGACGAATGTCAGCTTAAAAGCACTTAGCAGTTAGTGTGGATTGCTGTTATCTGCAAATAAAAACTGCATTCCTTTAAAAATGTCTGCATTACAAGTAAAAAAAAAAGTCTATAATTTATTTTTCATTAATTCTGATTCATTCTACTAGGCTATTATAACAAGATTTTAGTAAATAAAATGTGAACTACCAGTGGCAAGAAAGGCAAATGAAATGAAATAGTCAGCTAACTTTCTAACAGCCTTGAATAAAGGGTCAAAGACTCTCCATGCCCACCAGAATGGCTTTCAGCCTGGAACAGTTCTCTCTTTCCCAGATGTAGGATCACTGGGAAGCCAGACAGAAATACCACTCTGTAGTCCAGAACTAAATGCCCTGAAAGGGACAGAGCTCATAGAAACAGGATTTCTCAAGACTTACACATATTTTATCCACAGCATCCTGAAAGGCTACACAGCAAACCTCATTGGTGTTTGAACTCCAACCTCCTGGCATTAATTAATCCTGAAATTAGTCATTGGAATTCAGCCTGCTCTCTCCAACTAAGGGAGAAAAACCTGATTTCATGTCTTTGTATCTCTCAGACATTGTCAGGAATGAGGGTAGGGAGTTGGGCTTCCCTTGGCCACACAGCTGGTGTCAGCAGTGGGCAGGCTTATGTAAACCCAGCTTAATTCTTCATGTTGCTGTGCCTCCATAAACGTGTGTCAAACAGATGAATGAGAGACCAGTAGGAAAGTTATTGTAACAATTCAGATGGCTTGGACCAGGATGGCAGCAGTGGAAATGGTAAGAAATTGTCAGATTCCAGACATATTTTTTAAGTAACAGCATTAGGGTTTGCTGATGCATGGTGTACTAGGTTGAATAGTATCCCCCCAAAATGCATGTCCTTCTTGGAATCATAGAATGTGACCTTATCTGGGCCAGGCACGGTGGCTCACACCTGTAATCCCAGCACTTTGGGAGGCTGAGGCAGACAGATCACCTGAGGTCAGGAGTTTGAGACAAGCCTGGCCAACATGGTGAAACCCTGTATCTACTAAAAATACAAAAACCATCCAGGCATGGTGGTGCGTGCCTGTAATCCCGCTACTCAGGTGGCTAAGGCAGGAGTATCAGGAGAATTGCTTGAACCCAGGAGGTAGAGGTTGCAGTGAACTGAGATCATGCCACTGCACTCCAGCCTGGGTGACAGAGCAAGAGACACCATCTAGAAGAAAAAAAAAAAAAAAAAGAGTGCAACCTGACTTGAAAATAGTGTCATCACAGATAAGCCTGGCATACTTATAAGAATAGGAGAAGAGACACAGAGACAGACACACAGAGAGGAAAACACCATGTGAAGATACAGACCCACAGAGGGAAGATGACTACATGATGATGGAGGGAGAGATTGCAGTGATGCAGCTGCAAGCCACTGAACACCAAGGATTGCCAGCAACCGCCAGAAGCTAGGAGAGAGGCATGGAGCAGATTCTCCCTCTGTGCCCCCAAGGAGGAACCCACCCTGCCAACACCTTGATTCTGAATTTCATGTAACCACGTTCCTATCCTTTGTCAACTCATCGTCAAGCTGTAATTATAATCACTCACATTACTATTTTACAATTGCTACCTCCTCACTACATTACAAGATCAAGAAGAGCAGGAGTCATGTCACTTTGCTTGGCTATTTATCACCAGAACTGAGAAGAGTACCTAGCACAGAGTAAGTGGAAAATGAATGAGTGAGTGAATGAGTGAAGATTACTCTTTTCATAATTATGGCATCGACAGAAATGAGAAGAATGAAAGACATCCCAACAGGCTGAGACAAAAGCAAAACTATGGGGGAAATGTTTGGAGCTGTGTTTGTAAACTAAGGATAAAAGTTTGAAGAATGAAGACGAATGAATAAAAATCTAGAGAAGACAAAGGAAGCTGAGTGGTGGTGGGAGGTCCTAGCAGTAGTGTCTGGAATCCCTGGAGTGATTAGCCTTTGAAAGAAGTAGTCCTGTTCCGATTCGCTATTGCCGTAGCAAATTACCTCAAAATTAAGTGACCTAAAAGAACCATTTTTATTTTGTTTTTATGTGGCATTGTGGATGAAAACTACAGGAAGAGCTTAGCTGGGCTATTAATATCCAATCCACATATTTTCAGCTAGGAAAGCCAGAGTCACAGGATCCTCTCCCAAGATCATTTCTTCACTCACCTAACTGGTACCTCTGTACTACTTGGCCTCCGTTTCTACATACAGCTTCACCCTTAGGTTCTCTGCATATGGTTTGAGTTTCTTCCAGCACAATGATCTTCAGAAAAATTGGTGAATTTTTTGAATGGTGACTCAGGGCTCCAAAAGACCAAGGCAGGAGATGTCAGTCTTCTTAAACTCCAGGCCTAGAACTGGCATAGTCTCTTATGTCCATACTCAGTTAGTCAAGGCTCTCTCAAACTATCCCAGATTGAAGAGTAAAGAAGATGGACCTCACCTCCATTAAAGAATTTTCAGCCATTTTAAATCCACCACAAGTCCGTCATGAGGCTAGACAAAGTGATATGATGTTTCAAGTAGATAAGGAAAATAGTGAAGAAGGTCTTACCTGGTAACCTTTTTTTCTATTTCACAACAGTTCAAAACTCTTTTCTTTACTTATAAAAAAGTTAGAGAAGTATAAGTGGTGACATTCTAAGCAGTCTCACTTATATCCACCAATAAAAAGTCAAGCAGTGATGTAAACTAAGTCTTTGGAAGTTTGATGTCTTCTCCATCTTAAAGGTTTGCTTTGAATATTATAACCCAAATGCAAATGATTCTCTTTACATAAATCAGAGTGAGTCTCTTTTTTCCTTCTCTGGTGTAACTTCTTCCCTATGCCCTATGTGGACACTCATGTTTAGCCCTCTGCCCTCTTTTCTGAGTTCTCTGTCCTCTTCTTAGATGGATGGTCTGATTCCTCTTCATCTTCCACAGTCATTGCTCTCCTGAGATCCAGTTCAGCTGCCTGGAATTACCACCTAAATGCTACCTGCAAATGTTTGAAACCTTCGTCCCCTCCCCACCCAGTCTGTCCAGACTTTTGACTTCCAAACTTCCCAGGTTCATTTTCCTTGTCACCCTGACTGAAAACTGTAGGTGCCATGGTTGGGGTGGGATTGTACTCCCTCTGCCCCTTCTGACTACATTCCTTTAGCAAATTAACCACCAGGTCATATCGGTTGTTAATTTGTAGAATCTCCTGTGACTGTGCTACCCTCTCCTATTTCCACTGCCCCTGTTCTGGTGGACCCCTCATCACCATGTGCCTGGTACATGTAACTAAATGTGTTTAAGGCCTCCCTACATTCTATAACCCGCTTTCACACTCCTGCCAGGTTAACACTTCTTCCAGTTTTGAAATTATATGTTACATTCCTACTATTTTAGTACTACCCATAAATTAGAGTATAGTTATTTAACACAGTTAATCAGTATATCTACTCTCCTTCCAAATAATAAAAGGACCTTAAATGCCTTGAACTTTCAGTCACCTCACTGTTTTCTTACATGTTATTTTGGCCTGGTAATCTAGTTCTATAGTATCTTTATATTCCCTTTGTCAATATTATTATTATTTCTTCATTCAGTCAGTGAATATTTGTATCTATCTACATATTTAATAATTGCTTGGGTTGAAACTAAACCCCAGAACCCCTTCTTGGATTCAATTTCATGCTTCATGAAGAACATCTTTTTTATACCAATGACTCTCAAACTTGACATCACATTAGACTCACCCTGAGATATTTTTAAAATCCCAATTTATGTCTTAGAACAATTAAATATATATATCTGAGACCATCAATATTTGGCAAATATCTACCAGTGATTCCGATGTACAGTGAGGGTAGAGTCCCTATGTTTTAGAAGATCTTCCACGAAAGATCTCTTAGCAAGAAATTCTGTTCTTGTCTGAAAGTGTTTATTACAACATTCACCTTTATCATAGAATTTTAATGTAGCTAAATATAAAATTCCAGGTTGACAATTATTTTCTTTTAGCACAATAAAGATGTTATTCCACTGTCTTCTGGTTTTTATTTTCCCTGTAGTGAAGTATGCTGTCAGTCTAATTTCCTTCCTCTGCGATCTTCTAATTGCTTTCTATTTGCTTTTACAATTTTCTCCTTGTACTAAATTTATGTGTGTACTATACATAAGTTTCATTAAGATGTGTCTGATGTAAAATTTATCTAACTCAAAAAGAAAATGTTTGGAATTCATATTTCCTGAATCTGAGATTTTGCCTCTTAACATTTTGGAAAATTCTCAAGGCATTATCTCTTTTAATATTATTTTTATCCCATTATGTCTATTATGTCCTCACAAAAATTCTATTTTATTTATCTTACACCTTTTCATTCTACTTTTATGACTGTAATATTCTTTCATGTTTTCATTCTTTGTATCTTTAAGACCTCCCAATTAATTTGTTTAGTCTTCATCTTTACCTAACCTGCTGTGTAATCTATAATTTGAATTTTTTATTTCCAACTATTTTATGTTTTAACCTCTATAAGAAGAAAATAGAGTTTCTATTTTATTCTTTTCCAAAACTGACTGACAATTTTATAGGCTATATTTCTTTATCATGCTTTTCAATCCTTCTTTTGCATCTCTAATCACTTTAAACATACTTCATTTAGAGGACGTAACCAATAATTCTGTTATCTGAAGCTTTAGGGACTTAATTCTTTTGTTGTTTCTGCTGACTCTCAACTGTGGGGAATTAGTTCTTTGAGAATGTTGTAATTTTGAATTGTGATCTTGAGTCTGGCAGGGCTTTAGCTGCAGGAGTACTGTGTGATCAGGATTTAAAGCATGTCCTTCCACAGAGGTGACCTGCAGGTTTTACTAGTCTGGTACCAATTCCATATTAACTTCTTCAGTTGGATTTCCCAGATCACACAAGTAAGCATAACAGGATGGTGCTTATGAATTCTCATGAGACACCAAGTACCCTTATAGGGTTTTCATTTTGGTTTGGTTTTTTTACCAGTAAGTTGATGTTTTTAGATATCATTTCACTGAGGATACGGCCCATTGAGAGCTTTATGGGCAGGAGAGGATCTCAGTTCTAACATCCTGCTGCAGGAATGCCCAAAATCTCAACTC
>NW_012106609.1:1242548-1245029 GCF_000951045.1 Mandrillus leucophaeus
AATGTATTTTAATTTGCACTGTGGCTCACATTTTTGCATAAGAAAATTTTTTATTAGCTGACATTTGTTAAATAAATAAGGACTTTTTTATTAACAAAGAATTTTCTTTTTCAAAGTAGTTAGCAGGAAGGAAGAAAGGAAGGAGAAGTAGAAGGAGAAAGAAGAGGAGGAGGAGGAGGAGGAAGAGAGGGGGAGGGGTAGGGGAGGGAGAAGAGAGAGGGGGAAGAAGAGGGAGGGATATAGGGAGGGAGGGAAGGAAAAATTTTAGTCTGGACACCAGAAAATTGTTTTCAAACTATATTAAATACTGACATGGCTTTGTTTGACAAGGAAATTGTGAACTTTCCCCTTACACTTTATTCTTTAAGAATCGAATAAACCATTCATTGAGCCAATGCTGGTAAAGTCACTCTATGAGTTAAAGCAACCAAGGAAATGATCTTTGGGCACATGTTCTATTCCAGTATTGAAGATCATAAAACTGGGGAGGGGTTTGTATGTTTTGTTAATAACCCACCATTAATCGCTTTGAGCAAATTTAACTTTATATTACTGATGGTGAGATATAAGTCTGGGTAGACTTAATTGGCCTTCCATTTCATAATTCATTTAGTGAAACATCAAAGGTATGGACAAAATTTAACAAGGGAAAAACAGACATGGGGAATAAAATCAGGTTTTGCGATAAACAGCTGTAGATTTCAGTTATTCAAATTATTTCTAACACAAATAAGCTTGGCTCATTGAAAGAAAAGAAAGTATTTCTAGCTAGTCAAAGCCTTCTTTGGATTATTAATAGCTCCCATATTTCCCTTCCATCCTCCTATACCTCACTCTTGCCATCTCCTCCCTATTTGTACTATCACAGTCTCAACTGCAAATTCTATAGGATCTTCCCCCATTTTCCCTTCTGATACGCAAAAATAAATAAATAAATAAAAGCCAGTTCCACCAACTGAATTAATAGCCAAGATAAATTGCTACAGGAACTGTGGAATTTTTACTTTACAGAACTCACACAGAACATGGTACAATTAATTACCTATTGCTGTTTGTGTCTTGTCCTTCCAACCAAACTGTCAGCTCTGTAAGCGAGGGAGACAAGTTCTCATGCCTTTCAGGCCCCCATGGTTGGCTCAGGGTTTGGTGCAGGCTCAAATCCAGGTGAATACTTGATGATAATGATTCTCCTGGTCACAATCATCATTATCATCACAACTTCTGCTATCAATTGAGCATATGCTTCTTTGATTCTGAATGCTTTTCAGATTCAGTTTTAAGTCCTCAAAATAATCATAGGAGTTATTATTATTGTTATGATTATCATCCCTCTTTTTATACATGAGAAAACTGAGTCTCAGAAAGAATAAGCAATTTGACCAAGGTCACACAAACCATAAATAGTGGCCTTCATGACATCTTTGTATTATATTCTCACCAGATACATTTTTTAACCATTCCTATAAAGGAGACCATTAGAAACATTTGCCCTTCCTCAGTGTGAATGCAGCCCCATGAGCACACAGCTTGATCGGGGGCACTGGTATATGTCAGCCTCCACTTGTCCCCTCAGTAGGGAGCCTTTGTGAAGCGTACAACTTGCACAATTATATGTTCAAACCCACAGATCTCTGATTCCAAGCCCCATAGTCTTTCTAACCTCTGTGTCTGGCCAGTGATGATGATTCATGATCCTTCATCGTCTGTTACTAAAATAGTCGGGATTTTTCTTGTTTCCCCTCAGTCATACTCAAGCAATTTGAATTTTTCTTTGCAGATAGTTTGAATTACCTGAGCTTTGAATAATGATGCCTGACTCGACTCATTCATCGTTGTCCACCGCTAAAGAAGATCTACAATGGTCTCTTTCCTTGACCTCAAGAGCCATTTTGGTGATGGGAATGGATGAAGAGAGTATGGATAGTGCAACACCAGCCTTCACTTCCATAGTGATAAGTTTCAC
Organism: Mandrillus leucophaeus; assembly: GCF_000951045.1. Classification (NCBI taxonomy): domain Eukaryota; kingdom Metazoa; phylum Chordata; class Mammalia; order Primates; family Cercopithecidae; genus Mandrillus; species Mandrillus leucophaeus. Next base: position 1,244,512 of record NW_012106609.1, read on the forward strand.
ACCATTATTACAACAAAGCAAACTAAGCCTCCCATCAGTGTGGTACAAACAGTGGTAATGTGACTGCACAACCCCACCCCTAAGCAAGTGCTTGCTATCAGAAACCCTGACAAATCACAAGGCATAAGCAGCAAAAACAAAGCACTGGGGTAATAATTTATTTTTAATGCCATGCTGTCTTTAACAGTGCAATTTCCTCCAGGGTGTTTGCTTTGAGACTGCAAGATAATTACATCTCAGAAACCAGGCTAATTACAGTTAACAGCCTGAAAACCAAAGGAACCCTTCCCTCTACCCCCCACCTATTTTTTCCACTAGAATACTACACAAACTTCAGTTAAAATGTGCAGCATCATTTAGGAAACCAATTTGACTACAGCTTAGAGGTTCATTCTTCCCTTCTGGAAGCACATGTATAACTTGCAGTGATGTGTATCTGAGGGACAGAATAACACAGCCTCAGCGATTAGAATAAATAATGGTACTATAGAAAGGAAACAATGACAGCAATCCTCCAA
>NW_012106609.1:1246704-1251605 GCF_000951045.1 Mandrillus leucophaeus
CCAACTGAATTAATAGCCAAGATAAATTGCTACAGGAACTGTGGAATTTTTACTTTACAGAACTCACACAGAACATGGTACAATTAATTACCTATTGCTGTTTGTGTCTTGTCCTTCCAACCAAACTGTCAGCTCTGTAAGAGAGGGAGACAAGTTCTCATGCCTTTCAGGCCCCCATGGTTGGCTCAGGGTTTGGTGCAGGCTCAAATCCAGGTGAATACTTGATGATAATGATTCTCCTGGTCACAATCATCATTATCATCACAACTTCTGCTATCAATTGAGCATATGCTTCTTTGATTCTGAATGCTTTTCAGATTCAGTTTTAAGTCCTCAAAATAATCATAGGAGTTATTATTATTGTTATGATTATCATCCCTCTTTTTATACATGAGAAAACTGAGTCTCAGAAAGAATAAGCAATTTGACCAAGGTCACACAAACCATAAATAGTGGCCTTCATGACATCTTTGTATTATATTCTCACCAGATACATTTTTTAACCATTCCTATAAAGGAGACCATTAGAAACATTTGCCCTTCCTCAGTGTGAATGCAGCCCCATGAGCACACAGCTTGATCGGGGGCACTGGTATATGTCAGCCTCCACTTGTCCCCTCAGTAGGGAGCCTTTGTGAAGCGTACAACTTGCACAATTATATGTTCAAACCCACAGATCTCTGATTCCAAGCCCCATAGTCTTTCTAACCTCTGTGTCTGGCCAGTGATGATGATTCATGATCCTTCATCGTCTGTTACTAAAATAGTCGGGATTTTTCTTGTTTCCCCTCAGTCATACTCAAGCAATTTGAATTTTTCTTTGCAGATAGTTTGAATTACCTGAGCTTTGAATAATGATGCCTGACTCGACTCATTCATCGTTGTCCACCGCTAAAGAAGATCTACAATGGTCTCTTTCCTTGACCTCAAGAGCCATTTTGGTGATGGGAATGGATGAAGAGAGTATGGATAGTGCAACACCAGCCTTCACTTCCATAGTGATAAGTTTCACACCATTATTACAACAAAGCAAACTAAGCCTCCCATCAGTGTGGTACAAACAGTGGTAATGTGACTGCACAACCCCACCCCTAAGCAAGTGCTTGCTATCAGAAACCCTGACAAATCACAAGGCATAAGCAGCAAAAACAAAGCGCTGGGGTAATAATTTATTTTTAATGCCATGCTGTCTTTAACAGTGCAATTTCCTCCAGGGTGTTTGCTTTGAGACTGCAAGATAATTACATCTCAGAAACCAGGCTAATTACAGTTAACAGCCTGAAAACCAAAGGAACCCTTCCCTCTACCCCCCACCTATTTTTTCCACTAGAATACTACACAAACTTCAGTTAAAATGTGCAGCATCATTTAGGAAACCAATTTGACTACAGCTTAGAGGTTCATTCTTCCCTTCTGGAAGCACATGTATAACTTGCAGTGATGTGTATCTGAGGGACAGAATAACACAGCCTCAGCGATTAGAATAAATAATGGTACTATAGAAAGGAAACAATGACAGCAATCCTCCAACAGAGATGAAAGTCTGAATGTTTCTGGAGGAAAATCCGAGTGTGAATGTGGATTTGTGCTACAAAGGTGAGATTACCCGTGCCCTCCAGACACACTTTAGAAGTCCCTTGGAGTAAACAATGAACCAATTTGGGTCATTTGTAGAATTAAGGAGCTGGAAGGGATGTAGGAAATCATCTGGTCATTTTAATTATTCCTAACATCCAAAATGCAAAGCAACGTGTATCGGTCATAAAAATCCTCAAGAACAACAATTCCATGACCTGATCATTCACTCAGAAAACATTTCTTATCATCTCACAGGCACCATACACTAGGCTATGGATATGCAGGTGAATTTCCCAATTTTTTATCCTCCTTCCACCAGAAAGTTCTTCCAATCCTAAATTTATCTTGATGCGACTCTCACACCTACCCTCTACTATTTTAGCTGAGATAAAGTCTTTCCCAAAGAGATAGAGCGATCCCACCCTCTCCTTTGGATGGCGTAACTTCTACTCCAAGTACTTCCCAACTTTTTAATCATTTGCATATTATTTCCTGATTTGTCTCCAGTTTCTACACGTTTTCAGATGTAGAAACCAAACATCACAGATAGCTCTGGCTCAATTTGGTATCTCATAGGAGCTAGTGCCTGTATTTCCTTTTGTCCGTTTGTGAGGAGTGGAGGACTGGATTGGGGAAGAGAAATGAAAATTCAATATTATGAACTTTCACCTGAAATTCATTTCTGTTCCTATAGTGCCTCCAGATCTCATCTACCAGATACCCTAGTCTGAAACTTAACATAGCTAAAGCCAAGCTTCTCTGTCAGGCTTCTGCAGAATGCCAATGGCTTTCCTCTCCATCCAGATCTTACACAGAAAAGCAGCACATTGACCCTTCCATCAGCCTTCTTGCTAGAGGCTCTTGGTTGCTAATAATGTAAAATTTGCATGCAAATGGTGTTTCACATAGTAACAATTCCCTAGCAACACTGCCTCATTTCATTCACTTTTTTAACAAATGCATATTGAGTGCTCATCATGGAGGAGGGGACTCCACCATCTTTGTTCCCGTTCAGCTCTTATTAGCCCTCCTGAAAAGGAGGAGGAATTGTTAGTCTTGGTTGATCAGGACATTCAGTTGGGCCACTTTTTTCCGGTGGGCATGGTCACCTCACTTTAAAAGTCTGCACCCAGATGCAGTGCTCCCCTTCCTGTCTGACTCAGACCCAGATAGGTCCTGGTGCTAGAGGGACATCAGCCATCCTTATTAGCCTTTCTTTTCTACTCTTCTAGTCTGAGGGCTGGCTGGGAAATGTTCCCAGATCCCTTGTTGGGTTGAGTCACTTTCTCTGCTCTTGGTTTCTTCCCAGTATATATATCTGTATATATACTAATATATTTTATCAGTATAGAACTGATAAAATGATGTATAAAACTGATCTTATGGTCCTAATATTCAGGTTAGTAAGTACTGAGGAGGTGAGGGCCCACTTCATACTCAAATCTAAGTCATGTCTTCTACCCAGTTTTATCAAAGTCCTAAACTGAAATTAGTTGCTTGCTTTTGTAGTACTTTAAATTCCTATTTTGTTACTATCATTATAAATTTAGCTTCCTTAGGAAGATCTTGAGGAGGTAGGGATGACGGGAATAACATGAATTGAGTATCCAGGCCATTAAATCATCACATTAACCAAAATCTCATCTCCAGTCCCTAAAATTTACTATGTATCATGCCTGGTGCTAGGCACCAAGGAGTCAAAGTCATACAAAGCACACCTATTCTTTCCACGGGCTTACGATCTAGTGGAACAATTTACCTGCCTTGGAAATGAATTTTCCATTGTCATTATCTAAAAGAACTTTTATCCTTTACAAGAGAACATTCAGAATAAATTCTACCTGCGGTTTAAAAGAGATTTCACTACAGAAATGTGAAAATTTGCAACAGTGAGGTCATGGTGACTATGTTACATGTTGTGAGGACTCTTTTGTTTTTTGGCTTTGCCTCAGAAATACTTTACTAACTTGTAACAGGGGAGAAGTTAAGTGGGCAACTAAAAGATATAATGCAACTACAAACTCAAAATGTCCAGGCACAGTTCCAAAGAAGTGGAAACTACGAGCTAGGGACTGACTGGTTTTTCTTTTTCTTTCTTTTTTTTTTCCAAAAGTTATATAGGTGATATTTGGTTACATGAGTAAGTTCTTTAGTGGTGATTTGTGAGATTTTGGTGCACCCATCACCTGAGCATTGTACACTGCACCATATTTATAGTCTTTTATCTCTTACCCCCTCCCACTCTTCCCTCCAAGTCCCCAAAGTCCATTGTATCATTCTTATGCCTTTGCGTCCTCATAGCTTAGCTCCCACATATCACTGAGAACATGCAATGTTTGGTTTTCAATTCCTGAGCTATTGCACTTAGAATAATAATCTCCAATCTCATTCAGGTCACTGCAAATGCTGTTCATTCATTCCTTTTTATAGCTGAGTAGTATTCCATCATGCATATGTATATAAAGATATATAGATAGATAGATATATCACTTTTTGATGGGATTTTTTTTTTGTTACAGATTTATTTGAGTTCATTGTAGATTCTGGATATTGGTCCTTTGTCAGATGTATAGAACCAATAAAAGAATTCAGCAAAGTTTCTGGATACAAGATTAATGTACACAAATCAGTAACTCTTCTATACACCAACAGCGACCAAGCTGAGAATCAAATCAAGAACTCAATCCCTTTTACAATAGCTTCAAAAAATAAAATAAAATACTTAGGAATATACCTAATCAAGCACTAGAAAGACCTCTACAAGGAAAACTACAAAACACTGCTGAAAGAAATCATAGATGACACAAACAAATGGAAGCACATCCCATGCTCATGAATGGGTAGAATCAATATTGTGAAAATGACCATACTGCCGAAAGCAATCTACAAATTCAATGCAAAACACCCTCATCAAAATACCACCATCATTCTACACAGAATTAGAAAAAACAATTCTAAAATTCATATGGAACAAAAAAAAAGAGCCCGCATAGCCAAAGCAAGACTAAGCAAAAAGAACAAATCTGGAGGCATCACACTACCTGATTTCAAACTATACTAAAAAGCCATGGTAGCCAAAACAGCATAGGACTGGTATAAAAACAGACACATAGACCAGTGAAACAGAGTAGAGAACCCAGAAATAAACTCAAATACTTACAAATCTTTGACAAAGCAAACAAAAACATAAAGTGAGGAAAGGACACCCTTTTCAACAAATGGTGCTGAGATAATTGACTAGCCACATGTGGGAGAATGAAATTGGATCCTCATTTCTCACCTTACACAAAAAGCAACTCAAGATGGATTAAGAACTTAAATCT